>NC_072032.1:9239920-9543253 GCF_027791375.1 Indicator indicator | reverse complement strand
AATGCACACAGAACATTAGAATAAAGGGTAGGAAGAAATAGTTCTTAACCACCCTCTTTGGCTACTGATCTGTGTTCATACATCCCCTACCAAATAAAGCATACTGCTAGCAGCGATCTGCTGCAGCTCTCATAGGATTTTTTCCTTGCAGCCTCAGTGTTAAATTCACTTTGGTAGTGTTCCAAGTGCTAGAGGAAGTGACAATCTGCAGCAGCTACTGTAGAAACAGATTTCTTAGCAAGAATATTAACCGTTAGCAATATATTTCTTGGAACTGCACTGTACCTTCTTCAGTTTTATTAAAATGTTTTCTTGGACAGCATAAACTCATGGCATAATAATAGCCTTATTTCCAAAATCTTATTTGAAAGAATAAAATTAAAAAAACCCATGAAATTGTTAAATCATACATTTGCTGTTTATTAAAGTACAATATCCATAGATGTTTTATTTACACTCAAAGGGGGGAAAAAGAGGCAATGTTAGAACTAACTTTTAGTTAAATCTGAGTGATGCACAATCAGATGACACCATCAGATACAATCTGCTGCTTCAGGATTCTTGCCTTACTCCTTTCACAGTCTACAAAGTGTGTGACATTAGTTTGTGTACACAACTTGAGAGGCAGGAGATGCCTGCTGAACCCAGTCAAGCCATGACTGAAGATAAAAAGGTCAGTATTGAAGTGAATAAAGGCTACTTTAAAGTTCCAACTGGAGCTTAAGAAGATTGGTTCTGATGAATATTTCTTTATTGATTTGGGAAGGTTGCTGGATCTCAATTTCTCATCCAGTAAACAGGTATAATCCTTCCCAGTATGTTAACCCAGATATGTGAGACTTTCAGGTATGCCAAAAAGGACTTGCAGGAAAAGAATGCAGATTGCATTAGTGGAAGAATTTACAACATGCAGGGGTTCAGAGGGATTGTGAAGTGAAGAGCAATGACAAAAATTAAGCAGCTGCCTCGTTTACTGAATGCTATCTGTCATGCACAGTGATCTATCAGGGCCCCTCCGGGAGGGAAAAATGTCCTGTAACTAAATCCCATGGACAGCTTCGCTTTCAGCTACACAGGTGTTCACACTGAACATCCATGTCACTGAGACAGGAATCTGGCCATGAGAGGCACACACCTAACAAGGAAGAACCAAAGTTATACAGGCAGCCTTGATTGTCATTACTCAATTAGTAGCAGCATTCATACACTTCATATTCACACAACTTGCATGGTAAATGGAATGACACAGGTTCTGCAGTGGGAAGGAAGAAGAAATTAATCTTTATATGGACTGCTGCTTACTGAAGCGTAGCAGAACAGATCTTTTGGAACAGAAGTGACCAGTGAAATTACATCCCTGCCACCCTTCACACAAACTTCCATCGATCAAAGCACACCAGCAATGAGGCTGGTGAGGGGTTTGGAGGGCATGGCATGAGGAGTGCCTGAGGGAGCTGGGCTTGTTTAGTCTGGAGAAGAGAAGGCTACAGGGAGATCTTATTGCTCTTCACAACTACCTGAAAGGAGGTTGTAGTGGAGCTGGTGTTGGTCTCTTCTCTAGAGTAACTAGTGATAGGATGAGAGGAAATGGGTTTCAGTGGTACCAGGGCAGGTTTAGATTGGACATTAGGAAAAACTTCTTTACTGAGAGAGTAGTGAAGTATTGGAACAAGCTGCCCAGGGAGGTGGTGGAGTTGCCATCCCTGAAGGTGTTTGAGAATTGTGTAGAAGTGGTGCTTCAGGATATCCTTTAGTGGTCATGATAGCTGAGTTACACATGGACTCAATGATCTGAAAGGTCTTTTCCAGCCTTAATGATTCTAAGTTGAATCATATGTAATGTCCCAGAAATTCCTTCCAGGAGGCTGCTTCCTCAGTTTAAAACCAAATTTGCCCACCCTATGTAGCTACACAGTACAAAAGAGCCATATGAACTCTTTTACACTCTGGTTGGCATGGATTTTAAAGTGTTTTAGAGTATCCAGATATTTCTTTATGCGATTAAGCATGGTACAATTTGGTAACAAAAGTCTGAGATAGGAAGGCAGTGGAGCAACATATTTCCAGGTTAGAGGTTAGGACACATCTTTAATTGCGTGCTTTGACAAGAAAAGTAGCAGAAACACACTGTGAAAGAGGATTTTAAAGAAAATAAGATCATCCACAAGCAGTTGCATAGGAAAATTACTGAGAAATCACCTTGGAATGCATAAGTACTGCTGGAACTCTACGTTAAAATTATGACTTTCTAAAACATAATTTCTTAATTAATGGGTTTTGGTTTATGTCAAATGTTAGGTGCTGAATACAGCAATTACCTGCATTATATCAGTGAAGAGCCAGCATTATAGCCTGTGTCAAAATTACAGTTGCTTAAGAACAGGTATCTAACTGCCTCCTAACAGCTGAGAGAACTGAGCAGAAATAAATGTTTTAACAATATTTATTAAACATGAAACAGAACCAAGCCAACCATCGCAAAAAATATCCCCTGCCAATTATCCCACACTTCAATAGCTACAGTGAAAGAAAGTCAGAGACCTCTGGGGGAACTTTAGCCTCTCACAAAGTTGAAAGAGAAATTCCCAGGGAATTAAAAGCTGGATCTATCAAGGCACTGACATACTCAGTTTTCAAAGTGGAAAAAGCCAGCTGCTGCATTGACAAATGTAAGACCTTCCTCTTTACCCATCCTTATCACAGTTATCTCCTAGCCAACTGGTAGAAAATTTTACAGTGTTCTTCTCCAGAAGAAACTGAATTAATCTTTATATTAAATGTTCAACCATTCTCTACACCATGTGTCAGGATTCTCTCACAAGGCCACCCATTTAAATAAACATGCATCCAGTTCTGGTATCCCCAATACAAGTAGGACACAGAGCTGTTGGAGTGAGCCCAGAGGAAGCCATAAAGATGATCCAAGGGTTGGAGCACCTCTGCTATGAGGATAGCAGGAGGGAACTGGGGTTGTTCGGGCTACAGAAGAGAAGACTCTGTGAGGACCTTATAGCTGCCTTCCAATACCTGAAGGAATCCTACAGGAAGGTTGCAGAGGGAGGTGTCCAGCAGTAGGACAAGGGGAAATGGTTTCAAGCTGAGGGAGAGTAGGTTTAGACTGGATCTTTGCAAGTAGTTCTTCAGTATGAAGGTGGTGAGACTCTGGAATAGGTTGTCCAGGGAGGTTGTGGATGCCTTCTCCCTGGGAATGGTCTAGGCCAGACCGGATGAGATCCTTGAGCAGTTGAGTCTAGTTGAGAGGCAACCCTGCACATGGTGGGGAGGTTGGAGTAGATGATCTGCAAGGTCCCTTTTAACCTAAGCCATTTTATGATTCTATGAAAAGATGCCAGCCCTCCAGTGAAGAAGTAGGGGTCACAGACACAGGTAGATGGCATGTCTTATAAATTTCTTTTTTTTTAAACCCAGTAAATACTTTTCTTCCAATACTTTTTCCCATATATATATATTTTTAAGTGTGTAGATTTCATAACTAAGGTATATATTAAAAGTTTTGATAAATGATACAAGAAATACCGGATGGGCAGGCAATCCCAGAACACCTCACATCTTTCTTAAAAGCACCTTGCATTATTGTACCTGACTACAGCCTCTACTACTGGATCTCTCCTGTTACCTACTACAAGGGTTCATTGGCAGAGCTATAATGAACAAGAAGTCAAAGAGATGGAAAATCTAGAAGTTCTAAGTAATGCAAACTTCAGGAGATTTTTGTCCATGTGCCACACCATGTGTAATTTCTGTGGGTTTTTAATACTGTTCTATATTTTGCAAAGAGATATAAAAGTCAGATTTGTGACCTACCTACCATAAAAGAGTTCTTAGAAGAGAGTAAGATTAAATGCAAAATGCTGAGCCTGCACTATAAAAAGGTTTCATTAGATCTGCTTAATTCAGGAAAAAAAAAAAAAAACCAAGTCCTGGGTGGAATGCTGCCCTGACAGCTCCTGAGAGGACAAGCATAAATCTTTAGAGGACAGAAAGCAAAGTATTTTTTGCAGTCCTAGAATGCTGGAGGTGGTGGAGGGTCTTTGCAGGAGACTAGCTCAGCCTTGGAATGCAGCTGAAACATGCATCTCAAACAGATGGCAAAATCCAGAGAAGCAGCCTACAATTTGATATCAGCAGCTGTGCGTGAAATACATGTGGGGTTAAGGGGCTGAAAGAAGCAAGCTACAGCAGGATCTGCCCAGCCATGCACAACTCCACACACTTCAATGATTCAAAACTCAGCTTTCCAGTCTCTAAAGTCAAGATTTTGTTAGGGAATCAGAACTCATGTGTATGTGCCACTGCACAAGTGAACTGAGAAAAGCCAGGCTCCATCCTCCTAAGGTCTTTGCTTCATGCAGACTATTTTTTCAGTTTGCTATTTCTGATTTCTTTCCCCCATTTGCTGATTTTAATAATGTGATTTCTGGTTTTAAGTGCCTGAACCTGTACTTTTCATACCACATTGACAGAACAGTCCAACTGTTCAGACTCAACTACTCAGAAAATATTGGCTGAGGAAAAATAAGTAATAGAAGCTCTTGCTTTCTTCCCTTATTCTCAAAATTCTCACTTTACTTTTAAAACACCTCTCATTTTCCAGGATGTTACCAGCTATTTTTACTTCCTGTTTCTTAGCTGGCAGAACATCGTGCTGGTGCATGTATACAGCCAGAATATATTTTCCTTTTGGGGGGAAAATAAAATAAAATAAAAATAGAATAAAATTAATAACCACAAGCATTCCTTCATTTAATGAAAATATTTCTATCCCTGTTATTGTAAGTCACTTAGAGGAAGTGACAAATTCCAATATAATTTCACCCTGCACAGAGGAAAATGTGTTATACTTTTTGACAAACAGTTCTTTTTACTTTCCCTTATTAGTGGTACTATCTTCCCCTTTCAGTCTTGTTTGCATTCAGGCTTATTGGGAATCTTTCATGGCTCAATTCAAAACTGCAAAACCAAACTTAAAACTGATTAATCATCTTTCTAAAAGACTGACATTGGTACAATACAAGCATGGCTGTTTATGCACCCAATCTAATTGTATCCCTATTTTCACAGACAACGGATTTTGCTTTTTTCATTTCTCACTGTGTTGGATTTTTCTTTTTTTTGACAGCAAGCCAAAAACTCCAAGATTTTACTCAAAGTAGTCATGGGTATTCAAATCAATGGTAAAAATATTGATTTTTTTTTATTATTATTATTTTGAGTTGCAATATCTATATGAAATGCATTTGCAAAACCAACCTGTGATCTAAAATGCAAAATAAATCAGCCGAGTCTGACAAGACAGACAGACAGTGAATTACTCTATCTGAATTTGAATTGCAATAGGACCAGCCCATTTAGCCCCTCAATACCAAAGATGCTGGCTTCTTAACAGTACCATAAACCACAAACGACATACAAAAAAGGTACATTAATTGAACCTCAGTTACAGAACTGTGATAATATTAACAGCACTGCCTGCTACATCCTTCCCATTTCATCCCACAAGGGTAGGAACTAAACCAACAGAGTACTCCAAATCCACAGCTGATATGGTTAATCAGCAGTTGAAGGCAAACTCCCCCTGCACTAATTAAAATGGAAGGAGGAGGAGAGAAGGAAATATCCTGGTGATCTGATTCTACAATCCTACTTGCTGTCTCAGAGGAAGAGAGCAGCATCTAGGAAGCCTGTAGTACTTTTTACCTTGCCCCAGAGTGCCTTAAGCAATAATAACTGCCTAAATGGTTATGAATCCCTAGAAGAAACACTTCTCTTTCATAAAAACAAACCACAAAACTTAATGAAAAAACTGAAATTCATTATCTACAAGGAGTCAAGATACTACAAGCAGCACTTGGTTCCTGATGATTTTCCTCTGTCCTTCCCCAGAAGTGGTGAAAGATACAGATATTTTCAGTGAAAGCCCATGGCATGCTTCTTCCAAAGCTGGGGATGGGAAAGGAGATATTTACATGCTTCCCAATACACCCATCTTTTTAGATAGCCTGAGTAGAAGATGCTCAGTAATGCTCCCATCAAAATTCTGAATCATAGGATTTTTTTGTGCCAGACAGAAAATGAGTTCCCTCCTTCACCACCTTCACACCACAGCAGGATGAAAGCTTTTACTCTTGAAAGAGAAGAGTTTCCTTTACAAAGAAACAGTGCAGGTGTGTTTACTGGGGCAGTTTGGGATGACAAAATTTGAGGTGCACTGCTATGTTATCTCACCTCACCATTTCTTGATGAGGTAACCTCCTCTGAGAAGGTTCCATTTATTCAGAAACTATTCTTTAGTAAAATACATTACAGTGCAGTGACCTTCTCTCCGCTTCAACACTTTTTTAAATTACCTGTGGCATGATTTTCAAATTCTACATTTATAATACAGAACAAAATACAAAACTAGGCTTAAACAAAGCTCACATTGTCAATCTTTGCAGTGGTCTTTAATTAATCAAGGAAATGATACCCCTGAGGTTCAATCAACATCCAATTTATTTAAAGTACAAATATTAACTGCATTAAAAAATTTCATTGTCTCAGACAGAAAATCAGCACCATTAAACCCATTACACATTTGTAACTTGCCCTCATCATAATTTTTTTCCTAAGGAATGCAAGAAATAAAAGGATATACTCAGGTAAGCTGATACCATACACTCATACCAACCAGTAAAATATTCTCTGAAGCAAATTGGTGTTTGATATATGATAAATATATGATAAATATCATGCTTATTAATTTCAGATTTTATTTCCAAGGCTATTTTACTGCTAGGTTAGAAAGATTATCAATCAGATATACACAGAAAATAAAATGGTAGCAAACAAAAGTATTGTTTGATGATGAACTCTCTCTACTACTATATACAGCCCATCTTAGGTCCTTTACATATTAGAGAGATGAATAATATGAAATATTTGGGGCACTTTCTGTTGGGAAATACTGCCTGGTTTTTGATTCTATACAAACAGCACAATCTGCCATCTGTGCTATGCCATAAACCCCATCCTAGGGTTTGATGAAGCATGAAAAAAAGCCTGCTGTCCTATGCCCTAAGTTTTCTTAGTAATAATTTTTAAAAATTAAAAAAAATTAAAAGGCAATAATGCTTAAAATCAAATGACCTGGATACTGATGTGGAATAAACAAAGATGCCTTGTTCCAGGACAATTGCTTCCTCCAATATAAATATAAAAGCTCTCTGAGAAGTAAATTTTGCCATCTCACCAACGTGTTCTGGCTTAGCTCACTGAGCAATGCCTGACTGTTGTCAGCAGGGCTTTGTAAGAAAATATAATGGAACAAGTGGGAAAGGAAAAGCCTATCTGATCTGCTGAGAAAATTCATCCCAGAAAGCCTTGATTCAGTCATATTCTATTTAGGGAAACATAAAGCTTTGGATTTGGTTGCATATTGCTGCATAGAGCCAAGGTTCATCTTTGCTGTAAGGAAGAGCAAGCAGCAGAAATAGTGGCCTGCACTGATGAAAGATGCCACTGCAGAAGGGTGGTTTGGTATTTATGGGCACATACAGCAACACACTAATGCCTTCTCTAAACTGAAGCAAGCATGCACCAGAACTTACCAGCCTGCGTATCTCTCTCTCACATTCCCGCTTTATCCTGTTAGTCTCATCCTGATGGGACTGGTAAGCCGTGCGCAGGTCTGCAGCTTTCATTTTGTCCGCCTGCATAATGTTGTTCAGAGCTTCTTCCAGCTGCTTTTTGCCAGACTTCAGCTCCAAGACCTCCTGTTGCAGCTTCATCCGTTCGCTGTCGAACGCCTTGCGAGCCTCCTCCTTCGCCTCGCTGAGCAGCGCTGTCTTCACTTTGTCAGCCGCCCCGTCCCGCAGCACGTTGACTGTCGACTGCAAGCGCTGAATTTCGCCGTCTTTGATTTTCACCATTCTCGCTACCTCCTGCTCGTGCTGCCGGATCAGTAGCTCTCTGACGCTCTGAAGTTCCTTCGTTTTCTCCTCGTGGAGCTTGGCTTTCAGTTCAGAAACATAGGCAGTGTGCTTGTGCTGCTCCTGCTCCCTTTCTTGTTTAACCTCTTGAATTTTCTCTCTCAGTTTACCCACCTAGAACATCAATGTAAAAATTGATTAGCAAGTGCCTCCACACTTTTAAAAGCCATCAGGGGAGGATATCAGGTAGTGATAGGACTAGGGGGAATGGAATAAAGCTGGAAGTGGGGAGATTCAGGCTGGACATGAGGAAGAAGTTCTTCCCCATGAGAGTGGTGAGAGCCTGGAATGGGTTGTCCAGGGAGGTGGTTGAGACCCCATCCCTGGAGGTGTTTAAGGCCAGGCTGGATGAGGCTCTGGCCAGCCTCATCTAGTGTGGGGTGTCCCTGCCCATGGCAGGGGGGTTGGAACTAGATGATCCTTGTGTTCCTTCCAACCCTAACTGATTCTACGATTCTAAGATTTTGGAAAACATTATTAAAAACTCTTCTGAATACTTAAAAATGGAGGCTGCATAGCTGACATGTCCAACACCAGTAAACAACCAGAGAAAAAGGGCTGGAAAAAGTTCATGTGCAGGAATCTGCTATGGGGATCACAGAATCACAGAATGGTAGGGTTGGAAGAGATCGCTGGAGAGCATTTAGTCCAACCTCCCTGCCAGAGCAGGTTCACCCTCAACAGGTTGCAAAGGGCAGTGTCCAGGTGGGGTTTGAATGACTCTAGAACTGGAGACTCTGCCACTTCTCTGGGCAGACCATTCCAGTGATCTTTCACCCTCAAAGTAAAGAAGTTCTTCCTCATGTTCAGATGGAACCTCCTAGGTTCAAATATGTGCTGGTTACCTCTTTTCCTGTTACTGGGCACCACTGTTAAATGTTCTGTTGGAAAGGAGTTCTCACAGATTCAGGGAATAAAATAAAACCAAGCAGCACCCAATCTAGTTCTTTCCTTATATTCTCCACCAACCATCCCAGACTTCTCTTATCCGTAAATCCTCTACTGCACCCTACAAGCAGACGGAAAATTAACGAAACAGAGAAGAGAATCATAGAATCATGGAATTGTTTTGGTCAGAAAACACCTTCAAGATGATCAAGCCCAACCACTATCTGACTCTGCCAAGACTGGTGCTAAGCCATGTCCTTCAGCTTCACATTGTGTTGATGCTGGGAATATACTGGTTTGGGATTTCCTAATTACTTATTTAAATGGAGAAGTCCTTATTAGATAAAAGAACTGGCCTCTTGAAAAAAATCAGGTTTACTCAAAGGGCCTCAGACAGGACATCCCAAACCTGAGACTATTCACAGACTCCAGACACTTCAAAAATATAGGCCAGTGACTCTAAAGATTGGAGAGGCAGTAGGAGAAAGGTCTTACAGCCTATTAGAGTAATACCCACTGTGAGGACACTTCATTATAAAATGACACTCGGTAGGCTGCATGGAAAGCAATGCTTTTTCCACGTGGGATTAGGGATTCATTTAGAAGAAAGAGAAGAGAAAAAAAAAAAAGGGGGGGGGGGGAAGAAGAAAGAAAATAAAGAAAAAGAAAGGAGAAAAAAAAAAAAAAGGAAGCTTGCTTCTCAATGACTGTATACTAGAAAGACATGTATTTCATCATGCATAGGGGCAGTAAAATCATTCTACTAGCCCTATCACAAAACACAGCCCCCATTCATGTAATTCTCATCTAAAGCAAAATCAGAGGCAGAGATTTCAAAGACTTGTGTTTTAAGCTTGAGTGGCAATACAAACATATGTACCAAGTAGTGTTTCATGGTAAAAGGAGGCTACCAAGCAGCAGGATGTTAGTCACTGTCACAATATTCCTAGAGTGCTTGCATCTGTGCTGCACAAAGCTGGGATCTGTAGTCATACAATGCATTTCATTCATGCTATACTAAGACAGAATTGCAGCTTGCCTCAGATCAGTGCAGAAAGGATGGGAGATCTCTAGTAATATTCAGGTTGTCATTTACTATAAAAATATAATGAAAACAAATAAATTGTTGCATGGTTCTGGATTCTGCAGTTAAAACTAAAGTGTTAATTAAAAGCAATAATGATAGTTCAGGAAAGGTGCAGAACCCTTCACTATTGTGCTTATTGAAAGCAGGTTGGCTATAAATAGACACTTCTGTGTATTTGCTTTAGGAAGCAGAAAAGCCTCAGATATAACTCAGTCAATGAAATCAAGATTATTGTTTAAATTTAAGAGTGACCACAAAATGAAGCCACAATGTTACTCATCAAACCCAGAGCACTGACCACAGATGTACTGAGTCTGAACTTCACCTGAGGTATTCAGAGAGCAGGGACAGAAGACTTTCCTTGGCCAAAGACATTATGAATCTGATATTCTGAACTGTAATTTAGAAAATTAAGCAACTCAAAATTACCCTAGATTTTAAAAATATGATAAAATAAAATCAGAAAGAAGACAGGGTGGAGCAGGAATCAATATTTTCTTGAAAGTAATCATCTAGATGCACTGTGGACAAAAACCAGCTGGGAGAGCACTATAATTGCAGCTGTGAAAAAGGTAACAGCTCTGAATCAGACACCATCAGAAGCAGCTTCTTATTGCAGAGATACTGTTACTCTATTCCAAGATGACTCAGATAACATGACATACCTTTATGAACAAAGATAGCTAGAGTTATTCATTTAAATATCTTTCTCCCCAAACAGTAAGTCTGGCTGTTGGGAATTATCTGCAGGAGATATCCATGTGTTAGTTCTTCCAGTGGGATGACTTTTAATTCCAAGCCTATAGTGGGCAGCATTAATTTTCAGTGTATGCATTAGGGTACCCAATTCCATAGATGAGTTTAAGCCTCTTCCATCTCTGCCCATAGTATGGGGGTTGGACTAGATGATCTTTACAGGTCCCCTCCAAGCCAAATCATTCTATGATGCTATAACAAAGCTAAGCCACTTACTTATTTACTTACTATCACAAGTAGATGAGTTTATAGTTGAATTTGCATGGATGAAATTTATCTCTTTTCCCTGTGCTATATTTGGATCCCCTAGAAACTTCTGAAGACTCCAGTGATCATCTTTTTATTCTGGATTTAAATAGTTTAGATGTATAAATTTGATGAAATGTATTCATTTTAAAGGTTCTACTACAGTTTTGAGTAGAATTTTCCATTGTAACATTCGGGTTTTGCAGGATCTCTTCCACCATGCTATCTGCCAACCTCTTCCAACATGATGCTATCTAAAAGGTTCCATGATCATACTTTAATATGGATTCTTTCAAATTAATGATAATCATTGCATAATAACTGTCTGTTGGTGTCTCACTCCTCTCCAGGGTCTGCTTTACTTGGGTTAGAAGCTGCATTATCATGTCTCGCATATTCACTCACTTAATGATTTTGAATTCTGATTGAAGTGACTCTGCCAAATTTATTCTTAATAACTTTGTTACTTACTATCCACTATTTGACAGATGCCCCACATTCTCTTGTTTTAATGATTTTAAGCACTGAGAATTTACATTTGCACATCAAGTGTAGAGAACAGCTGAATTCAAACACCCTTCAACAGCTGCCAGGCAACAACCTACCCAACAGGGTGTGCAGCCTTTTAGTAGTAGCAGGACATCATTCATTTCCCTCTTCCAAGGGGGTGGCCATATTTCATTCCCAAAATCCTAGTACCTCCTTGCTGTTTAGTATACTACTCATAGTTCAGTGAGTTACTGGCTCCTTTCTTATTCCTTACATAGCAGACTGGAGTGACATTCATTCATGTATTTCTTCAGTATGTGTAGATTCTCAAATCAGCAGCTGTAGTTAGAGTCCTTCCACACATACTGGCCATAAATCCTCCATATAACTTTTTTAAACCCCAGTAAATAAAGCAGTATGACATGCTATCTTCTTCTTCTTTTTTTTTTTTTTTTAATTTCACACTAATTTCCTCTTTTTTTATGTCTCTCATAAATTAGAAGGTTCTTCCTCAGCTAAATCTTTAGCATAGGCATATACATGAGGGACAAAATAATTTAGGAGAATTAAATTCAATGACATGGCCCCACAAGAGTTTGTTACCTTTCCTAATACACTTTATGTCCCACAGGCCACAGAGCTGCCTGCTATAGCAGCTTCAAGACATTCTTACCTCTGTTCCTACAAAGGCATCTAATTTATTTAGAATTCTCTAGGCACAGTGGTTTTACTTTTCTGGTACCAAGCTGTCACTTCTGTTGGTTTTGGTACTCATTTTTAAACTAAAGTCTAAAGAGAAAAATCTATGTTGTTTTAATTTATTCATCTTGTCTGTCAAGGCTTCCTATATAAGTGCTGCACAGAGAGCAGCCTGCTTCCCTGATGGTGGGAAACAAACTACAGAACTCAACTCCAGTGAAATGATTTAGAGCAAAAAAGCACAGCAAAGATGTGGGAAAGAGACTGAAGTCTTCTTCCCCCCATCATCCCAGAAATGTACTCCCACATGCTGCAGAATTTACTATAGGCTGCATTGTGTATTCAAGTAGGCTTTTAGAGCATTCTGGCTGCAGTTGCCTCTTTTACATTCACCTACACATTAAATACATGTATTCTCCATTACTCAAATACCTGTTGGGCATATGCCAGATAGATAAATATTGATGGGTCTGTTTCATTAGTAATCGGATGCATCACTGAACAGCTCAGAGCAATGGCACATACAGCCTCAGCATATCAAATCAAGACTCTTACACAGATGATTTCCAGATAATTTACCTTCTCCACAGCCATTTAAAGTGGCATGCTTTGAATATGGTGCTGATGTTTGACTTTGCAGACTTTTCTTTTTCCAACATGCAGTTTTCAGTGTTCAGATCAAACACACAACTCCCTTGTTCCCTTTATGCCACCTTTAAACTTAAGTTGCCTTTAAGCTAGTGGCATTTGTATTGCCCTGCGTACAGATTTCAGTGACTGGATGTTTGGGGGGCTATTTACTCCATTTGGCACCAGCTGGCACCAATTTTAGCTCCTCAGTGGTTCTTCTGATTTCACTTCTTTCTCACATTTTCCTTTTAATGTAAATGCATTTTAACACTGAACTAGGCTGAGGTTCAATCTCTACTGGTTCCTAACAGTGCTTCTGTTAAGAAGAATGATCACAAAATATATAGAGATAAATACCTTGCTTTTTTCTTGCTGAAATTCTATCTGGATGTTTGTTAGTTTAGTTCGTAGCTCCTCGTTGGCAGCTTGCAGGGCTTCCATCTCTGTGTCAGACTTCTCTCCCTTGCCACGACTTTTCTTTGACATAATTATTTTTGAAGTTTAAAATATTTTTTTTTGTTTTGCTGCACACAGAGCTACCAGCTACTGCCTTCTGCTTTTAGCATTTAAGAGTCTTGTAGCGTTCAACAAAATCTTTCAAGCAAACCTCTGCCATTGTGGGAGCAATCTCTCATGTCCTGAAAGAAAGCAAGCAGTGGGAACAGAATTAGGCTAAAGGACTGAGCAGAATCTAACATCAAGACTTAACATCTGGTTTTACAGTACAACAAACTTCCTTGATGCACATAATACATTGCATAGTGTACTAGACTTTGAAGGAAATATATCAGAAAAGAAGTTACATAATATTTCACCATCTTATCTAAAGTCTTTCCACTGTAATCTGATGCCCAGAGGAATAAAACTCTTTACAGTTATGATGAATACATCATATAAACAGAAGTCATCTTAATCAACACCTGACTTGGTCCCTGCTCATGATTCACAAGAAGCACAGGGACAACCATAAATGAACTGAGGCCAGTGGTGTTTCAGTGGGAAGAGTTTATTTCCTGTAGCAAGAAGAAAGTACTCTATCCTGTATCAGTTATAATTAATTCTGTTATTCATAATTATCATCAAGTCTCACAGCATCAGGATATATGCAAAAGGTGTCACCAAACTTGAAAAAAAAAATTAAATTTCTTCTTAAAAATGTCACACATATAAACTAATTATGCCCAGGGTTGGTACTGTTGGAAATGCTCTAATCAGAACATGAAAGTATTCAACTTTACTTTCCTTTCTCAGCATGCTTTTAAGCTTAAAATGTATTCAATTACTTAAATGAACTTTATGTACTATTCAAGGAGAATATCAATGGCAGACAAAGAAACCTAATTCCAATAATTCGGAAATCCCACAAATAATTTGCTTCATGAGTAGTTACAGCAGCTTAATCTGGGGCTTTTTTTCCCCCTGCTCTCCTCCAAGAACAACCTGGTGTTCCTTGGGATAAAACTGAGTAATGGATGCTAGCAATACTGAATTAGTTTTCAAACCCACATCCTCTGCTCATTTGAAATGTCCACATAATTTTCATCATTAAATAGCTGACAAAACAGAGAGGTTCCTACTTTAATACTGAACTACATCCCCAGAATATTATATTTCCAAGAAAATTGCTACCAAATTGGTTCAGACAATAAGGTGTTCTTTATGACCTGCTTCTCCTTGGGAATTTTGGATTCTTCAGCACAGATTTCTAGAGGCTTACCAACTAACATCTCAAGTGTGTTCTGTAAAACACTTTTTGGTGAGTTCAAGTAAAGACCTAAGTTTTAGTCCCTTCTTTAAGGACACTGATAAACAGAAACCAAGGAGGTAAATATCCTCAAAATGACAAGGCAGACAAAATATGAACAGAATTTGGGACACCAAGTCTCAGTCTGACAATGTTTCCATGTTTTTTTTCATAGATTTAAAAATAAATAAAATTAAACAAGAACAATTATACCAATTATTTTTATTATTATAAATTTTTATGCCAATTATTATGCCAAAGTAACTGAAGTAATTGCTTTCCTTTGTAAAATCAGATGTCTTTCCTTCCAAATGTAATGATCTATTGATTTACCCTATGTAATGAAATTAAATCTACTCTTTAAATTCATAATAGTGAGCATTTTAACATGCTATTTATGGAGAAATAGGAAACTGAGTTAAATTTTAATTTTATTTATGTATAGAACCTGTCTTACAAAACAAATCAACACTGGTGCTACTAATTGTTCCTTCAAGAAAAATAAGTTAGCAGTATTCTTGCAGTAGCTTGAAACAAAGAACTCTACAATGAGCAGAAAAATTTGAGAAATTATTGTTCTTAATAAAGGAATTTCATGCTATTAATCTGTGGAGCTTCTACAACTGTATTTCAACCAAAATCTGTAACTATATGGAAAATCTTAATTGAAAATAAATTTTTAGTGTAATTTTCCTGGTCAGTTCATAAAGAAATCTAAAATAACACATGCAGCATATACAGCAGTGGAAGGGAAAATGAGTTGTTCTATATCTCAAAGATTATCTGGTGCATTCAGACACTATTGAGGAATTGTTCTTGAAATGCTTAGTAAAACAAAATTCCTGATGCAGACAGGTTAGATATGATTTAATTCAGCACATTATTAAGTTAAGGAAACAAAAAACATCCCTCATTGGCCTAACAACATTAACTCATTAGATCCTTCCCACCTCCATCTCAACTGCAGTTTGAAATGAAGAACATGTAAGGGAAAGACTTTTTTTTTTTTTTCTTCATCAGTGAAACAGTAAAGTGAGGTAACTCTGCTTGATATGGGTATACAATACATCCAGAGAACCAAAGAAAGAGAGTTGAAATGTGTTTTGAAACTACCAAAGAATTTTGATTCCTTTAGAGTAAGAAGAGAAGGAACTAAATAGTTTCTGGTGAAAAATAACTCCATTTAAAGAAAGGCAGGCCTTTAAATCCAATGCTGGATTGAATACACAAAAATAAGTGGAGGGTTATATCTTTTGAGAGTAAGTCTTACAGTAATAAGCAGTAATTAAGAGGAACCTATAAGACATAATAATAATAAAGACACCCATAATCTCAAGTAATTAATGCCAATTAAATAACATGGTAACAAGAAAAGTTGAGTAAATAGTGTCATCCAAAATTTAGCATTCCAGTCTTGATTCAGACTTGAAGAGTATTATTCAGTTTCAATACGATTTTTGAAAGGTGAAGTTGTTAATGAGTCACTTCATCAAGCAAAAACAAGTACAGGGGAAAAGCAAAATTAAGAAGCATTGAAATCCAGGCACTTGGCCTCCACATAGTTTATTTCAATTTTTCTCATATAATACTGTAAAGCCTACTATGGGCTGCCTATAACCTTTATTATGCTTTTGAATATGAGACATTAAGCACATTTTTAGTACAGCACTTAGTACATACCAAGAAGTTTCAAGGAAATATTATTACCCTACCACCTGACAGTAGTAACTGCAGTAGACACAGGTACAATATTAGCTTCAGAAGTCATTGCCAGTTTACCTATGTAATAGTTTAAAAACTAGTCATGATGAAGCAGTGACTGTATGGGAAAGACAACTTTCATAGCTACCAAAGCCCAAGGCACATCTCTCACAAGGTTCAGATGACCTACATTTCCTGCTTCAGTTCTCAGTTCTATGTAATAAAACGTGACTGAGTGGATAAAAGCCAAAGCATCTCTGCAGGACATAAAATAATACTTTTCTCAATCAAAAAAAAAAAAATAAATATGAATTATCAGAATAATTTTCTAAGCATATTGTAGACTAGTCACATTTCAAATACCCAGTCATTAGCTACCTACAGAGACATCTATTTCTAAGCAGGAGAGCTTCTTTGAGGGTTATTTTAAATCCTACCCCACTTAGGGGCTGCAGAGTTTCCCTACAGTGAAACACTTTCATAAGTGTCACTTGTGATTTTTTGTGGTGGATAAAAACGACTTGGTAACTAACAAGTCTATGTTCATTTTTGCAGATTCACAGCCTACAGTCCTGAGCTGTTCTTGCTTCTAAGACACTCCACATTCAAATCTAATATCAGATCTATCTAGACACTGATGATAATTCAGATTAGTTCATGGGCAACATAGGGGTTAAGGCTTGATGGATTTTGGGTCCATCTACAGGTCTATCACAGGTTCCTTGTACAACCTTGAATAAATCACTTAATCTCTCAGTAAAGTAAGTATTACAGTTGTCTTCCTCAGCAAGATATTCTAAGGACAATATTGAAATATGAGAGACTGCATAGGGATTATGATAAATGAAGCTTATTAAAACCTAGCAAGAGTTTACAACTGTTAGGTGGTTGCAATCATCAAATTAAATGCCCCAGAAAACTACAATCCCCTCATGAGATCTGTTAATTTCTCTTAACAGTGCTTTGAGATCTTGAAGGTCTTTTCCAACCTGGTTAATTCCGTGCTTGACAATCAGCCAGCTAACGGTGACATTTCAAGTACTGATTAGTTGAGTGAATGTTAGTCAGAGTGAACAGAGTTTAAGTCACTCTGGTGACCGAGTAACACAGCTGCATCACCTGGGATAAAATATTTCAACTGGCTATTTCAGCCAGACAATAGCTTCTTTCCCCTCTAAGCTCTCTGAATTCTGAAAGGCAGCTGTGCAGCAGCTTAAAACTACAGCCAGTAAAACGCACAGCTAGATACGAACACGGCAAGAGCCTGGAGACAAGCTTTCATTTCTTTCTCAGCTTACAGAGGACACACACAAGCATGACAAAGCACAAGAAAAGCACAGAGGAGAAATTTTGTGAGCTAAAGACTTTCTTTGTGTAATCATCCTCCAATATACACAAGCAAAAACATGCTTCACCACTGTGAGAAGACTACTGGTAAAATATGCTTCTGGTAACTGCCAGCAAATTTGATTCAAACCATGCCAGGTTTGTTGGAAAGGTTGTTGCCAAGTTGGCCACCAGAAGTACAAATGGGCTTTCTGAAGCTGCTTGGAGTTGAATGTGGTGCCATGAAAATCTGCAGAAAATACTTGTATCCAAATACATGTATCAAAATCATAGTTTTAAGGATAGCATCTCTCAGAAAAGACACTTTTAGTCAAAATTCAGCTTGCTATCAGACTTCTGTTTAATTCATGGAGAATTTTCTGTAAAATACTGGGTCCTTCAAAAAGGATAAGTTTCAGGTGTTGAGACAATTTGTGCATTTTAAAACTATTCTGCTGGAAATCAACATTTATACAGTTCTATGCATAAAACATTCCTCTTCTCCTCCTCACATGTTGTCATAATCAAATCACATTATCCAAGCTATCGAATATTCATAACACATTGTTCAGATTTATTGAAGTTACAAATTAATTGAATGGAAGAGCTGAGAAAAAAAACAAAGAAAGAGCTAGAACAACAACCATAACCATAGGAGAGTCTATTTATCAAGCAAAAGCACCAGCCATTACAAGGACAGCACATACTACAGAAGGGTCAAATCTGCCAGCTTCTTGGTCTCTCACTGCAATTTATTGAATGCATACCATGTAAGCTGTAGGTTTCTCTCACTTCATACCTCCTTCTTCCATTCATACTCATTTATGAATGTACAAGCAGACTCATTCACAACAGGCTGAAGATCTGTGATGTTTAATATAAGACAGCAAGTCTTTTATATATATATATATATATATATATATATAGGAGAGACTTTTCCAAGGTGTCAGAAAAGTTTCCTTAGTTTTATTCTTAACACCTCTTTTAAACTTTCAACACATAGAGGAGTACTTCAGATGACTAAGTGAAACATTCTGTGTCTTATCTCAACATGACCATTACCAGCCACAGACTTATCTAACAGTCAAACGCCTGTGGGAATTCTGCCAGCAGCTGTACAGCTTTCAGCCACCCAAACACACTACCTTGCTATATCTGCAAGCAAGAGAAACTATTCAGGCACAAGCATGATATAAGACATATTTTCTGATCCATAGATCCATAATCACATGGCAGGGAATGTAAGTAGAGAGGATTACTCAAGCACAGATGGATCGTTCAAAGGATGTTAAGAAAACTAACACCAAAGTTTATCCAAATTTGTTTGACCACTTTAAAGAGATGGGGAAAGCATCAGCTTTGGTAGGTTTCATGATCAGTCACCAAAACAACAGAAGAGCCATTTAAAGAAAAAGTGCTTGTGTTTACAGCCCCATTCTGAGCAGTTTGTAGGTGTCAGAAAGAGTCTACCCAAATAATTAAAACATTGATATGGAAGATACATGACTAATAAATAAGAAAAAAAGGGCCCACATATGAAGGGTGTTTTCCTGTAGCGCTAGATAAATTCATGGAATGGTTTGGGTTGGAAGAGACCTTAAAGATCATCTAGTTCCAAAACTGCCATGGGCAGGGATACCTTCCACTAGACCAGATTGTTCAAGTCCTCACCCTGCCTGGCCTTGAACACCTCCAGGGTGGGCAGCCCATAGGATGAAATCCCTCTGCTCAAATTTTCATAAGGTAGTTCCAAGCAACAGAGAGCCTTCTTAAAGATAATTTGCACATGACAACATTAGCTGTTGAAGAATCTCTTATGTTTTGTGTATTTCATTCAGGCTATGCAGAGTCAGCTGAATAAAACACTAGGTCTAAATGGATTTGTTTACCCAGTTGACAGCAACAGGACAGAATAAAGAAGAATGGGAGGGGCAGGAAATATCTTTACATAGCATTCTTTTGAGATTTAAAAATCAAAACACATTCATCTCAGCAGAAAGGCAAATTATAATATTAAACAGCAAGTTTTAGAGGTCAGCATTTTAATTCTTTTCAAAATCAGCATCATCTACTTTCTGGTATTATTAAGTAGATACATCTACTTACTCCTTAGATACATCTATAACTGAAGCTCCTTGTGCATTTACCACAAAGAGTTAAACCCAGTGAGAAGTAAATGTAGAACTGCACTCTCAAAGAGAACTTAGGATGACATTAGTTTATTTGTTGCCCCCAAAACAAATGTACTCACCATAATTATTCTCATTTTTTCTCTCTCTCTATTGCTTTGCAATGACAATGAAATTTTCTGAAGTATTAAAATCAAAAATACTAATGAACTATTAGCTGTAGTTGAGTGTCAAAGAAGACAAGCAAATACTGCCCAGATGAAGATGCCCTAAGGCATGTTCTGAACCCTGCATTTTTAACTTTTTCCTTTTTTTGTGAACTTTTCAGTAATGATCATGCACTCAATAGCTGTCACTTGCCCTCTTAGGGTCATACTTTACCCTTCCATTCAGAAATGAAAAGTTCTCACTATGCACTATACCAAATATAATGGCAAGCCTCACAGGCACCAAAGAAGCAACAACTTCAAAATGTGAACTCCAAAATATCCATGGGGAAAGGGTATTTCCTGGGTTACTGCTGCTTCCCTTTTCTTTCTGCATTACAGCTTTCTGACAAACCTCAACTATATTTACAACCTCTTCCTAGATAAAAATATCATTTCTGGGGGCCAATGGCATTTTGCTGCAGTATGGATGGTCACACAGAGTGGGGCTTCCCACTTCTAATATTTCTAATCCCAGTAACTGCATCATCCCTGCAGTTCAACTGCAGGAGTACCACAAAATGGAAAAGCTAGCAATTAGACACTGTGTTAAACTATCACCTTCACCATACTTTCCAATAACAGGAAACTGCTCCTTTTCCCTACAGAATAGGTGGTCCTTGGGGCAAAGAAAATATTGTAGTGGGGTTTTATGTATAGCATACATAGCTGCCCTCTGAATACCCAGACTTGTGCATACTGTAAACACAAAAAAAGTCAACAGAAGGTTGGGAAAGTCTGTTGAAGAAACTTGGCATCCAATTGAGACCAAAGCTATTAAAGTCTTTTTTCTTTATGAGTGGTGACAGGCATAGCTGAAGTAAGACAGTAGTCAAGTCAGCAAGCATATGATGAACATAGGACACTGAGCAACATTCTGTGCTGCACATTTCAGTCATGAGCAGGGGGGAGAAATGCCTTACAAAATTGATAAAGAACAACCATGAGTAAAACAATCATAGAATCATAGAATCATAGAATCAAGAAGGCTGGAAGAGACCTCAAAGATCATCGAGTCCAACCTGTCACCCTAAACCTCATGACTATCTAAACCATGGCACCAAGTGCCACGTCCAATCCCCTCTTGAACACCTCCAGGGATGGTGACTCCACCACCTCCCTGGGCAGCCCATTCCAATGGCCAACCACTCTCTCTGTGAAGAACTTTCTCCTCACCTCCAGCCTAAACCTCCCCTGGTGCAGCTTGAGACTGTGTCCTCTTGTTCTGGTGCTGGTTGCCTGGGAGAAGAGACCAACCCCCACCTGGCTACAACCTCCCTTCAGGTAGTTGTAGACAGCAATGAGGTCTCCCCTGAGCCTCCTCTTCTCCAGGCTAAACACCCCCAGCTCCCTCAGCCTCTCCTCATAGGGCTGTGCTCAAGGCCTCTCCCCAGCCTCTCCTCATAGGGCTTGTGCTCAAGGCCTCTCCCCAGCCTCGTTGCCCTTCTCTGGACATGCTCCAGCAATTCAACATCTTTCCTAAACTGAGGGGCCCAGAACTGGACACAGTACTCGAAGTGTGGCCTAACCAGTGCCGTGTACAGGGGTACAATGACCTCCCTGCTCCTGCTGGCCAAACTATGCCTGATGCAGGCCAGGATGCCATTGGCTCTCTTGGCCACCTGGGCACACTGCTGGCTCATGTTCAGGCGGCTGTCAACCAGTACCCCCAGGTCCCTTTCCACCTGGCTGCTCTCCAGCCACTCTGACCCCAGCCTGTAGCTCTGCATGGGGTTGTTGTGGCCAAAGTGCAGCACCTGGCACTTGGATTTGTTGAATGCCATCCTGTTGGACTCTGCCCATCTGTCCAGCCTGTCAAGGTCCCTCTGCAGAGCCCTTCTACCTTCTAACAGATCAACACCTGCTCCCAGCTTGGTGTCATCTGCAAATTTACTGATGATGGACTCAATCCCCTCATTGATGTTCACATCACCAAGAAATTTATTCACTAAGCACAGAAAGTGTCTATGCAAAGGGAATCACATTCAAGGAAAGACAAAAACTTAGCACAAATTTGGTTTATTTTACTGCCTCCAAAATCTGGTTGGGTTTAAAATCTATCTCACTAGAAAAACAAATTAAAATCTGAAGCTCCAAGTGATTCTGTCTCCTGTCACATCAGTGTTGTACATTTAATCTCTTCCTACCCAACCAACATGCTGGCAACACATGGTACCTTTCTTTTGCCTGCTGGCTTCTGAGGCAGTTGTGTTTGATTTGAAGTTGAAGAGGTGAAGACTGGGCAGCACCAGTAGCTAAGTTACTAGGTATGTTTGTTCTGGGACTTTCCACCCCACAGCTCCTAGTCCTGTTGGCACATTCTCTTTTTCATCATCAAGGAGAGATTTCTGAGCAATATTAGTGACATCATCTGTTAAAAACAAACAAACAAACAAAATATTTATTCCAAATTAGATCTGATTAACAGAATGCAATGAAAGAAGATCTACACAGAGTAATAAAAAGCAGCAGAAGATATCAGGAAAAATTACAAGTATGGCATCTTCTTCTTATTAAGAACACATATGTAGAGCTTAATTCGTGGTTTTCTTTGCTAGATGGTCCTCAATGGAAGCAGGATGAAAGCTGCTAAGATACTTGATGATTACACCAGGGTCAAGCCAGACTTAGTGTAGCTAACACTAAATTTGTATTCCATTCCAACTCAAGTTGCTTTTGGACTACAAGCTTAAATTCTCATGGTGGCCACATATAAATTGTCACATTCAGACTAGTCACTGTCATAGACCTTTAGCAATATAAAGAATACATCAGGACAAGGAGGTTATCATGTGTCCTGTTGAAAAAGGGACAGAAGAGAAATTTAAAAAAATATTCTATTCTTCTGTGTGTGCATAAGTGTCCTGTACAGTGTAAGTCAATTTCCTCTCTGAAAAGAATCAAAAGAGATGCACAAAGCCTCGATATTGTTTCACTTCACATTTCGTGATAAGATTTCAACATATTTTGATCGTGAGGGGAAACAACAGAAGCGTTCAAGTTTTTGTTGATATGCACCACATGGTAGTTTGGATAGAAAATTCCCATGCACAGAAAAACCTATTTACAGAAATAAAATTATCTTTATGGAGATATCTTTATGGAAAAATAGCACTCTGAAAGCTTAATGACTGGAAGAGAAACACGTTCCTGAGTTTTCCTAGCATCTCTAAACACCTACTTACCCTGAGCACCACAGAAAGGAGTGTAAAGGGTCCTCATAGTATGTCCTCTATGTTAAAGTCAGTGATTGAGTAAAAGTGATTCAGTCAAGGCAAACAAATTTCAGCCATGTCTAGTTCAGACAGGGCCATGCTGGGTTCTCCAAAGCAGAGGGCTGGCAGACAACACAGAACCGACCAAGCTTCCTACATTTCAGGCAAGAGAGCTTGAAACCAGGCAGGATTCCGTGTGAACAGCACTAAAACATGCCCATGTACACAGGTCAAGTCTTCACCAAAAGCTGTGCTTCACATAAAACACATTAGGCTTGCATCTAACAGCAGCACCAGTCCCCAAAATGCATCTCCTAAATCATTCCCTTCACTGGGAAGTACTGGCCTGAATTCTGACATTTTGTTTAAGGTTACCAAGTTGATTCTGTTGCTAGTGACTTAAAAACCAAGTCCTCAGGGAATAGCTTGCCAGGTTGTTTGTTCAATACAGGCAGCCATCTAGGCAGTATTTAATGGAGAAAGAAAAAAAAAAATGAACTCTGCATACTCATTTCCTTAGGGCCAAATTCACTGCTGGGAGAGAACTGAAGAGGATGAAAATACAGCTAGGGCCAGAACATGGCAGGAGATCAAAGTGCTGAAACAGCTTAGTCAGCATCATTAAGTATCACAGAAGGTTGGAAAAAGAGGAATTCAATTTATTTATGTAGAAACAAACCTCCTCAGGCAGAGAGGGAGGCCAAGAGCCTCTATTTTTTGTGATGTCAGATACATCTGACCTCACCCTGTTTTCATCATTCTTTCAGTTGCCCTGTTTGTAAACATTCCAGTAATTTTATTCCATATACACCATTTTGTTGCTTTCCTCTGGCCTTCAGAAAGCAATGTGAATACATTTGAATACAAGGGAATAAGAAGGTTTTCCCATGTTAACATGTGAATGTAGAAACATCTGAGAGAAATCAGGAATTTACTTGTCAAAATCAAGTAAAGACAGTGGTCTGATCAGTAAGATGACAGCAAAACAGAACAATATCCACAAAACTCAAAAGAAAAAACCTCACAACTTCAAAATCAGAAGTTATCCAGGTAAGCTGTCTATATTTATAAATGGACATAAGTTTTAGTAGATTTAGTCATTCCACAATAGCAGTCCCTCTAAATGAGAAGTTCTTAGATTCTAGAAAACTCGTTGCTAAGATTCACAATGGTATTTCAACTCTCTGTATTTCAACTTCAGTTCCCAGAACAGGTAAAGCATTCAGATTCTGAGACTTCAGCCAGATCTGTTCATATGGGACAAAGCTGGAAATCAAAAGTATATTAATAGTATTTTCAGCAGGTGACCTCCCTACAGAAAGAGAACAGTGTTTACAAAACTTCTGAGAGGATGCAACATCAATCTAGAAACTGCCATTTCAAGTTGCAGTAATAATAGCATAGGTATTTAAAATAGTATAATAACGTGAAGATATTTCCTTTTAAAAGTGGAGGTTTCAGTGGCATAGCATACCAATGGGATTTAAAAAAGAAAACTAATTGGCAGTAGGTCTTGCAGAAACCATGGGAAATTTGAAGTGGTTAACTATGCCAGTCTCTGGAAGTTGTTATAGTGCTATTCACAACAAATTATTAGCAACCACTGGAAACCTACAACCCAATAATCCTTCAGTAATCTTCCTACAGCTTCTTAAGCAATGCAAAAATAACTTAAAATAATTGGATACTTAATTTCTCATTTCCAGTGACTGCTAAGCTAAATCTACAAATAACAGCAGGGGAAGAAGGATAAAGAGGTGAAGCTGTTGCTGCAGAACTGTGTCTGCTAACCTACAAACAAAGCATAAACCACTCTTGTTCAAATTCATTCAGAACTCAAAACATACAGTGCACACCAAAAAAATCAAAGAAGCACAACTATCACAGAAATAATTTGGCAGATGAGCTGATGTTTGATAAATTACTAATTCCATTCAGTGTAATAAAGTCACCAATATACTCATATCCTGTAGTTCTGGCAGTAGATGCTAAATAAGGAAAGTTGATTCAGTTATGTTCTTTATCATATAATGGCTCTCTAGACAAAAGTTCAGTGTTACAAAAATGAAGGATTTGCTTCTGTTTAGCTGGCAATGACTTGCAACACTTCTCGAATAGTTAGGAAGGGTCAAAAAGTATCCAAGTTTGGGTGTTCTGGGTTTGGGGCTTTTTTGGTTGGTTGGGGTTTTTAACTACAAATTTAAATACATAGAATATTTGGTTAAAAATCTGTTTCTCACACATTTTTCCATCGTGTCAGGCAGCTTCATCACTTGAGGGGAACATAAGTTAGAAGTAAGAGAGTAAACACTAGTAGCTATGTCTGTCTTTTCCTTCAGATTCCCAGAACAGGTAAAAGCATTCAGATTCTGAGACTTCAGCCAGATCTGTTCATAGGGGACATCTTAGTCCATTTTAACTCTTAAACACAGTGCATTACTTGCAGAACGTTGAGAATTAAAAATACTACTAAGGTGGACAGATACTTTACATTTCTTCTTGGAAAGCACAACAGCTGACTTCAACTGGGGTAATGTCATAGACAGTCTATATAAGTTGGGTCTGTGGACTACAAGGTCTATGTGTATCTTAAAAGAATTCCTTTTTTTCTTTAGAAGAGCCCCCCTGCCTTCCACACCTCAAACAGCAACAGGCAGGGTCCAACCAATGAGCATTAGCTCTCTGTGGGCTTACCATTTAATAAAATAAATCTGTGCCAGAAATACAAGTACAAAGTATGCATCTCTCCATTTCAAACCCTTTAAGGGCTTCTGAGTGACCTGATCTTGAAAAAGTTACCTTCTCCTGCTTTAGAGAAAAGGTGCATAGCAAATGTCATGTAGGTCTAAAACATTTTTCTCCTGCATGTTTTATGTAGGATTTACAGTTAAATCTAGACATACAAGAAATATATATATAAAATATTGCTGGGTAGTGAAGACTAAGCATAAGCCAGCTGAATTGTATCTAAGGACTGCACCCCTTTCACATGCCTCCTTCAATAAATTTTATCAGCAACATGTGCACTTCTGCTGATGGCTGCACTTTCCTTGACTTTATTGTTCCAATGTCCCTAATAAATATGGATACTTTGATGCAGTAGCATGCACATAATACTTCTCTTTTTCTGCTGCATCTTTGCTGACTGAAGCAGCAGTCTATTTCATCTGAAACTTTCTTTACTGGCAGGTGTTTATAGAAATACACAGTAAAAAAAGGCAGGTCTAAAGCTAAAGATTTATTAAACACGAGAAAACCAAAGGGGGAAAAAATCCCCAGACAAACCTGAAACCAGACAAATCATTTCTCAGTGCATTTCAGTTCAGCATTCAAATTATAGATAGTAATAAAGCACACAATTTATTTTTTTTTAAGTTCATTATTTCATGCTTTGTATTAAAGAAAATATTGTGCAGAAGGTGAAAAAGAAATTTGTATTTTTAAGTACGTCAGGAAAACAGATCAGGTCATAGTTTGTATTGTAGCCAATTTTCTTGAGTTAAATCATCTTAATTGAATTATGACTAAAAACTATTTGGTATAATGCAAAACGTTTTGAGCTGATATTTCTTGATAAAGATGTTAGAAAAATATTAATTTAAATAATGAGTTGTTGTTGCAAAGCAAATAAGTTTAAAGCTAGTTTACACTATTGTTGGAATTTGTTGTCTTTTTTTTTTTTCCTTAAAAATTTAATAGGGTAACAGGACAGTAAAATAAATAAATAAATAAAACACGTGCTGTGAGAATGAACCAGAAAAAAAAAAAAAGAAAAAAGGATGGGGATGATGGCTCACTGTGCACAGGTGTGGGAATGAGAGAACAGCACTGAGCTGCAGTCAGGGATGCTAAGCTTGAACTTTATGAGCTGGCAAAGTGAAATACGCTGAGCTATGCTCCTGCTGACAGGCCAGCAAGAACTTTAAACTCGGCATATGCCTCGATGATGAGAGCTGTGAGGAAGTCCTTTGTGGAAATGGTAGAAGCATGCTTGTGTCTGTGCCTGGTCCCCACACTTGTGGTCCTGAAAGGTGATGTATGAACAGGTCTCTGAAATTTCAGAGGA
This sequence comes from Indicator indicator, assembly GCF_027791375.1. Taxonomy (NCBI): domain Eukaryota; kingdom Metazoa; phylum Chordata; class Aves; order Piciformes; family Indicatoridae; genus Indicator; species Indicator indicator. The sequence goes on along the minus strand of NC_072032.1, from coordinate 9,516,083 downwards.
GTGTTACAATGTCCCCTATGCACTGTGCCCCTCAGGTTGGCTCCCCTGTGTCACCACTATGGAGTGTGGCTGTTTTACTGGAATATTGCACATTTCAGCTTAAATTCCTTCAGACCTTTATGAACATCAATGTAACATCCATGGCAGGAGGTTGGAACTGGATGATCCTTGTGGCCCCTTCCAACCCTGACTGATTCTATGATTCTATGACCTTTATGAACATCAATGTAACATCCATGGCAGGGGGATTGGAACTAGATGTTCCTTGTGGTCCCTTCCAACCCTGACTGATTCTATGATTCCATGATTCTATGACATTTATGAACATCAATGTAACATCCATGGCAGGGGGTTGGAACTAGATGGATCCTTGTGGTCCCTTCCAACTCTGACTGATTCTACGATTCTAATTCTTTGGCATGGTCACCACCTGATGACCAGGACCTTAGCCATCCCAGGAACTGATTTTTCCTGCCAAATTTGTGACTGTTTCTGAAGAGCATTTAGTGACAGCACCCTGCTTGAGTGCATAACGTGTTACTGTGTGCATGCAAATATATATATGTGTGTGTAGGATAAAAATGTGTGAGGAGAGGAAGGGAAAAGGATTTCAGGCACCAGACTTTGGGAGGCATGTTTCTACTTTTAATTTTTTTTACTTCATGAACAAGATTAGTTTCTTTAACGTATCTTAGCCAGATTCTTAGGGCATTCAGATTTTTACAGCTGGTCTTTCCAGCTCCTTCTAGAAAGGGTAGAAACTGAACTTCATAATATAAAAGTGAAGGCAAAACTCTGTCAAAATATAACTTAGTGAATACTCGTCCTTCTGTCCAAAATTCTGACCAAAATTGTTCCAACATATTTTCCTCAATCCCTGTTTGCAGGTATTTACTCCCCAAGAGAGAACAGTAATTCTTTATACTGCCAAGGCAATGTTTGCAGGCAGGAACACTCACCTAGCTTTTGTTAAATCCAGCTGATGTCAGTGAAGGAGTTAGACAAGGTCTTGGGCTTGCAGCCTTTTAATCAGATCTGAAACACAAGAAGCAATCTTCAAAAGGCCAGCTTATGCTGAGCTAAGAGGACTTGTTCTGGCTTTAATTAGATACCTATCACCCAGAACATCTCCAGAAGAAAAGGTCTTTAGTCTTCACTGCATACAAAAGACACTAATATGATGAGGAGGATGGAAAGAAGTGATAAGGTTTTTGTCTCCGAAGGGAAAGAAGGAGCTCATTCCCTCTAGATCATGCAGATTGGAGAGCAGATGAGGCAGAGGGTACATATAACCTAGTATAAAAACCAAACCAAACCCAACCAAAACAAAACCCCAACATGTATTGAGTTTGTAGTTTTGATATGCAATAGCCCTAGAAATTCTTAAGAGGTATAGCTTTGGTGCTGCTGTTGAATTAAAGAAGAACAAAAAACTGTCAAAGCCTTTGCTATTTCTCTGCAGAAGAGTGAAACAGGGCTCGTTCAGTCTTAGGGACTGATAAATCTGCAGTTGCACAACATATGTGGGTCACCTATTTCAAGAAATATCACTAGCTCTTTGCATCTTTGGACACTTAAAAACCTTTTGACTGGTAGATGTATTTTCAGTAATAGTTGTAAAATTCTGTTTGATCCATTGTGAAGCATGCCACTGCCAGGCATGAAATCCTCAGGGTAAAGACATCTGAAGAATTCAGTTTGGTAAATAATTGGACTGAAATTAACAGAGACCTAGAATTTAGCAGCATCATGCTTACACATTACTGCATCTCCACAGCATTCCCTCAGGGTCCTCTTGACACAATGTTTGGAGAGAGATGTCACTCCATCACCAGGTTCCATAAAGGCAAGTACCAGAAGAACATTTGGATTTGTATTTTTTCTCCCGTCCCCCCACTACTATGATTTTAATTGGAAGAAGCTTTTTGTTCATTTAAAACTAGTGTGAGGTCTTTTACTGAAAGGTTTCAAACAGTTACACTTCTTTCTCTTCAATTGGACCTGCTGAGGTTTCTGGGAGAATGAAAATTCCTCCTGTGAATCATTTTAGCATGCAGTCTCTGAGCAGAAGAATAGCCCTTTTATGAGTAGGTGGAATAATAGGTTAGCTGGATTCTGATATTTATTAACTCTTAAATCTTTGTCAAAATCTGGAGGAGAGCAGTGTGAAGCACAGAATTTGCAGGTGTATGTGCATGTGTCAGGTCTATGATTATGATGAATTCTTTACTGAGCATGCAGGGCCCGTGAGCTCCAGAGCTGCTCTGTGAAAAATGTGGGTATTTGTAACTTTGCTGTCAGAACTGAAGCACTTACTGCTAATACACTACAAACCTGACATCAATGAGACTGCTCAATGTGTCCTAGCAGAGCTAATGGATGCTCTTAGGTATAGAAAGTGCAGGATTTCTTCTGAGGCAGGCTGAGCTGCTGAGCTGCAATCCAAGCACACACAACTCAGCTGCTCCAAGCCCTTTTCACAGTTTCTTGCTGACTCACTGGGTAACCTTGAGTAAACCTCTCCCCTCAGCTCATGCTGTCTGCAAAGGAAAAGTACAAGCACTGACCTGTATAGTAATTCTTGGATGTCAAGTGCTGTGAAACTGCAGATTTGATGTAAAGTATTTGTTTTGTTTCAAGTTCTATTAGCTTTATACTGGGCACTGCGTGTAGGGTATAAAAAGGAATAGAGAGGTGTATGTGTAGAGGGACAGAGGGGAGAGAACTGGGACAGTGGGTTGGTAACCAGTTTGTAAATGAAGTGTTGAACTTTAGTTTCCGTGATATTAGAGTATATGCTAGTTGATACTGCAACACTGATTCAAAATTAAGAGGGTTTAAAAAGCAAACATAATAATAATGAAAGCTCATTCTAAATTTAAAAATCAAGTTTCTCCCAACTTATTGCTACTTCCAATTAGACCAGGTATGGCTTTTTGTATGCATATATGTCTGTGCTTGGGAATATACATCCTATGGAATTAGAAAGCGATAGCAGCATTATGGTGGACTGCCTCTGTAATGGGTTTTTGACAAATTATCCATCCCTTCATGACAGATAACTTTGTCCTGTTCAGACAAAACATATGTTAAGCCTTCCAAATCTTTCACCTGTTTCAGACAGCTACTAACCTTCCATTTTCTTTTTTTTTTTTCCTAACTCTCCTAAATACTGAGTTACAAGAGTTTGTAAAAAGAGCCAAGAACTTTTCTCCAATGAGTGGGAAAATTAAAGGAAATTCTGTGATCCTCCAGGATTGTTGTAGCATTGTAAAGCAGAAGCTTATACACTTCCAGTTGTTCACACCATATCAGCTTCCAGCTGGCAAAGATCCTTGACATAGCACTTGGATCTCATTTTGGGAGGAATTTTAAATGTACTAATTCCAAATTTTCTCTTTTTTGAACAATGTATTTTAAGACTGCTAGCACCTGTAAGGAACTGGCTTTTAAAGGGAAGGACTGCTGTAGAGCTGCAAGAAAGCTTTTGTGAATAGCTTGTCAAAACATCTGAAAATTGAAATGCATATCATGAAGCCTCACTGTTGTGACTGCAGATTTCTAATGAGTATGCAAGGGAATTTAAAGCAACCACTGTTATTTGGAGCAATAGTCAGGTGACAGTTTCCAAACTCGTGCTAAATGCTGATGTGAAAATTTCTTACTTTGTAATTAATCATATTAAAGTCAATTAAGCTAAAATAATAAATTCTAGCTTTTGCATAAAGATTTTTCAGGGTTAAGGTATGAGAAACAGACTTCAGGTTGTTCAGACTTAGGAGTCCAGTTGTTTCTGTACAGGGGAACTCAGATCTATTGGCTCATACCCATATAAATGTTAAATGAACATCATGCATATTTATACACTGCATAAGCTGCTGAGGCAAAGAAGCAAACAAAGAAACCATATATGAGAGAAGCTAAAAGGCCTGAATAGCCTAATAAGCCTTGCATTAAACTGAAGTTTAGTAAGAAGCATGAGTGGAGAAACAAGAGTTCATTCTGGAAGCTGAAACCTATGTCTTTCCATCACTTTGGACATACAAATATGTGTAGTTACCTTATTCACAGATTGCATTGCATTGGATGGGACCCTCAAAGGTAATCTTGTCCAAGCCCCCTGCAGTCTGCAGGAACACCTCCAACTAGATCAGGTTGCCCAGGGCCACATCAAGTCTGATCTCAAATGTCTTCAGGGACAGGGCCTCAGCCACATCCCTGGGCAACCTGTTCCAGTATTTAACTACTTTCATTGTAAAGAACCTCCTCCTGAAGTCCAACCTAAATCTACCCTGCTCCAGTTTACATCCCTCATCCTATCACTGCAAGCCCTTCTAAAGAGCCTTTCCCCAGCCTTCCTGTAGGTTCCCTTCAGATACTGAAATGTAGTCTTAAGGTGTCCCCAGAGTCTTCTCCTCTCCAGGCTAAACAGCCCCACTTCTTTCAGCCTGTCTTCATAGGAGAGGCGCTCCAGCCCTCTGAGCATCTTTGTGGCCCTCTTGTGTTGGGGGGCCCCAGAGCTGGACCCAGTACTCCAGATGAGGTCTTACCAGAGCAAAGTCACCTCTCTTGACCAGCTGGCTACACTTTAGATGCAGCCTAGGATGCAACTTTTAAGCAGCAGATGTATGAAAAATCCGTGTTCAGGCTTTAAAACTGCAACATTTCTAATAGTGAGGAAGATTTAGTCCATGAGTAACTTCTATTCCCTTTGAGGGCCAGTCTAGTTGGTTGTCTTACATCAGCAGTCTCAGTCACTCTGATAACACAGCACTGAATGTTATGTGTGGGAGCAAAGAGGAAAAATAGTCTTGTAAACCTTCATTGCTCCAGACTGTCTTTGAGTAAGCTGTATAAGAGCAAGACAAAGTAGCTTCAATTGCTGGGTCAGTCCAGGGCACAGAAAATTATGCTGAGCAGCTTGAAACTGATCTGGAAGCAAACTTCTGCCAACAGAGTGGTGGCACATCATCCCTCTCCATTCTTACCCCATTCAAGGGATGAACCCAGCAAGCCTGGCCAGGCTGAACGCTTTACTGGTGCAATACCAAGCAGACAGAGCAAGAGGCATCAAGCCAAGGAATAAGAATTGCATAGAAATGCTTTTGAAGCCAGTGCATGGCTGGGAAACTTCCCCTGGATTTGTTTATCAGGCAGAAAAGTGTGTGGAAACACAGTAACTTGTTTTTGAGCCAACTCAGTGGTGTTCAAGAATATCCAGCAAGTTTCTTAATGCACTCAACAACTGAATGTGTAAAGAGAGAGCAAGCAATGCATGTTTGGTACAAGTATTTGGTGCTGACATGTTCTGCCTGTCACCATGTTAAGTCCCATTCGTGAATGGCTGCATCTGCGCTGCTTTTATTCATGTATAAATAAATTCTTTGCCCTGCTGGAAATCCCAGGGAATTTGGTACAAAAGCAGATGATCACATTCTTTGAAACCAAACACTGGAGACAAGAATGGGAAGATGCAGGCTTCTTGCATGTAATTTGTGTGCCTGAGAAATAGGTGTCATGCTGACAAATTATAAATCAAATTAATATTGTGGATATAAAACTCTGGAGTAGAAAACAAGCTACTGTGATAAAATGTCATGAGTTTTTTGAAAGAAGTATGCTTGGGTTTGGTTTTAGTTTTTTGTTTGTTTGGAAGGGTGTGGGGGTGTTTGGTGGGGTTTTTTTGTTTGTGTTTTATTTTATTCTTGAACATTTGGTGGTAAGAAGAAAGCCCTTCCCTCTCTCCTCTTGACTGTCAGCTAGAACAACTTCTGTCAAAAAGCCAGTGGCAATATATGTGCCTGTTACAGAGCATTTGCCAAGCAAAATTTCTAGCAACTATTGCAGAGAACTCACAGATGTGCTTAGCACTGTATTCCCAAAGGAACTGCCTCTTATGTGGGTCATGATTGTCACCATCTACCGTGTTTTATGCTTAGTCATTTTAAAACCAAAAAGCAGTTAGGACATTAGAGTGCTAATTATCATCCTCTGTACCTAATGGAGTGTTGGGTTTGTTCTTTTTGGTTCAGCATGAAAGGCTGTTGCCAAGAGAAAGAGGGAAAAAAATCCTCACTGGGTTAACTGGGGAGCAGATGATAAAGGAGTAAGAGGATAGATACTGTGAAGAAGAGGGGAAATCCAGTAAGCCTGGTTAACCAGAGATAGATATGAAACCTAGAAAGATCTATCAAATCTTTCTGAGAAGTCATCTCCATCAGGCAGGCAATTAAGAACAACCTGAACAATTTCATGCTAGTAGTGCTTTATCTATCCATCCTACTCTTACAAAGGATAATGGATCAACTCAGAGCCAAACAAATTTTTTATTCCTTTACAGATCATTTTTCTTTTTTTTTTTAGTATTTCTCAAATGTCTCTCCACTAATTTAAGGCTCACTCAAATGTCAGGCTAAGATAATTTGATTGTTTAGAGGAGTGTCAAGGCATTGTTAAAGGGCAACAATCTCATATTGACTGCACTTGCCTTATCAGTCACCATACTTAGAGTACTTTTAGTGCATGCTTTAAACACAGCAGTGCACAGTAGGGCTTCTTTCTTTCAAGGACAGAAAGCAGCCAGGGTACCAAAGTCCGATATAAACCACACCTCATCTCCTAAAAGATTTTAACTGACTGCTTTAGAACTGAATGGCTTCAATCATCTGTTTTCATACAAGCAAAACATCACTTTGGGCTCACACAACTAGCAAAGAATCAAAATCTTGGTTCTGTAAAACAGACAATCCAGAAAATACTGACTGAATTCAGAATGTTAAGAATGTCTCAAACCCCAAACACCCCGACCACGAATCCTTATTTTCTCTTGGGCTGTTTTTAAATATTTTTCTGATTAAAACCTCACATTCATCAACAATTACAAAGAAATTAAACTAAATTTTACGGCAGGAATTAAATTTGCCCCCTGAAGTGATGGGAAAATGAAGGAGAAAATCCACTGTTTTCCTATTCTTGCACATGCTTTTGTAAACTTTATTACCACATAAATGACAGAACTCCAGAATAATCAAGAATTACTTATTTACAGCTCAATGAGCTGCAAATCAAGATGCAAACAGCATGGGCAGAGAAACAGCCCCAAGGATTTGTTAACTCAATACATTCTGAAAACTGCTGTACATGACATGCCACAAAACACATGCAAATAGGTGTGCTCACAGACCCTAGCATGTTTGTAAGGAACTACTGAGTAAGAGTATCCAGGTGAGGGGGGATGTTTCTCCTTTTCTCCTTGCACGTTCTTGAAATCTAGTTTTTCTGCAGTACATCTAGGTACAAGACACTGACCGGAGCTAGGACAATTCCATGCATTTTCCTTCCCCAGGATGAATCTGGCAAGAATGAGCCTTCCTAATATGACAGGTAGCCAAGTCAAAGTTCATAGCTGGTGGGAAGCAGGTTGCTGTTGAGTATCTGTAGTGGGAAGCTATTAAATGATGCCACCATGTTGACAAGACTGACTCTGACAAATGCACTTTTTCTTTTTGAGCCATGTGTTAACAAACAAACAAAAAAACCACCAAAACCAGCTATTCCACTAAGTTTAACAATGCAGTAAACATTATGTTAATGTTGGGGAGCTCAGGAAGAACATTTCTGGGCTAAACACTGGATTTTGATATTCCTTTATTATCTCTATCTGAGTGAAGCAGGTCTTAGTCATGAGTATTTCAGCAAGAGGGTCTGCACAGAAAAGGAGAACAAGTCTCAAATTCACTCTTACAGGACCAGCTTAATATTTCTTCTCTTTAAGAATCAGTTGATTATACAATTAATAATTGATAAGTATTCTACTGACTCCTCTGCAATAATTCAACTTTGTCAGTGGCATAACTTCTAAGAAAAAGCAAAAACAACAGACAGTATGTTATAATTTAACTGGCATTGCTCTGAGAACAGCAAACATACCTTGGCTCAACACAAGGCACCAGCAGCTTTTATGGTTTGGTGTTTCTATGTGTCAATATGAAAGGTGCACCTTACTGGTCTTATCATTAAGAACACCATTTCCATGCAGCCTTTCTTAGCCATCTCAACCACCACCTGCAATCAGTGGTGTAAAATTCTATCAGTGCCTCAGTACTGCAAAAGCAATCAATACTTTCAGAGAAACTCATTCCTGAACAGCTGCATGCAAGTAGAGATGTAGAGTGGATTATTACCTACAGCCTTCCCTCCCCAGAAAGCCTTCATCAGTACTCCAATAGGACATAATTCGTGCTAATGCTCTTGAAGTGCAGAAGGAGTGAAAAAGTACTCCTGGGAAATACCTTGACAATAAAAAAATAAAATACTTCAATAATAATAGGCTATAAATGCAGAATTACAGTAGTGTACTTCTGTAAAGTGATTTTTTTGTTATCAAATGTGTCCTTTCAAAAGAGAAAGAAATGCTTCCTAACTAAAAAGTTTCAGAGGCAAGTAAAAAGTGTTCTTTTGCCACACAAAATCACACTGAGAGTTACAAAAAGTAATTTAATTCCTACAGTAAATTATGTTTAAAAAGCAGACCCCTGATTCACAATGTTTTTTTATATTTTAATTTAACATTTTCTTACAGATATACACAATCCAGAGAAAAGGAAAAGACTATTGAAGACCCTATTTTCTATTCAGGTTACACTGCTGCCTTTGGACAGTATATAAATCAGAATGTGAGTCATTTTGTTACTTTCCTGGTTACACCAAGAACACTAAAAACTTTGCAATTTACTTTTGCCCTGCTGATAACAAAATAATTATCATTGTAAAACCCTACTAATTCACATAAGAAATTCAGAGCAGCTGAGTTTTGCTGGTTTAAACCAGAGCTAGACTTCATTTCACCTGCAGAACTACTTAAGAAAGAGACAGCATCTGTCTCTTCTGTATCTCTGGAAAGGACCAACTGTAGCTCTGGCTGTCCCTTCTGCAAGCTTTGAACCTTAAAAACCCGTCAGCAAAGCAGTGATGACAGTCACAGATGAACAGGTTGTGAAGCTATCTGAACTATTAGGATAATTCAAGAACACTGTAGGTGGAGGGAAGAAACCCACACATTTGGAAGAGGTGCTTCACTTTGAATTCTCTTTAAAACAAGAGAGGAACACTCTTTTTTGCAAAGGGATGAATTGCATATCATTAATTTATGGACCAGTCTGTGCTTCACTCTTGGTGAGCAACCCTCAGCACTATAAAACCACGAATACAAACAAAACCTGCTGCACCTCAAAGCACTCAGTGACTTACACAAACACTGAACCATTTCTCATTACTACTTTTTGACTGAGGCACTACACAGCAAAGCCAGACTCTGCTTTTCAAGAACAGCAAAGTTCTTTAAAAAAAAAAAAAAAAATTAGTGATTTGAAGAAAACAAGCCAAATCCAACCCTAGCAGAAGTAAATATGCCTGGAAACTTTCTCTATCTGGGACAAACATTCCTGTTACACAATGCAAGACAGACAGAGCAGCTACTACAAGACCCAAGGGCATTATGCAAAGGCATCTACAACAGAATCAAGACTAAAATTAAATGGAATATCTGGCTGAAATTTTATTGCAAGAATTATTTCATTTCTTCCAAAACTGAAGAGGTCTGAAAAGACCTGAGAGATGTGAAGACATTGGACAGTTAGAGATAATGCAGTCAAATGAACGAAATATTCTTTTCCTTCTTTCCTCCTTTCACTCAGTTGCCTGCACCAAATTAGGAGAGAACTGCATCGCAGCATCACTTCTGTATGTCTTTAAGATTTCCTAAGATGAGCAGCTACACTTCACACAGCTCTAAACCCTCTTTTTTTTTAGTTCAGCTCCCCATGCCCTTTTCTTTAAAAAGTGAAGCAGGTGTCTGTTGCACCTTTAGGATGAGCAGGTTGTCACAGGCCTTCACACAATTCTAATGACTGAAATGCTTGCCCATAAAAATGACAGATTCATTATTCTCCACTGAGGGCACCAAAGATTAGTCTAGAGATCCAGCTTCCTCCCAAAGGGCCAATAAATCTTTAATTAATTTATACAGAGTGACCTAGTTTCAATAGGGAACTGGCATTCTATAACATTTTGTATGAGGATTACTTTGGATGTGAACAAAAGAGTTCTACAGCCACAGAAGAGGAACTTTCCTTTCATTGGTACTTCTGAGGAAAAAAAAAAAAATCCAGAAACTGCACTTCTAAAGGCAGCCAATTTACCAATGTATGGTAGCTGGATGAACCTACTGACTTGGTCCCCTTTGGGAACACTGAAGATGCTAAATGGAGATGAGCAGTGACTGGTTTAGCAATGAAAAAATGGAAGCCATCACTTGAGAGCATGAGAATGTGAGCTGAAACTCACAGCTGAAGCTATGAGATACCCAACATAGTTTATGAGCAAAGTTTTAGTACTCCATAAGAAGAGGAAATTGTTTCAGCTGCAAAGAGTAAATACCTGCCTTGTAATAGTGTTTATATGTGCCAATACTAAGTAAAATTTCTTGTGAATTGGGGTTTTTGTAGACCTCTGTCTTGCTCACAACTATCAGAAAAAACTTTGTGAGGCGAAGGGGTGTTATATAAATAAGGCAGTAGATGTTCCTAAAAAGTGAATATCTACCTTGGCATTCTTTCTGGGAAATTTAATATATTTTCCATCAAAGACATATGGCATCTATACAATATTTTTTATTACATTTTATCTCCTGGAAATAGAACCATTCAAAGGTAAAAGACTTTTACCATTGTCTCTCCATTATTACTTATTCAACCTTCAGTAGTTTCTAAAGTTTTATTCTCAAAGCAAGAAACATAGCAAGAATGCTGAGTCAGACATCAGATACAGACTCCATCAAGTAGCAAAACCACCTCAGTCTTCACAATTAAGCTAATACTTCACAGTAAAAGGTCACAATTAAGGTAATATTTCACAGCAAAAGGATAGCTTAGCAAACAAAAAGCAAACCCAAATTACACAACAGTACCAGGGCTCCAAGCAGTAAGATGTGGTTGTTTACTGTGTCAGCAGAAGACAAAATTTAAAAGTCAAAATTAGGACTCCTTGTTTAAAATCCCTAAGTGTAAACCTTCAGGTTCATCTGTTTGGAAGTTACAGCCCTCTGCTGTCATTCCTATCACCTGTTCTGGTTAATTCAACAAAAATGCAATTATCTGCTTAGGGTAGCTCAGATCACAGTGTAGACTGTGTCATACACACAGACTATATTGCCATGCTCATTAAAGTGGATGTAATTCACTGTCATCCTTATGTGCACACAAAGAAAACTCTTTCAGCTCATTGCATATGACTACTTCCTTATGAAAAAGATAAAAATCAGTCTTTCCTTTGTGCTCTTCCTTTCTGTTAGGCCTTCTCCCCCTCCCCCTCTCATTTTTTCATTTTTTTAATGCCTGTTCTCCCCCTTTCCACCTTATAACTGTGATCTAATTTATCTTATTTATTCCTTGTAGTTCTGTGACTCCACTAAAATCAGCTTTCGATTCAGATAACTACCCAGTATGTTTACAAATATTACATATTCAGAGAATAAAATGGAGCAACACTTTGAGATCTTTTGAGCAGCTTTCTTAGGAAAAAAAAAAATAGATAAACAGGTGTACACAGGTGCTACTGAAATTCAGATGCTCTTGAGAGAGGGATAGCTAACTAAATAGATAAATAAAATGTAGTTCATGCTAAAAAGATGCTGTCAATATGTGTTCCAATTCAGTGGCATTCTAATTTGGAATTATCACCCAGAGCAAGACACCTATGTGAACAGTCTGCACAAAGCATCAGAGAACAGCTGTCCAACAGCAAGGACCATCCAGAACCAGAGATGCAAAACATGACAGAAGGCATCAATGACCTGCATTCTACCTGGACATTTTCACTTTTCCTGCCTAGAAAGAATTTGTGTACTTGGCAAGGATAAAGAAAAGAATCTGGACTCGATCAGTGTACATATGTGGTGCACAGTGAGCCAGCCAAAACTTCTAAGAACATAGAAGTTACTGCCCATGACCAGTAAATCTGATGTATTTAGTAACCACCTAGGGTGTGCAGCAGCAATCCAGTGCAGTACATGTGCACATTCATCTGCCTGAGAAACTCCAGATGGAAATAAAGCTGCCCTGTCACTGCTGGCCTTACAACCACTCTCCTATGGCTCCTCATTTTCAAGCTTAAATAAGAAGTTGGTGAATTTGCACCCCTATTACTAAGCCATGCACTGCTCTTCCAGCAGCTCTTGTACTGTAAATAATTTAAACCATAAATTAGAACAAGTGACTTCTGACAGAAGTTATTATTATAGTAACACCTGCAAAATACTTTGCTAGCAAGAGAGATGTTGAATTACTTACAGACTGGAGAGAGCAATTTGACTTCATTCACATCCTCCAAAATGCAAAAAAAAAAAAAAAGTGTGAAAATAATTTTGGTATTACACTAGTTGTTCCTAGAGCATCTATCAAAGCATTAAACATATATCTATAGACTAAGGAGAGCAGCAGTTACTGTATGACTTGAAAGGTAATCAATTTTAAACTTAATCTGGACAAACTAGTTTATTGGTAGAGTTAACAATCATTACTTGGAATCCCAGAGATGCTCAGGGAATCTAGCTGAAAACAAGATTGCTCATCATACAAACATGGTATCTTTATCTAGGGATAAAACCCACAGCTGTTAGAATAGTGTAAGAGTCTCGTCCAGATTAAACAACCCATCATCTATAAATTCACCTAAGCTGTACAGATAAAAAGCTCAAGGACAGACAGGCTCCAACTAGCAAAGCCACATCTTGTTAAAGCATATGTTGCCTGTCTACAATACTTTTAACACATGCTAGAACATACTGGATGCATTATCACATTGATTGCCTTGACAACAAAGCTAGAATTAATAGTATAGGGTAGTCCTTCTTCCAGAAAGCTAAGAGGAAGCAAAAGAAGTATTAGCTGTATTTTCAGATGTGAGCTAAGAAGCTATTTTTCTGATAAGCAAACAGAAAGCCAAGATTGCTTAAAATTCACTAGTTAACTAGAAGAAGATGTGATTTTTCACACATCCTTCACAAAAGCTGCGCTGTGCCTGGCAAAATAATTAAGGGAAAGGAAAAGAAAAAAAAAAAAAAAGAGGAAACTTAAAGAAATCGATTTTACATCAAAAATGTTTGTAAATAAAGATTTTTAAATGAAACATTTCCATTTTTCACATTTTGTTTGCCTTACAGCTGAGGTTTAAAAGAATCTTTCAAGTCAACGGAAACAGAATGTAATAACCAAGTCTGTTTGTCCCCTACAAGTCTGAAAAGAAACATTTCTTCCAGTTCTTTTCTTGAATGCTCTGCTGAAAATACCTTGTATCAAGATGCACTTGGTCTTGTTGTTATTTAGTTAAAAAAAAAGGCAGATTTTCTTATTATGATTCCAAAATACTTCAGCTTCCTTCAAGCAGAAAAACCCTGAAGTACCCTGACAAAAATCTGTCAAAAATCTGGCCCACATAATGAGAGACAGTGAAAGACTGCAGCACTGACCAACTTACAAGCCATTTCTAAGCTAAGAAGCAGCACTCTAACTATTGGCTTTTAATCACATTACTTATATTCTGGGAACTGAGCCCTTACTTTTTACATTTCCAATGCATGACATCAAAACAACTTTATTTCTGTCTTTAGAAGATTGTCATAAAAACAGTGAAGTGTTTCTAATGGAAATACTCCAGTGAGAATTGAGTTTGCTCTCTATATACAAATTATGATTGCCACAGCTCCTAATCTTTAAAATTAAGACTTAAGGTCAATAAATTATTTCCTTTTCATTAGCAAAGTGAAGAGTGTGAAATTGATTATTTTTATTGCATCCTCACTAACTTGCTAATGTAAACCCTCTGGTTGAAATGCCAGCAAACATACAACATAAATTCCAATGGATTTACTGCATGAAATGAATCAGAAGGACTGAGATTCTCAGATAGTCACAGGGTTGGTTTAAAAAAAATAAAAATAAAAATTTACTGCTGTATCTTGAACTGGACTGCACTTGGTGGACATGGCATGACCTTATCAGACTTAAAGAATAGTTTGGTTTGGAAGGACTCTTTAATAAAAAGTCATCTAGTCCAATCCCCCTGCAGTCAGTAGAGACATCTGCAACAAGACTTTGAATGTTGCCAGGGATGGTGCATCTACCACTTCTCTGGACAGCCTGATCCAATGCTTCATCACCCTCAACATAACAAATTTCTTCTTTAAATCTAATCTGAATCTCCATGTGTCCCCACATGTTCACAGAAGAACGGCAATGCTCCACTGAGAAATGCAACTCAATGTAACAAACAGAAGCTGAAGAATTCAGCCCTGTCAAATGCCATGCTGCTTACCCAACAACATAACCAGTACTGGTGCTGCCAGAATGAACCTCACAGTGCCAACACCATGCCTTCTCAGACCAGAAAGTCAAATCAAGTCACTGGCAAAAATCTTTCCAACCTATCTGACTGCTGTGTACAACTAGTAATAGATATAGATCCATATAAACATATACAGACAATTATCTATCCTTTATGGAAAATTTACTCATTTTTTGACTGCAGAATAAGGTGAGACCCTACAGAGAAACTGATACATTAAATTGTTTAAAGCATACATGAACTCTCACATTAGGAAAAGGGCATGTGTGCATTTTTGGTTTGTTTGGCTGTTTTTTCTTTTTGCAGCCTTTTGAATGGAAACAAAAATAAGCTGATGAATAATGCCTCTGGAAACAGTGCTTATAAGTAATGATTCAAGTAGTTAAGTATTTGTAAAGTAGTAATACAAAATAAAATAATATTCAACACCTTACTAAGGAAGGCTGCTTGTACAACTCCATGACTCAGTTCATAATTTTAATGGAAATTCAGCAGTTCTAAAAAAAGGAGGCCAAGAGGATCTGTGAACTCCTTTATTGTTAGTATTTCCTATACTCTCTTTGTGATATATTGAAAAATTACATATTTCAGTTGCACATTTTTATAGCTAGCATTATCTGTGCTTCTGCTGAAGTATTCAAGATCACCACCTCAACCAGGAAAAGCAAAAAAATCTAATAACTTGAATAAAGCAATAAACATATTAGTGAAAAGTATGCTATATATATTTCAAGCATGCAATATATATATTGCAGTATACATACTGCAATCTGACCAGTTCATTAATATTCTCATTCAGAAAAGCCACTCCACCCTAAACAACAGTGCTAAATTCACAGTGAATTCCATGAAAGATTCACCTGCAACTTTTATGTTTCCATTGGTTTGCTTTTAAGCATAGCACTGAAAAGGTGAACAAATCAGACTGCTATTGTCAGTCAATATTAAGGTGACTTTATGGTAGCCACACATTAAACTACTGCACTATATTTAACCTGAGAAGATAGGGTCCCATTTATGTAATCCTGCTTTAGGAGCTTCTAATGAGTTACTGCAGCCTAACCTAGATATTCCTGCCAGCAAGTTCCCTGCTCTTTCATGTCAACCCAATGATGAGAGCACAATTTCATTGCAAAAATTACTGCACAGCACAAAGAACACTCTTGTTAAAAATGTTGATCAATACAATCAGTAAGCTAAAAATAAACTTCTGCCCAGTCTAACTCTTATCTCTCACACAGAAACTTTATTTTTGTTGGTGTGGTATCTGCTGTATAGTCATAGTTGCAGTGTTACTAGGAAAAGATTCCTGAGGCAGGGGAATAAGTAGTCAATGGAATTAGGTAAGTACAGAAATGGGTAAATTCATTGCCACTAGAGCATTCCCAGAGAGAGCAGATGCCTACATTTATTACAAGTTAATGAATGCACACAGACATTATTGAAAGATGCTTTATATGTTAACTGAGTCATTAGCACAGTGGCCTCTTTCTGCCTTAAAAATGTACTGACATGAATGCCCATCCATCTTAGAAATGTCTTCATCTTTCAGAGAGCATCCACTGGGAGTCAGGCTTCCCCAGCTGAGAGTCCTGCACCCAGCCACCTGTCTCACAGACACATATGGCACTGGGGGATCAGCAGGAGCCAGGGTGAGCGTCGGTCACTCGCTAACATCTGCCAGCTGATCAAAAGTGGCATTAATGAAATTCTAAAAGGAGTTTAGTTCACTCCTCCATGCTGAAAGACAGCTGTAGCAACAAAAGGTGTATGGAAAAAGCAGCACATTGAGATTATAGATGATAAAAAGGGGCAGGGAAAGGATGATGCTTTTCAGAACATGCTTTCTGACCCAAGCCACCTACTGCCAACACCTTGCCAAACAGAGTCAGTACTGTTTGCCATCAAGCACAGCATGAAATTTAAAACAGTGATGTAAGAAACAAGGACAGGAATAATAAAAGGCCCAACAACAAACAGAAGAAAATAATAAGAATCCATCATTATGATTTGTCATTGCATTACACACTGCAGTTCTTCTAGCTTCTAGAGCTGGCTATATTTAAAGGGTTGTTGGCTTGAAGGTCATCTCAACAAATGATACCTGTATAAAAATAATTTGAATTTCAGGGTCACTAATAGATTTCTTTACATTGTGCCTGCTGATAAGGAAAAGCACCAAGAATGCATTTCAAAGAGCTGTAGTTTCAGATCATCACATTTTCTCCAGGGCACTAGGATGCTGTTCTCTGCTGTTCTATCAGTTCCACAGATTTCAAGATTCAGAGAACAGTGACTATACCAAGAATTGAGACATGACAGACCCAAAGCCAAACAAGGCCAACAGACCATAAACATAGAATCTTGGCTTCAAGTGTTAATTATTTCACTGCAAAGCTAAGGAAAGTTCTTCCACTAATTTAGTTTTTCACAAAGGAAACAATGAGGTGTGTCAAAGAAAAATAGTTTACATTTATTATAGTTAAATGTTGTAGCAAAAGAAATCCCACGATGACAGGAAAAAAAATAAAAACAAATAATGACCTCTTTTTAGGAAAAGAAGAAAAGAACACAAAGCTTACAGGAAGAAAGGAAGAGAACACCAGATCTGATGACTGGAAATCTGAGTCCTTAGCTTGTTTAACTGTTGCATACAAATAGATGAGAGATTTTAGTCTGTGATGGGAGTCAGCCAGAATGTGAATCCTGTTATCTCCTCCACCATGTGGTGCACTTACCAACTAAGGCACTGTTTCTGCATCATGAGAATGCAACATAAACACTTTGTGTAATGCAACCTGTCTGCTACCCAAGTATTTTTGTGAAGACTTCTGTTGCCAGCATTTTCTTGCCTTAAACTACTGTCTGAAACATGGAAAGCTGCCCTTTGCGGAAATGCAAAAGCAACATGAAAAGGAAGAAGATGATCATTCTCTTCTGCTTCCCTCAATATTCAGCACTTAACCTCATGTTTTCAATCCTTCAGATTTCAAACAAAAAATCAGATATTGCACATTGTCTCCAATCTATCACTGATTTTGGTTGCTCACATGAAACACAGGAATTTTAATGTAGCTCAGTCTGGGAGAGAGTGAGACATGAATCCTGTTCCATACCTGGTCATTGGGATGAATGGCATAATAACAGTCAGATGTTGAACCATCATACCAGAACCATTCACCCATGGCTTTGTTTATATCACATACTGCACAATGAAAGACCAAAGAGGAAAATATAAAGATATTTTATTACTTTATCACATATTTAACATTTAGAAGTGTTGTTACACTCACTCAGAGATAAAAAAAAAAAAAAAAAAAACAAAAAACCCCAAACAAAACGTAGTAAGTTAGGAGAAAGCTAACTAAAAGAAAAATCAGAAATTAGGAAATAAGTAGCTTGCTATTAACAAGAAAGAAAAATGGTCACTTTCCTTTGTGTTAGGGCAATTAAAAAAATTAATTAGACAAAATTACTTTATGATTAAAATTGCATAATATGAAGATATATTATGAATATTAATAACAGCATATTACACAAGTTCAGATACAGATGATCTGTGCAGACTGCAATATATATTCCATTCTACAGAGACAGATAATCTCAATGGAAGGAGAGAAGCAATTATATAAAAAAGGAAATGTAGAATAAAACAGATATGAGGGGGAAAAAAAAAATGAGATTCAAGTTACCCAGGTTGTGCTTCATGAATAAAGAAGGAAGAAAACTTCAATAACTGAGAAATCATGCTATGAGAGAAGAAGAGGAGGACAATCGAGTAAGTATAAATTCTATACAGATTATTGTATGGAGACATGAAACATCTGACTGAAAATTCTACTTACAAAAACCAGAATGAGTTTTAGCCATGTTAGAAAATGCAAAGCTGAGCTCCAACTTACATATAGGTCAACATTATGAAGATGGCATTTTCTTGCTGGTTCAGTGTCTTATGTAGAATGATAACAAAAGAATTTATTCCTTTCCTGCCATGTGGATAGGCAGAAGGACAACTAAACAACCATCAGTTTTGAGAACTCTGCTTTCTGCATTATCAGGAACAAGATGGTAGTTTTGTCTCCTTGACATACTTTCACAGTGAGCATTCCAGACACAGAAGCAGCACATCAAACTCCCCTGACATTAAAAGATGAAATAAATCTCTGTACAGAGACTATTTTTCCCCACACATATAACACAGGAACAGAAGCAGTGTCAAGTTCTGAGCCAACCTGCACATTGTCTCTTTGTTAGTCACAATGATGCAGGCATCAATTTTAAAATGCATTGCACAGCTTCATTACAGGCACAGCCAAGGGAAAATCAGGCAGATATACAAACCTGACCATATCATGCAGCTTAAGGCCCCCCATGTAACCCAGTGTTATTAGAAATACTATTACTTTTTTCCTTGGGAAAAAAAATTACATGTATTTGAGCACAAACACCACAGCATTTTGCCTATCAACTGCAACATTACAAAACCACAGAAAAAAGTGGAAAATTGAATTGAACTGCTTAAGTAATGAAGATTTGATATTTAATTGAAACTGTAAATTGCTAAAAACAAAACATTATTTTAACCTGGCAGTCCCATTGAGACCAGTACTTCTCACTGCACTGCAAGCTTATTCTAAGCTGTTTATTAGCATGCATACCACTAACAGCATGCAGAAAAGAACTCTCAGATCTAGAGCTGGCTTGCCATGGGTATAGGCTGGAGTTTCATTTTCACATCTGTATAGGTCCTGCCCAATCCAATCTGAAGCTTAGATGAGAGGACCAAGGGCTGACAGTCTTCAGCACAACTCCACAAATCTACATGCCAGTGTTTCCTGTACCTTGCTTTCCACATTCCTCCTGGGCTCAGCTATTTATTAGCTCAGCTGCATTTAAGTCTTCAGCCGGCACCACTTCTCCCACGTTCTGCTCACCTAAGTCAAACAACCCTAGATACTGCTATGCAGAATGACATTAGTTAACCAGAAAATAATGGATTGCTCCAGTGTGATCTATAAGCTTTGATACAGCACAGAAGATAGTGCTGGGAAATGTTTTTAGATTCTCTGAGGATATAAAAACTCCATAATGAATGGGATGAAGTGTCTGTAAAGGGATGCCAAGCTAGACCACATTTGATTGTGTACAATTGGCTCTAATTTAAAGGGGACAGAAGTGGCACTAAAAGGGACCTTGCTGGCAAGGGGGTGGGCAGGGCCATATTCCAAATACAACCTGTTTTGCTCTCAATGAGCCATAACATCTTGGCTGAGTATACTGAAACTAGTTACCTGGGGGAAAAAAAAAAAATAAATCAGGAACTACTTCCCAGTTTTCCACAGAGAGAACATTATTAATAGACACTGAAGGCTTGTCCAGGAATTTCAACACGTGGGTTAGGAGCCTTCTCTCTGCTGTTGAAATTTTGTTTAACCAGCCTGCAATAAAATGCTATGTGCTACCCCAGAAACATCACATGACACCAACCCCCAGCATATTGTAGGTGTCTAAGTTGATACCAAGTAAAAGTCCATACAGAGAAGAGGGCATGGATCATGTGAAGCTTTGTGACATGGATGTTCACAAGGCAGGTTTAGTGAGTCTCAGAACTCCAATAGAACTTCATAGAATATATTCATGTTCTAATCCACTAATGTGCTGGGCTACTTTAATACCAAGAGGAAGGTCTGTGCTCCTTTTCAGTCACTAAAGTTTTGGACTGTGTCCCCAGAGCCACATTTGTCTACTAAAATCTTAAAGACATAAAAACACACACTTACCGTCCCACTTTTCAGGACAGGTTTTGTCAGTCAAAAGCATTGCAGCTTAAAGGATATTTATGTATTCAAACCCCCAAAACTGAGGCATCTCCTCCCATTCAGGTGTTGGTGACAACCACAATGAGTGTGACTACCACTGTCAACATCCCTGCCTGACTAGCTGTTAGTTACAT
This sequence comes from Indicator indicator, assembly GCF_027791375.1. Taxonomy (NCBI): domain Eukaryota; kingdom Metazoa; phylum Chordata; class Aves; order Piciformes; family Indicatoridae; genus Indicator; species Indicator indicator. Next base: position 9,495,730 of record NC_072032.1, on the reverse strand, counting down.
CCAGTTTAAATCTAGAACACATGCAATTGAGTTCCTGGATTTATGAATTGCACAGACTGCAGCTGAGATGAGAACCAAACCAGCCAATACCAAGAGGGTTCTTATTTTTCTATTAAAAAAAATACAACCCTTGCAAGAGAGAATTGACAACAACATTTCTATCACCTGTGGGGTGGAGTGTATCTCAAGCAATAATACAGGAGAAATAAAAAACAGTTTGGGTCATTCAGTAACTCTCTAAAAAAAGAGTTTCACTGTACAGTTTCACTGCTAAAGAATACATCAAAGCCTTAATGACTCCTTACACAAAAGAAAAATGTGTTACAGTAGAAAAGAGAATGACATGGCATAAACTGTGCAGAACATCCATTCCTCCATCATGAAAAAGCTCACAGCAAATAAGAACATTTAGCATTTTGCCATCAACAAAGCTTCCTACAGAGACACCCACTCTTTCTTATTTTCTCTGGAGCCTGTTCTCCTTTAACTCATGCATCTCCTTCTCCATCTTTCTCACAGTTATCGATTTACCTACTTTCTCTACAGCCTCTTCAGCTGTGTTTTCCTGAGAAAACTGACCATGGAAACAGTTAACTTCTCACAGACAGTTCAGAATACATCATCCTCTTTATGTTTCCCCTCTCCTAATATATTTATATATCAATAAAAATAACTTCCTCAAGAAATGGAGGGGTTATTCCAGGGTTTCTGAAATGACTAGAGCAGGAGAGTTATTCTGCAGATCTAAGCTTCATGCTGTGATAGATTCACACATTTGGTCCCACCTCCCAGTAAGGAGCTGGCAATTACTGCATTCCAGTGCAGGACCATGGATTTTTTCCAGCTCCCTTATTCCACATGTCAGTTACAGCTGATTGTGGCAGCTGAACCAGTAATGCATTTTTGCATCAGATGCACAAGAACTTTGATATAAAGGACAAACCTAAATTAGGTTTTGCTTCTCCTGCAGATGACAAGTATTGGCTTTGACAATCATGATATTTCACAAGACTCTGCTTTACTGACATCCAACAGGATTGTAGGTGTACAGACTTAAACCAGTAATAAAGGCACAATATTTATAACCTATATGGGGACACCTCCCTCTAAAACTTTTAGACAGTCTTCTGCTTTATTTGAGAAAGCAGCACTTAATTAGAATCCTGCCTTGCTTTTGTCCTCTTTGGAGGATTAGCCTCTCTCAATTCCTGGACAATATGTATGTTAAGTACACTGAGTACTCTGATTAGAGCTTAAACACTGTTTAAATCAGACACCATTCCACATGAAGCATAATCTGGCATCATTATGAAATTATGGCAGAGTGCCAGTATGCAGGAGTCTATTTCATGCAGTTTGTTGGATGTACTGTCTCCACAAATGTTAGATGTATGTTAATCCTTGAAATATTTTCTGATTGCACATCTGTAACACACACACACACAGATTCTCTGTATTTATTGGTTTTACTCTTAGAAACCACCACTTTGTTACCCAATAGCTAGATTCCTAATAGCTACATAAATAGAATAAATCTAGCTCTGATGTATCTAATCATGGCTGCGGTCATGGTTCCCCACAGTGAGGTCCAGAAATAGTCATCTATCTTCTAGACCAGAAGTCATCTAGGAAAGACTAACATTAAAAATAACGGGAGGAAGAGGGGAAGGAGAAGGAAGTGGAAGAAAGCCCAAAATATATACATGTGATGGGAATCCATTAAAACCAAACCAACCAAAAAAAAAAAAAACCCAACAATCTAACCCACCCCCCCAAAAATCATCCAAACCAGCAAACATTAATAATGAGATAAAATGAGATATCAAGAATGAAAGACATAAAATACTCACTTTTCAAGGTAACTCATAGATGAGAATACACATTGATGTCATTCAAGGGTGAAACTGATTTAAAAATACAAAAAACCTCATCTGACCTCCTCAGTCACATATATAAATCTTAAATTCAGGAGCAGGAGATTGATCTTTGAGACTTCAACCCTTCTTTAAAAATGCAGTTTGAAATTAGCCAACTAATGTAAAAATTAGTCATAAAGGACTAAGACAGCAGATGCATTTAAGCTTCATTTCTGTAGGAAGCCAGGCTACAGCAAATGCAATTGAAGTTTTTAGTAAGAGTTTGCCATCTTACTAAAAAACTCAGAATTACCAAAACAGACACAGTGTTGAGGCACAGCATCACGTCCTCCCTCCCTGTCCTACGTGATAGCAGCCAAAGCCTCATGCAAAAGCTAATAGGATGATTATCAGCTAGAAAGATTATGCTGCACAGAGAAGGTGAAGTCTGCCTTTGTGAGAATTAACTCCATCATACTTATTGGTCTGCTGAACTATTTTCTTTTCCCACAATGTAGACAGATCAGAGTGAAAACCTATCTTAAAATGGCTAAATCTCAAAGAACAAAGTATAAGACGCTGGGATAAAATGCATTTGCAGATTGTTCTTTTTAGTTTAAGACATAGGGAATCCAGGAAAGGATACAAGAGAGAAAATGTCTGGATTCTTCTTTAAGAAATAAAGGTCTGCCACACTAAATTAGAAAGTGTATAATTATAGTCTATACCTAACAAATTTAGCAATGAATGATTAAGACTTGATCTGTTCTATGGAAATGCCAAGATGTGACTCAAAGCAGATCAACATAAGGTGAAAACATTGTGAAAAGTGGTGCTTTACACCTTGATAGGGAAAAAAAAGTTGTGTTCTTGGGATTTCAACTCTCATTTCTAAGCAATTCAGAGATGCAACACGTAACAAAGTGCTGTCTTCATGCTGATAGGGACCACAGCATGTTCACATCCAGAAAGAACTACATGAAAGAGTTACTCCAAAATCATAGGAGTACTTGCAGCTTAGAGACTCAAACTGAATAGGAATCACTGTCTCACAAAATAAAACCTTCACCCCAGAAACACATCCTGATTAGACTGAGCGTACAAGCATACCACATTGCCACAAGCATTTGTAAACATGGAGAAGAAGCCTGCTCAGAGAATTAGCAGTTCACCAAAAAAGAAAAAGCTTTGTTCAAATGCAAGCTAGTGGAAAGAAATGCAAAATAATTTGACACTTTCTTAGCATAAGTAGAAGCATTATGGTACAGTAAATAAAAAGCTACCAGATGCAGAACACTGCTCTATATAGAAAACAGAAAAAGAAGATGAAATATCAGCCTCAGAATCAGAGACATTTTTGAAAGTCTAATGAGAGTAGGCCTACTTTAGATAGAGAAGATGTTCTTCATTTTGACCATTAAAGAAGAGAAATAAGGTAATTTTGAAAGAACCCAAGGAAGATTGCTCTGTGACAACTCACTCTTATCCTCACCATAAAAATAACAATAACAACAAAAATAATAATATTTCAGTTTCAGTTACACCAACATGCCACTTGGCTCACTTCATCTCAAAATAAATACATAATGTTAAGATTAAATTTGAGTGCATTATACTCACATGGGGGCGGGGGGAATCACATCCTCACCTGCATAGTGAAGTCAAAGCAACCAGATATGCAGACAGCGCCTGTAATGAAGGCTGACAACCATGTTTACCTTAGCAAAAGGGACCCCATTTATCAGGGTTACACCCAGGAAGCCATCTATTTCATCTGCAGCACATGCTTAACAGGAGTGCTGAATCAAAAGTGAAACTGCAAAATACAGCCGGGTGACACTAATGGCACTTCCGTAAGGTAACAGCTACCGTAAGAGCAACTACAACCTAAATAGAGGACATCTGTCAGTTATCCACAATGATGGAAGTTAATTCAAAGCAGCACTGAGAAATATGATAAATACACTCCCTGAAACAGCTCCTGTTTTCCTTACTTTCAAGGTAGGGTGCAAGAGAACAGGCAAAATACTGTTAAGGTGAACTGAAAACAAGAAAAGGGGACAGAATACCTCAAAAAGTTAGGAGAGAGATCTTGATCCTTCTGTGGTTGTGGTCATGTTCAGCATTTAGTAAGGAATATTGAAGCCACACATGAACAAACACACAGTGAGTTGATAATGCAAAGAGCTCCCCTCTTAATTTTGCACCTATTACAGAATCCCAGCTCACAGACTAAATATACAGGTTTTAAACAGATCTGCAAGAAACCAGACAAAGTAGTATTTATATCAAAGTTCTCTTGTCATATCCAAAGCAAAACAAAGATCTCTCAAAAATCTTCCACTAAAAACAAAGCAAAACCAGAGCAAAGAAAACCAGTGTGGACTGCGTTGGGGTTTTGTTTTGGAGTTTTTGGGGGGATTGGGAGATTTTTTTTGAGTGGGATGTAACCAATACAAAAAAGTCCATTTGCTGTTTCTAAACTACTCAACATTTAATAGGTTTGTTTTGGTTTGTTTTTTTTTTGCTAAGTTGCATCTCTAGAAACTGGTTTCAGCTAAGCAGGTTATTAATCAGGTTATTGTTCTATTAATCATGCATGTATATGCTTGTATTGTTTTATATAATGTGTATTAGGCACACCTCTCTTAAAACCAGAGGATGGAAAGATAAGTTAGAAATGGCCACTCTGTCTTTGTCTTTATTGACATATAATTTCCCATTGCAAACTGATAGGAAGATACATACTGACTGCAAGATTTTGTGTCCAAAAAGTAACATTAAAATCAACTTTTCACCTCTCATTACATCAAGCACTTTATCCACTCCTGTCAAACCAACAGCTGCACGTGGGAGCTTCCCAAATGTATTTGTTTCTTCATTTGTGATGCATGTGCTTGAGAGCCTATATGGTACAGAATGCATCAGATTCAAAAGTAGCTGTGGAATAAAATGACAGATCTATGAGCCTGCCATTGTGTTGAAAAGAGAAAACCTTACTTATCACAGCACATATCAGCATTTTCTCTTAAGCTGCCATTCTTATCAAACAAATGAAGAGATGGAAAATTGCAAGCAAGGAAGTTATCCACTTAGAGTTTTAGTGATCTCAAAGAAAGACCTTGGAAGCATTCCATATGCTAAAAATAGTTCTGTGGTTTATATAATGTGCAAAGGATGAAAGTATCACTGAAAAAGAATGAGTTAAAAATTAGTTTAAACTACTACTAGTTCAATTTTGAGAATGAATTTTAATTGAACTGCTGAAGGTATTTTCCCTATTACTGAAGTTACAGCTGATCAAGTTTTATATTTGACAAAAAAAAAATCATCAGAAGTTAAAAGTAAATTAGAAATTTTGGATATGGGGAAGACTCCCCAACATGTCAAAAAAAGCACTTTTTTATATCATGAACTCATGATCTCTTATTGTAACATAAACAAACTATGAAACAATGACTATAAAACTGATTTTCCTGAGTAAAACAGTGTGTCTGTCAGTACACAAAGCTGCAATTAAGGCTGGATATTGCCACTTCAAAGTGAGGCAGAACAGAGTTAATTAAATTTGAGAGGAAAAAAAGTCAGGATTACAGATGAGAACGTGAGGAAGAATTTAGTGGTTTGTTTCTTTGATGGCAGAGCAACGTTAGTTCAGGATTAATAAATGGATAGATAAATTGAGATGCAGTAATCAGTGGTACATATCCATACATACTCTTAGAGGAAGGCAGTGTGCAAGAAATCTTGCTTCTATACAAACAGCCAATCCAACCTCACATTCTTCATCATATTCTGTTCCTTGACATGTATATGTCAGCTCCAGCTGGCCTTATGCTGTCTGGAATATGGACCAGGCCCATTTATTTCCCCTGTATACTTGCTACTCCTCCATCTCCTACTTTCTATCATAATCTAATCAAAATGTACAGCAGAAAAAACCCACAAACCTATACATGAAAATAACTATAAACAGGCTCAAGCCATGGGCTCTTTTGAGGATATTTCCAACTCCTACGTTCCCATAACAACAATCTAAGACACTAAAGGAACATGTATTTAGGAAGAGAGTAAGCACTGCTCAGAAGACTTCCAAAACCAAAACAGAAATAGGCACCTTTGTCTGCATGCAGGAGAACATAAACACATTGGCCACCCCTCTGTATCAGTGACCTCTAAAAGTACTAGCATCTCGGACAATAACAGACAAAAGTCCCAGCACCACAGTGAAGTTCAAGTGCTCTCCTTGAACTTGTAGAGCACCTCTGCAAAGAGTGGTCTCTTCACCAACAAGGAGAATCACCTCTTCTAACAACAAACATCTGGTCCTTCTGTTTACAACTCCTACATATCTACTCACTTCATATTAACATCTCATTAACTGTACCCATCCAAAACAAACAAAACAAAACAAACAAAAAAGGCCCCACACAACCTCAAATGAAAGAAACAAAATCATCCCAATGGATGGAGAAATATAATCAGAGCAGCCATTGAAAACAAATGTTCTAAGAGTATCTCAGCTTCTCTACTACAGTAATTAATTTTAGCATTATTAAGGCACATTTTCAATGCAGAACTAAAGTACCATCACAAAAAAAAACAATGAAGCAGATTTTAAGTCTTTATGAAAACCCTCCTGCCTAAACACACCGTGAATTCATGCGTCTTAGAATCTGAAAACATTTATTTTCAGAAGGCTTTGGAAAACCAGCACAAAGCATATTCACCCCTGGAACAGAAACTGGCATCTCATGGAGATGAAACACAGCAGAGCCTAATAAGCATTACAGAATCCCATTCCTGCATAAACACATACACACGTCATGCTCTGCTGTCAGTGAGACCAATCATGTAAGAAAAGACATTACTGTGCCTACATGATGGGTCCTAAGCATAGGGCAGGGATCTCAGGGAGCAAAAGAAATCCTGAAATATGAGACTCAATTTTTCCCCCTTAGAAAATGAATTAGGATTTCTTTCTAATAATCCTATGATTTATTTTTTAAGTAAACAAATAATACAAATATAATCTGTTTAAATTAACATCATTTTGTAAGGTTGTTTAATTAGACAGTGTGGTACTTGGAATATTTGACTGATAATCTGAAAATACCTCACAAAACTAGTTCTTGCTGGTTTCTTAAACCCATGTCCACTCCATCCTCTCTCTAAACAGAGATCCTGCAAATCTGCAGTGACTCACAGGCCTAACGGCTGCTTTAAGGGCTGAGGTAAAGAACTTTTCCAAAAATCCCACACATTCACAAGGATAAACTGGTCTAAATGGGCAACCAATAAAAAAAAATGACATGGCATCCAGCCCCCTGGAGTCATCTACTCTGTAGTGTTGCCATAGAAAATGGAAAAGAAGCCGGCAATTAGGGAAGAGGTCACTCTTAAGCAGAGATCTTATGTAAATATCAGCCAGGAAAAAAAAAATAAAAAATAAAGGCCTCATCCTGAAAGCCCTCCAAGGGCAGGCCTCAGTTTAGCTCACAGAACCCCCTGCTAGCAGGGTTCGGTTTTCAAGCACAGCTCTGAACCTCCGCAGCCTGCCCCGGAGACCCCGCCCGGAGCCCAGGTAAGGTCCGAGAGCAGGGGGGCGGTGGAGCCCCAGCCAGGGCGCGGGATGCGCCGCTCCCCTTATCCCACCCTTCCGCAGGTACCGGCGGCGGGGAGGGATGGGTGTGCATGGGCGGGGGTCGGAGGGCTGTCACCCGCCGCAGCTGTGGGGTCCGGGGCTCTCCCTTCTGCACTCGGCTCGCTGATGGCTGCGGGGCAGTTGCGGGAGAGCTGGGGCAGGCGGTGAGCCCGGCAGAGCTGTTCCCCTCGGAGGGCAAGATCTGCCTCTCCTCGCCCGGGGACTGGCAGCGCCCAGCCCTGCCAAGGACCGGCCGTCCTTCCCTGGGCTCCCTCGCCCGCCGGATCACCGGCACGGAAGGGCGAGCACAGGCGGGCCCGGTCTCACCCCAGCCCAGGCTGCACTTTTTCCACGTATGTATCCTCACCATCAAAGTCCCCGAGCGCAGCAGCATCCTTCATCCATCCTCCCTCCCCCATCTCTTTCTCCGTGCCGCCTCCGCATCACCCACTCGTGCCTCCCGCCGCTGAAACTCACCCACGCCACTGACGGCAACGGCGGCAGGGGTCTGCCAAGCGCCTCTCCCCTCTTCTTCCTGGGGTGAGAGTAACACACGACCCGCTATCGCGCTGCGGCCGGAGCGGCGGAGCAGGCAGGGATGCACCTCTCGGCAGCCGCACCTCGCTGCCGGCACCGCGCTCCCGCCCCAGCTGTCACCGGCGGCCCGCCTTCGGAGGCGGTGGCCCCGCAGCCCCGCCCCGAGCGGGGGGGACCCGCTGCCGAAGCCGCGGAATCTCGGCTTAGGTGACGGTGGTTCCCCGCGGGACGAGACACCCGCAGCTTTGGCGGCTTCCCTTGGCCCTCGGAAACTTCCGCCGCGCAGCGAAACCGTGTGCGCAGAAGTCATCCGAGGCTGGTGGGATGTGTGGGGCTTGCCCTTGGGGTGCCCTGGAGCGCATGAAGAGTATAGCTAGCATGTGGAGGGAGGTTGTCCTCCCCCTCTACTCTGCTCTAGTCAGGCAACATTTGGAGTACTGGGTCCAGTTCTGGAGTCCCCAGATCAAGAGGGACAGGGAACTCCTGCAGAAAGGCTGATGGAGGGCTTACTGAGGGGATGGAAGCATCTCTCTGACAAGGAAAAGCTAAGAGAGCTGGGCCTGTTTAGCCTAGATAAAAGAAGACTAGGAGGGAACCCTATCAGTGCTTATAAATATGTAAAGGATGGGGGTCAGACTCTTTTCAGAGGGGCCTAACAACAGGATGGGGTGCAATGGGCACAAACTGAAACACAGGAAATTGCATTTGAACAAGAGGAAAAGCTTCTTTGCTGTGGGGATGCTGGGGCACTGGACTTGGCTTCTCAGAGAGGTTGTTATCTCTCCTCCTCAGGAGAGAGAACTCACCTGGATGTGATCATGAGTAACAAGCTCTAGGTGAACCTGCTTTAGCAGGGGGATTGACCTCCAGAGGTCCCTTCCTCCCCCAACCATTCTCTGATACTGTAATATGCCCCTTACTCAACTTGCCACCTCAATAGACGTGGACCCTTGCACATCACAAATACCTCTGAGAAGGATTTATCAATTTAATTTTTTGTGTCACACCCTACCACAGCACACAAGAATTAGACATGGAGCTGTGAGATTAACCCAAGCACTAGCACTACTATCCATGCCAGATGGCTTTAAACCCTGATTCCGTATATTAGAATGGAACAGAAGAGCTCTTTGAGGTTCCCAGGCCCAGGCTTTGCTTGTGGGTTTCAAACCACACTTCCTCTTCTGCACTGCCCTGCATTGGCTTTGAATCCAACTTTGCTGAAAACAATCAACATACATCTGTCGATCCAGATTCAGTGACTGGCCCAGTGAATGCAGCAGAAATGTGCTTTAGTTACCTAAAAACTAAGAGCTCAAGGAGAGGGCACAGTCACAATAATTAGCTCAAAGTTCTGTTGATGGCTCAGTGTCAAGAGAAAATAGGCAGGTTCACCATTCTGTTTATTTTTTGTATTGTTGCTGCTGGGGTGCTAGGTTTATACTTATTTTAATATGGCAGGATACTGCAAATGTAAGACACATGTCAATCTTCAAATAAGCTCCAAGGAGCAGATTGAGTTGGGTTCATCAGAAAGACAGCAACACAGTGAAAGAAATTTTATAAGGGGGTGTTTCACTCTATCAGATAAAACCATAACACCACCGATGGACAAATAAAAAGCTTTGAATCCAAATTTAAAGCTTGCAGAGGATTTTCATTTAAAACAATAATGTTTTCATATTCAATTTTTTTTTTAATATTGTTTATTCAGATTCAAACTTGCAGGGAAGAGCTGACCTGATTTTCAGGTGTGTTTTGCTCAGAAAGCTGGCCTGCTAAGTGCCTGTGTATGGGATGCCTGGGCTTCCACTCCACATCTTAGGTGAATCTCTGTCAAGGCTGCCTTGACCCCAGAGCAGAAGTGCTACTTGCATATCCCCAGAGAATCTGTCTGGCTATGCAGTCATGTATAAAACTGATAGTGGCATCAATACACACCAGAAGTCACCTACCGTGCTGTTGAATTTCAAAACACAGCATTTGTTTCTTCTGAACCAAAAGGGAAATTGGTGCTGGTCTCTGCAACTCATAAGGTGGAGGACACCATTCAGTTTGGCAAGGGTAGAAACTGCCTACAACTGCTTAGAGCCTCGTGCACATCAAACAAATTCTTTCTATAACATATTTTGTCAGAATCAGACCTTCTTTTACAATTGGTAGAAACACTGATATGACAAGTTGGAATATATCTTCTTGGAGATGTTCTTCCTTCTGTCTTACCTTACTGACGGGTTGTGTCTTAGGTGGGTGTTGGTAGAATACCCAGAAATAGCATGTGTCACAGACATGTGCTTCTAACAGGGAATACTTGCCATGCACAGATCTCAATAGCAGCCAAAGGAATCAGACTGCAATTAAGAGCTGAAATACGTTCTCTTCCAAATGTAGCTTTAATAATCATAAGCTTCATTGCACTGAGTACAATATTCCTTTCTTTTATGTGTGGGCATGCGGCTGTGTGGATATGTATGCACTTCAAATGTTTTCTTGCACCTGTTTTTTAGAAGTCATTTTTTCCTTAATAGAGAATGAAGAGTCTTCTAGGAATATACATCCTAAAATTAGGATTTATTATAGGTTTGATGTACAGCTGACTTGGTTAAATGCTGTCTTGGTCTGCAGTCACACGTCAAATTAAAAGTGACAATACAAATAGATGACATTACTGATTATGCTGTGGAATATGGCAATAAAGTGTTCAACTCATGTTAAAACAAAGAGGGAAATTGAAGTCACAATACATTAACCCATGTTTGGTAAAAGATGCTGCCATAGAAGTAAGTGGTGGGGCTTTGGATGGCAACTGATTTCTAGTGCTAGCTGCATAGCTCTCTTTAATGCATATGTTGAGATGATTAGCTCTAATAAGGAGAGGCAAGGGATTAAAAGGGAAAAAATAACAGCCATTACAGTTCTTAGAAGGAATTCTCTGAGGATATGTGCCTGAAGTTCACTCACACTTGCTTTAGTACATAATGCACTGAGCTATTCAGAGCTTTACTGGAAAAAGGTTGCTAAACATGGCTGTTAAGAACAGGAAATTTTGGTGGACCTTTTTTTTCTCTTCATGATTTAATGGACATCTCAAATTTCTGAAGACAAGATCTTATTATAATACTTTGTATTGTATTGCAAGTGACAGGTATGCCACAGAGGAAAACAAAAATATTTCTCAAGTTTAGAAATTAATTGTCTCAGATCTAATTAATCTTATGGTAAGTACAACAACAACAACAAAGTAGTACTTGTCCATATACTTCTGTTCTCCTTATATTTAAAGACAATATCACCTATGTTAAACAAAACAGGCTGCAATAAGCAAAAAGTTTGGACAGAGTTAGTGATATTAGCTATGTTTTCAAAATGTTTGTCCTTAAGAAAAGGTACAAAATAAGTTATGTTCTTTCCCCCCTCCCCTTTACATGGCTTCCATAAAACACCTTCCAGGAGCTGGATAGTTGACAGCTATCCCAGTAGTTCACTGTCCTGGGGACTTCAACATATTGTATTAGTAGCACAGCTAAAATGAGAAAAATAAGACTCATCAAAAAGTATATCAGACAAAAGTATTACCAGCTTTTAAATTACTAGCTGTGAATACTGTCAACCACTCTGTTAGCTAAGCAATGTTTTAGGCAAGCAAAGCATTATGCTGATCAGAAATCCAAATTTGGCTCTTACCAAAATAAACAAAACTCTGGCCTTGTCTCAGCTGTGTCCAGCAGAAAAAAAAATCCTTTAGGTTAACTTACTGAGATTAACAGCAGGAAAAATAATGGAATACTCTAAATATCACACCTTTTAAAGGTGATATGTTGCAAAATTCAAATGAAATTGAACACAGTCAACATTCTGAAGCTTCTCAAACCTTCTTTAAAAGAAGAGTGGTTCACAAAATGAATACCTGTTGTGATAAGCTGAAAAATTGTTTGCATAAAAATAAAAGAATGTTGATAAAAATCTCAGAGATGGATTAATTTTGGTAGATTGGCTGAATTACCTTTTTCTCCAAGGCGTTACTCCTAATACCTGGATATCCCTACAGAAGTTTGTATGGCCTCCTCTTAAAAAACAAACATACAAACAAACAAACAAACAGAAAAACCACAAACAAACAACAACAAAACCACAACCCCCCCACCCTCTGATGATGGTTGCACAGATGGTCTGTTCCAGTTCTTGTAAAGTTTTAATGTCTAATCCAAATCTCCTTTGCTGCAAGTTATTACAACCTGTTCTAGCTCCCATGAGCACTTAAAAGCAACTTCTTTGCAGATGATTTTGCACGTGTTTAAGTATCTTCTTTTCTAAGGCTGAAAGACTAATATTTCCACCCTTTTCCTAAATTCTATCTAGGCTCCTGGTCACTTGCTGCTCTCTACTAGGCTTTGCCCTTGCAATTCATCTTTTTTCCAAAGTAGGGATCTGGGTTTTGAAGTGTGGCAGCCATGGCCTTACAATCCTGAGTAGTGAAAGGATTACCTCCTGGATGCCTTATGTGCTATGATGGCACTTGCCTTTATCTGGAATTGAAGGACATTCTTGTTGTATCATTTTTTTAATCTAATGTAATCCTCAATGTACTGCTACCCAGCCAGTTATTTTTCATCCTGTGATGGCTTCTTAATCGTCTGTTATTGACCTATCCTAGATCATAGATTATCTGTATAAAATGTAACATCCTGTATTTGTTCCTATTAAATTCCATGTTCTATATTTTGCAATCTATCAGAATTATTGTAATGGTAAAAGAAGTGAAGAGCTGTAGCAGATTGTCTTTGAAAGTGAGGGTTCATTTGGTTTAATCTTTCCTGGATGAATTCCAGCAAAGGAGTGGATCTGTGCTAGGATAGAGAGAGAAATGGTAGAGGATTGGTTTTGAATCTTTTCCAGTCCTGTGTTTTTGTTATCACATAATGTGCCTTTTCCCAATAGTTTCCTTTGCAGTAACAAACTCAGCAGGAGACTGGCTGGAGAAAATCCTCAGTAGTGAACTGTGTGAAACATTGTGTTTCATTTGTTTTAAATTTTGTCAATAAATCCTAATTCCCTTGAGGAAGATAGGCAATCTCCTTCACTGAAAAGTACATCTGAATTCTGCATCCAATACAGAATATTCTGATTAATGTCTTCTGATTCATGTATTGGGGAAAACCAGGGAGATGCACATAGGAAACTGCAGATTCTGTAATATGTTGTAAATGTGCCAGCATTCCTTTTCTTTTTATGGAAGTCAAAATGACACTACTTATTTGTTCATCATGAGCAGTATTCTAGGAAGCGCATCTCAGAGGTGCATCTCTCACTGTACCCATAACTGATGCAAGTCCATTATAACTGCATTTGAGCAATGAAGAGGAATAGATGTCACATGCTAAAAGCCAGATGACTGTTATTACCTTCACAGATTTTTGTAAGCATTTCACAGATTCATGGAATGGTTTGGGTTGGAAGGGACCTTAAAGATCATCTACTTCTAATCCCTCTGCCATGGGCAGGGCCACCTTCCATTAAACCAGGCTGCTCAAGGCTTCATCCAGCCTGGCCTTGAGCTCCTGCAAGGAGGGGGCACCTGTGACATCCCTGGACAACCTGTTCCAGTGTCTCACCACCCTTATTGTAAAGAATTTCTTCCTAATATATATAGTCTAAATCTGCGCTCCTCAAGCTTCAATCCATTTGCTTAAATACACATTAATACAAGACAAAAAATATTAGGAATATAAAGGTAAGAGGTCCAAGCACAAATATAGACTGCATAAGGAGTGGCATGAGAACAGTCTTGAGGAGAAGGACTTGGGGGTGTCAGCTGGTGTAAAAACACAACATGAGCCAGAAATGGTCACTTGCAGCCCAGATGGCAGCTGTGTGCTGAACTGCATCAAAAGAGGCGTGACCAGCAGGACGAGGGAGGTGACTCTTCCCCTCTACTCTGCTCTGGTGAGACCCCACCTGGAGTACTGTATCCAGCTTTGGTGCCCCCAGCATAACAGTGGCATCAAACTACTGGAGCGCGTCCAAAGGAAGACACAAAGATGATCAGAGGTTGGGGACAGGCTGAGAGAGTTGGAGCTCTTCAGCCTGGAGAAGCGAAGGCTCCGAGGAGACTTTATAGTGGGAGACTGGAGACTTCCAGTCTCTGATGGGGGCATTTTCATTTATGAGATGCAGTTAATGTGGCTTACGGAACTCATTGCTCCATCCCACTTAAGAAGAATATAGATTTTCTGGCTGCTCTTCTTTATTGCGATAGATTCATTCTTCACTTGCATTGCTCTCTCTTTATATGTCTCTGCTATAAATCTGCACCATACACTCAGGTAACTGTCAGAGTTTCCTGTGTCCTTGAGCAAGCATTTCACTTAACATCCCTACCTCTTCAGATAACCCAGCTTCTGTTGTTAGCAGATTCCAATCCTAGTTAGGATGTCTTTGTGTTCAGTTTAGAGGTGTTACTATTTGGGAAAGTATAATTAGAAAGCTTTTGGACATGTGTATTAAAAACTTTCTAAAAGGCCAATTATTGCTATAAAATAGAAGGTGCAATGATGAATCTTTTTAGCTGTAGGGATGAATTTGTATGTGTGAAGATGTTTTCGGTGTATAACAGTATATTAGAAATAGGTTGACTGAATATAGCACTCCTGTTTGAGAAGGAAAGAAAACAGAGGATTGAAAAATGGATAATAGCATTATGGGGGTATGGATTAAAGAGTACCCACAGTGTAAGATCTAGGGAAGCTCAGCAATTTATTAAGCAACAGAACTTTCTGTCCAGCATGCTGCAATCTGTTCCCACTTACAAATGAATTTTTGCAAGCACCTGTACCTTGAGAGTTCAGGAAAATTATCTTCTATCCTGCTCACATTATTATATATCACTTTTCCCCCCCTTTTAAGTAATACATAATATGCATTTCTACCACCTAAAATACAGCAAATGCTTTAAAATACAAAGAGTGTTATTGCCACCTGGTGGGAGCTTTCTATATGTAATTTACAAATTACAGACTGGATTATGAATATGTTAAAAGGGCTCAAACTGACCAATGCTGTCTTGCAGAATACAGACTAATTACAGACTACCTTGTCATAATGAGAATTAGATGATTGCATTTGCTATTACAAAGCAGAGATGAACCACATCCCTACACTCCTCTTAATGTCCAGGTAAAATCATTGTTAAATTTAGTCAGTTCCACTGCTTTTGATGCTAATCAACAGAACTGGAATACTGACATGTGTACACAAAATCTGAACAAGCACAGGGAAATGCACAGGAGAAAAATTGTATGTGAAGGGCAACGAGGCTGGTGAGAGGCCTTGAGCACAAGCCCTATGAGGAGAGGCTGAGGGAGCTGGGGATGTTTAGCCTGGAGAAGAGAAGGCTCAGGGGAGACCTCATTGCTGTCTACAACTACCTGAAGGGAGGTTGTAGCCAGGAGGGGGTTGGTCTCTTCTCCCAGGCAACCAGCACCAGAACAAGAGGACACAGTCTCAAGCTGTGCCAGGGGAGGTTTAGGCTGGAGGTGAGGAGAAAGTTCTTCACAGAGAGAGTGGTTGGCCATTGGAATGTGCTGCCCAGGGAGGTGGTGGAGTCACCATCCCTGGAGGTGTTCAAGAGGGGATTGGACATGGCACTTGGTGCCATGGTTTAGATAGGCATGAGGTGTAGGGTGACAGGTTGGACTCGATGATCCTTGAGGTCTCTTCCAACCCTCTTGATTCTTGAAAGGTTTGAGAAGATAGGAGCCTAATGGACAAAGAACAGAAGTTGGAATCTGAACTTCAGATTGACTGAACCCTTTCTCTTGATTGTTTTATGTAACTGACAATGAATAAAGGGACCTTTGCAGATAATAATTCTGAAATTATCTACTTAGTGATTCCTTAACACTTCATCTTCTTTTCACATTTCTGTCAATGTGCTTGCATTCAAAGCTATGGAAGGAGTGGCCAGTTTTTTAGACAGGGAGCAGTGAGATTTGGAGCTAGCATACTGACATAAACATGATTTATAAGTGTAATGACTAATATGACTGTCAAAAGGCTTCCTGACTAAAACACTGAAAGCCACAATATGAGAGAATTTCATCTGGTAGCTGTAGGACTAATAGCATACATTTCCTGTCAGAAACTTAACTCAGCGTGACAGTTTTGCACATTTTAAAAACCTTAATTAAATTCTGCACAACGTGACTTACAGAATCCTTTAATCCTTTATAATAAATGTGCCTGAAACTGAGATGTAACAACTTGGGGTTTCAGACTGCAATTCATACATGACATTTTGTGGACAGAGAGCAACAAGCCTATGTTTGCTGCTGTGGAGAAGATGGAATCCTGGAAAGGATGGAAAGTATTTAATAGAATGTTTTGGGGGTTTTTTTGGTAGTATCCTTTGCAAGTCATGAATGCTTTGTATTTCCAGACATGTGAATTCATCTGTTTGACAAAGGAATAAGGATTTCTATTTGTCCAAAGTGAACTAGAGATTACTTCCTCCTGAAACATGAGAAGATGCTTATTGCTTTAATTCTTAGTAGTCAGGGATTAAATTAGATAATTCCAGATCTAAATTGCCTTTAACTGTCAAATTCCAGATTTAACACTTCCAAATGTCAGGAATATTTATTGCCAATTTATTTTCTATAATGATCTGCTCCACTGTCTTCTTTTCTCCTCACTTTGGGAGAAACTGAACAGAAAAATCTTTGCTTGAGAGATTTTTTATTCTGTAAAAGAAATGGGTGGGGAATGGTTACTCCAATGTACTTAAGTGAAGAAAATATATTTCATATAGAGAGGTCAATTAACAACTGTACTAGTGTCAGTGTGTAGAATCTGTGCATTTTACAGCACAGATTTTACAGTTCCTGTAGAAATTCTTGCATCACTGCCTCCTAATTAGTGTCTCTCACACAAAGTCTAGTAAAAGGCTGTACTTCAGAAAGTAAAAGCAAGCTCTTCACTTGGGAATGCTGGAAATTGTCTGAATAATGCATGGAGATTTGGATAAAGAAAAAATAAACAAAATTGACAGAAATTGTGAAAGACCTTTAAAATCTTTATTTAGTATGGCTAAGGGGGTGTGGTTTTTTGGTCCCACAGTTTCTTGTTCGTGGTTTGCATGGCTGTTTACTCCATAAAGCAGTCTGTCATACATCAAGCAGACAATACATGTCCCCTCAAACCAGTAACAGGATGAATGCTGCTGATGTTCTACCTGCACCACCTCGGATTGCACTGGACTGTTTCGTTCATTCACACTAGAGGTCACTGTGAGCAAAAGATTGTGCTCGACTTGCACAGGAAAGAACGGCAGGAGACCAAGTTACAGGATTAAATTTGTGACACACTTTCAAATTTGAAAGGTTGATGCAAAGTCGTCTGTTTTAAATGTGTTTGAAGAGGACCATGGTACTTCTTAATGCAGCCTCATTTACTCGCAAAGTATTTACAAACTGCAGAGTAACAAGTTACTCCAATCAAGACATGGTTAGTGATGATGTATGTCCAGTTTAATTTTAGACCAAATTTCATCTGTAACAACACCAAGCTGATTCAGGAGTTCCAGACTTCATTGATACTTGTTGCTGGTTTTCCATGTATAAACATTTGAGGTAATATTCCATCCCTCTAAGAAAACTGCCCTGTTTTCTCCAGACTGTAGCAGAAGTACAGCTTTGATTCAGGTGCAGCTTCAGGCATTAGACATCCAAGACCCACTTAGATTGTGGATTAGCAATGAAATCAGTAGCTCTGTCAGAGTGAAGCTGTAAAAAGAACAAATCAAGCATTCAAGGAGGTGAAAGAGGAGCACACTTTTCTTCCCTTGCTCCAGGGAATGCAGCCAACCCAGGGCTGACCTCCCAATAGTTGCTGTGTCACACCTTCACAGCCCTACTTAATTATCATCTGTGTGAATACAATTGTGTCTGTGTCTGGTTTTAAAATCTTTTCCTCTTTCACAGTGTATGTCCATGACTACTAAAGAAAGCTGAGAGAGAAGCGTAAAACTGAACATCTGATGACACATAAATCACCTATAGCACAGATACCCATGACAAGGAAAACACTGACCCTTTCCTCCCAGCTGAGAGCTGATGGGAGAACGAGTGTTGCTTTTTTATACGAAGCAATGCTGATGGACACTACTTGCATGCCGCCATCCAGAGACTATTTGGCATAAGGACAGTAGAATAAAGAGAGGTTAAAAGAGCAGTGGACAGGGCAAGATGCTTGAGTTACTATGCATTAGCACATGAAAACAGGTACTTACACAAGAGATACCCCAACCCCAAGGTGACAGATTTAATATGCAGATCAGGGAAGAAGAGTCTTCATTTCCATCTTCACAGAACTCCTTCATTCCTATTTGTACCTGCTTTTCATGCCCACTTTCTTGTGTTTTTCTTCCCATTTCATCCCACCCTTGCCTTTTATTGTATCTTTCTCCCATATGTCCATCCTAAATGGCACTAACATCTTAGTTGCTGACATCATATTGTTCATTCTCCAGACTCCATGTCTATCATCTCAGTATGTTAATGTAATATGCTGTTTCTGACAGAAAACACCTGCTTTAGATTTATATACTGCCTTAAAAAGAAATTAAAATAAATTCTGCTTTTAGGTCCAAATTCAAGTTTTCAGCTCAGTCCTTAGTCTAATGAAATAGTACCAGCTGCTCATGAGGTATGCTAGAGCTTTTATTGCACTAATTTTATGATGATGTAATGCTTCCATCAATGAAATTATCATGCTAAAGTGGGTGTGACAGGGTAAACAACAAACCCTACTATTTTGAAATAATAGCTCTTCTCTTGATTGGTAAGATGGGGCAAAAGAAAAGATGCTCTTTGAGACAGCTTTTAGTACAGGTTATGTAGCATCACCCAGATATCTTCGTTTCCACAATGTCCTTCTTTCACAATTACTGAAGATGCACATGGCATTCCTCTTACTCTTACAAGAGCACTGCTGACAATACTTTTTGCTACCATTAGAATAGTCCAGAAATGCCAAATTTGTTTCCAAGTGTATGATGGACTAAAGAAATGGACCTTTATTAGCAAAGTTGATAATGGAAGCTGCCATCAAGTTGGTTTGGGTTACTCTCAGCAATATTGTATGTGTTAATATTTAATGTGTATATGATTATACAATGTGTGTGACACTTACTGCACAAGTTTAATTAGCCTTTTCTTGAGCAGGAACAAGTTCAGCAATGGCACTCATCTTCAATGGAAGACTGGCCATAAGCAACCACAGAATACATTTTACATTGTTTCACTGTTAAGCAGGTTCATAACGAAATGTGGCAGTTTTAACCTTGACTTAAGCTCCTCTGGAACAGCTTTATGCCATGTGTGACTGTGCCTTGTGTTGGAAAGGAGTAGGCACAAGCTGCAGGGCAGGTTTTATTTTACACTTCCTTTTTAGTTTTCCAGCTACCACCCTCATTTCCACCTGTTCCCTAAGCAAGTTACATCCGTTAAGCACACCCACTAAATATCAAATCATTTGTATAAATCCTATCTTGAATCACATGTGAATAGCAGAGGAAGCAGATTGCAGCAGAAGTTTGTCATATCTGAGTTAAGCCATTCTGTCTAAAGAAACAACTAAGCAGATAATACAAGACAGGAACTGTATGTTCCCAATAAAACCATATTACACTCAGACTGCAAATGATCTTTTTTTTCCCCCACATTTTATTTTAATTTGAAGTAAACAGAAGGTTAACTTCACGTTTGTTGAAACTTATTTTAGATAAAAGGAAGATTTTTGTTATGACCTGCAAGGAAATAATAAGGATGCCAGGGACCACATTTTGGTTTGGGGAATAAAAAAACCCCAACATGCAGTGACATCAACAAGTTAGATCTAACTGGCATTTAAAAAAAAACGTAAGCATACTGTAACACCCTATGATCTGTTGTAAACCTAAAACGTGTGAGAAATAAAGTAACTAAATTACTTGCCCAAATGGCTTAAGTTCAAATTTAAACTATTTTGAGTTTGCAAGGTTAGGTGAGGATTGTTGATTAGCAGTTATTAGCAGTACTGTGCAGGGACGCTGACCACTTTATTTTTTTTTTAAGTAGCTCAAAAAGTAATATATTATTTCTAAAATTAAATCAGTTTACTACTAATACAGCAGCAATACTTGCAAAGTTTACAGCTCACAACCAGTGATCTTTCCCAGGAGCTTTCCAAGTATGTGGCAGAAGCACGGGTGTATGTAGAAGTAACTTGGAGGAGATGAGGAATAACAAGTTACTCGATTGCCACCCTTTTATGCCGTTCTCTTCACTCCTTTTGCTTCTTGGAAGGCATACTGCGTTGGGAGAATGCAACTACCTGCCAGGCTCGGGCGATGCCGTCCTACCCACCCCTGCTGACACGGCACCAGCCCTTGCCGCCTCCGTGTTCTCTAAGATCAGGCACTTCGGCAAGCTGGCCCAAGTACGCCCTCCTGCTCCCTAGAGGACAAGTTAAGGCCCTGCTTGCGAAGAAAGGCTTTATCCGCTCCTCGGACAATTCAGGGCCGATGCCGCCAGGCAACACTCGGCGGCCGCTCGGGCCAGCCTCCCCAAATCAGCTCTCGCTGCCCAGCGTGGGCTGTTTCTCACGGCGACCGCCTCATGGACCTTTTCCAGAGGCCGGGCACCGCCCTCACTACCCTACGCTGCCATTTTGGAGATGCCCAAGCACATCCCAGCTCTCTCTATCAAGCCACCCTCCTCGTCCCCCATCGGACAGGCGGCCGGGCGGATGTCGCAGCGCACACACAAGCGGCAAATGAACCACAACCTCCGCTGCCCCAGCAGCACGGTCCACTACCCGCCGCCAGCTCGCTGGCGTCGCCTCCGCCTCCTCCTTCTCCCACCGACCCCGCCCGGCAGCCGCGGAGCCCTCCCCGGGGCGGGGCGGACTGTGAGTGGCAGCCAACGGTAGGCGGGTCGGGGCCGCCCCGTAAGGGCTGCGGGCTCGTTGTAGGGCCTCAGTTGGCTCTTAGCTGTTTGTGGAGTCGCAGAGAAACTTGTCGCCGGGAGTCCGCGCTGGTGGCTTCACCCTGCCGGGCTCGGTGAGCGTTTGGGGCGGGGACCCGGGGCAGGGCGGCCCGAACTGCCGGCGTGCCCCGCGCCGCGATCCGGCTGCACTCCGGGGTTTCCCGGCCTTCCGGGGTGGCAGCCGCCGCTCCGGCACCTCTCGGCCTGGCAGGCAACGAGGCCGAGCAAACTCCGGCTCTCCCGTCCTATCCGTCCTGCCCGCCGGGAGCGGTTGGGCGGCGGTAGTTGCACAGTCACCGTCTGCAGCTGTGCTCGGCCGGCCCAGGCGGTGTCCCGGGGCGGGGCGGCCCGCGGGTGGTCCCCGGTTCTTACTGCTTTGCTGCCTGGCTTCTCAACTAGCCCGGGCTCCCCGAAAGTCTTCCCCTGCCGTCTCTGCCCAGGCTTTTAGAAGAAATCCTAAAATCAAATGGAAGGGTTAGCTGCTCTACGAGTCTGAGCCTGCAGCGAGGGAAAGTTGGTGGTGTCCTTTATAGGACAAGAGCAGAGTGGCTTTGGGGACAGAAGTGGTTTTGCTGGCTAACTGCCACCGGGGTAAGTTTTCCTGTTCCTCGCACGTGTTTTGCAGCGCTGCCTTTGTTGCTCGGCTCCCCTTTCAGGCAGGGGTCCGCCCCGAACGAGTCGGCGACTCGCTGTGCAGCGAATGCATCCTCAGCCGCAGCCGGCTGGGCAGGGGAGTCGCACCGTGGATGCCCTTGTTTCCTTTCGCTTGCAAAACGCTAAGGTCAAGTTTAAAACCAGAGGCAAAGTAACTTTTGTGATTGTACAATGGTTAAAAATGCTCCTGCTGGTTTACTGGGAAAGTATTTTAGTCTGTGTTTTGCTGGGACTGTTTGAAGGTTGAACGTGACTGCGTTGGTTTATTTATAACTTTAATGTAGAAACTTAATACAGGAATGGATTTACTTATATCAATAAAATACTTTCTGGTTTAGGGAAGCTTAATTTTGACAAGCAAGTTGTCCGAATTACAAAGAACGTGTTTTACAGCGCTGATACTTTTAGCAACCTGTTGTCATTTTCGTGTCCTTCAAGTGGAAGAAGTTAGTGGAGTTAAGTAGTGTGTTTTTTATTTTGACTACTATTTTCATCTTTACAAGGATATCTTTAGGGCAGTATTCCGAACATGAACAATTAAAAAATACAGCTTGTAAGCCAAACTCCTTCAAACAGTGTTCCTTGGAACTGCTTAACTTCAGGGAAGTTGCTCTTGAGCAACAGGAGTTGCTGTGTGTTATACTGTGGCAGTGTATGCTCACCTTGCTGCTTCCTGACTTGAAAAAGCTCAGATTTCAATAAGCGCTTTGATGAAAGTTTATTGATTTAAGGAACTTTTTACTGTAGAAAAGAGATCCTATCATTTAGGTGAGGACTAACAGTGGAAGCTAAAAGACTTTCTCTTGTAAGGAGTTGTAAGGCCTTTCTGTGCCTGCCTTAGTGGGATCTTTGTACAGGTACTATGTTTTTTATAAACTTGGATATAGTAGTAAAGTCAGATTGTTTTGGACCGTGTATATTTCATTTGGAAGTGTAAATAAAGAGCATCTTTGGTGATGTCCCTCTCCTTTGCAGTGGCAGAGTTCTACATCATGTCCTTCACCTTTTCATCTTGTCCTTCTGTGTCACTTCACTAGGTGGTGACCATTAATCAAGCTCTCGATATGAAGTGTATTTTTCTATCATTATAGATATGTCAGTACTGTTCCATAAAAATTTAGGAGCTAGTCTTGCATGCGTAAGTAGAACGTTAGCTTCAAAGTAGTTATTTATATGCAGTATTTGCAGGATTGATTCATTAATTTTAGCCTTTATCTAGACTTGAAAATCAATTCTTATTTAGTTAAAAAAACAGGCAGTCGCTGTTCTGGCACCAAGCTATATATGGTCAGACTTAGTCAACAATAGCTGCTCATGCCTGGAATGATTGAAGAATGTATAAATACATCTTGAAATTGCTATCAGCCTTCTTGCCCATTTCTAGGCTTTTTGTTCAACTAATTAAACAAATATATTCAGATTTAAAATTTTTACTCTGATTTTTGTGTTGTAATCTGATAATAAAATCAGTATTCTCTTCTTCTGCAGTTAAAATGAATTCGAATCCAGATCCCCCCTCAAGTCCCTCTCACCCTCAGACACATCCTGGAAGGTCCCAGCTGAATGCTGCTGCTGTCGACCAGGGTGAGAACAATCGCAGACCTGGACCATCTTCAAGAGATCCTGCAGGTTTTTCTTCTTCAGTTCCTGGCTACCCCTACAGTGGGGAGAAAGCTGAAAAAAATGGTAAGTATAAAAGGATTTTTTCTGTCAATGTCTTATATTAAACATTGGAACACCTTTTTTTTTTTTTTTTTTTTGTATATGTATTCTAAACTCTGTGTAAAGAGATGCTGTGAAGTAGGAAAATAAATTTCTCCAATTTCTTTCAACGTATTGTTCTGGAGATTACTCATTTTCCCAAGTGATTTTTCTTATGTACAGAGCAACAGGAAGGAAGCTTGTTTGAAAAAATGGCAAAAATTAAATGTAATATAACATTTTGACTTAATTTCTGTAGTGGCCTAGATTTTGTGCTAACTATAGCTTTAATATGAATTGCAATGTGGATGAGTAGATACAACTGTAATGTAAACTGAGGGAATAGTAAACTGATATATGAAACCAGAGCAGCAGAAATGAAGATTAGCAGGTAGATAAGAAGTTGGAAGACTCATCATATACTCTGAGAGGCAGAATGATGCTTTTTTTCCCCTTTACCATGAAACCATTGAGTTTCAGACTGTGAAAACTGATAAAAGAAATGCCTTGTGCGAAAGGTTGAAAGAGAAATATTTGGCTTCTGTATTCAGATGGGAGTTCCATTGTTAAATCTAGCACTCGTGCAAGAAGTTCTTGTGTTCAAAGTCTAATAAAATTACTGCACTTTGGTTAAAATTGGACTTTTGATCCTGAAGCTGCTTGTGTGCATGTCCTTAGATTCAGAAATGAGTTGTTCTGTTGAAGGCTGTAAGGCTCTCCAGGAGTTTAGAACATGTGAATATCTACAATGGCATGTGTCAGATGCAGCTGAGCTCTGCACAGTTCAGCCCAGAACTGTGGCTGTGTTGGCACATCTGCTGTTTGCACCCAATTCAGAACTGACAACTGGAACTCTCTGGGTTCTTTGTTGCCAAAAGGCACATTCCAGATGGAGGAGAACTTTGTTGGATACCTTAATTTCTGGCATGCCTCTGTGTACCATGACCAACTCTGTCACCTCACCCACCTTTAAAATAATTGAGAGATGATGGAGAGTTGACACTTCTAACATTAATTTTGTGATTATTCATTTAGGATCAGTGCTAACAGGTATGTTCTCTGCTGTTCTTCGTTCTGCAGTTTCTTAGCATGCCTCAACAGGGAAAGAAGAGCAACAATATTAGGAATTGGGCTTTGTAATGTGATTCGAAAGTGGAAAGTACAGCTTTCTGCTGTTGGGGCCCACATTCACTCAAAATTCTGAATATCAGCACAAGCCATCAATCTAGTGGTGTTTTACACAGGTTCTGTCAGATATTCTTCTCTAGGTAATTTGGAGATTTTCAAATTCTATATAAATACTGGACTTAAAACTCAGTATGATTTAGTTCTTGGTTCTCTTTACAGATATTGGGACTTTGTATTTACCAATGATCCCTATACAGTTTTGTATTGTGCCCCTATAAAAGGTTATTTTTGAGCACTGATACACTTCTTCATTTCAGTTCTGATTGATTTCTGGTTACTCTAAATCTCTTCCCATGAAAATCTCCACAGTGTCTGGTGCCACTGTTATAACCCTTTCCATCCTTCTCTTAATATACACAACTATTTAATGCTTCAGAATGAGCTACTGCTTGCCACTGTGTCATGCTGGAGTCTAACAACCCAAGATCTTCGTGGGTTTAGTTCTTCATCCAATATTTTCTTCTACAGTTGATTTTACATTTATGTCATTTGTCATAATATTAACAGTTTCTAGAACTGAAAACTCATTTAAAAGAAAGGAAGCAGATGATTTTTCTTCCACCCACATCAGCATTGGTCATCAGAACTTAAAAATGGGGATTGTAGTAGGATTTCAGAAAGAAGTGCAAGTAGAGAAGTACAGGTTCAGTCAGGTATGTGTATATGGAAACTAATGTCATGTCTCAAACAGAAAATTGGCATTTCAGCTATTTTCAAAACGTGTGACCTGATAAAGAAGTTATTCCTTGGAATCACTAGAGCCTTTACCAATAAGTAACATTGAAGTTGCTGATAGACCTGGGAAGAGTGAAGGATCTGGTCTGTTAGCTGTCGTGGTGTGGTTGTGTAAAAGAACACATGCACTAGATCAGGTGTTGTGGAAAGGGCTCTTCTGACTTTTTTTCTTGAGAGATTAAGAAATCCAGTTACTTTTAATAGATACTGTGTGTCAGTATGATGATGACTGTAACAGAAGGAGGACAGGAAAGACCAGCACATTGCTGTACAGAAAGCTATTTCAATGTGTTATTTAGTAAGTTGAACACTCCATTGGTGATTGAAATACCTTGCATGAAATACCACGAATTGAAATTTGTAGTAGAAGTAATTTATTTTGTCATAGATGAGCTATGCTTTTTTTGAGATGGGGTAACAAGTAACAAAGGTAACTTTGTCCTAGGCTGTATTAGACAGGGCTTTGCCAACAGGTGGAGGGATTTGATCTTTCCCCACTGCTCAGCACTGGTGAGGCTACACCTGCAGTGCTGTGTCCAATTCTGAGCTCCCTGGTACGAAATGTGGACAGACTGGAGAGTGTTCAACAAAGGACCACTAAAATAGTGAAGGGGCTGGAGCATCTCTCCTGTGAGGAAGGGCTGAGAGAGTTGGAGTTCAGCTTGGAGAAGAGAAAGCTCAGGGGCTCTTTGCAAATGTCTGTATATATTTAAAGGGAGAGTGCAAAGGGGACAGAGCCAGGCTCTTTCCAGTGGCACCCAGTGACAGGACCAGAGGCAGTGAGCACAAACTGGAACACAAATGGTTCTCTTCAAACATCAGGAGACACTTGACTTATTTTGGTTTTGTTTGTTTGTTGGCATGGATTTGTTTGTTTGTTTTTACTATGAGGATGACCAAGCACTGGCACAGTGATGACTAAGCATTCAAAAGCCACCTGGATGTGGTCCTGGGCAACCAGCTGTAGGTCACCCTGCATGAGCAAGGGGTATTGAAGCTGGTGACCTCCAGAGGGTCCCTTTCAACCTCAGCCATTTGGTGATTCTTGCCAAGGTATCTGTTTTTGTGATCTGTTCTTTTTTTCATCCAGTCTTTCCTTGTGTATGCTGTGTGTAAGGCTATAGCATCAATGTGAATGTTAAGCATTCTCCTGGAAACACCCAGCTCCTGCAGCATTATCCAAATTAATGAACACCCTGGCTCTGACTCAGTAAAGCACTTAAGCACACACATCCTCAGCTGCACAGGTAGTTCATTTGGATCAAACTCCTATATGACAGGGGTTTTTGTCTTGGCAATCTTTCAATCTGTCTTCTGTGAATGTATCATTAAGTAGTCCTTTTGTTACTCCTTGTATAATTCCTTTCACAATGGGAGGTAACAGTGCTTTAAGAATTTATTGTGCAAATCAAATCTGAGTTTAATGATTTTTTTCAATTGTTGATCTTGGTTTTGTTGCTTTGAAAAAGAACAAGGGAGTTTTCCTATTTCTGTCCAAGGCCATTGCATTCTCTAGAAAACTTCTGTCTGTACAAGTTATTGTGGGTTTATGTGTGTGTTGGGAATGGAATGAATATCAATACATCAACTCTTACGTTTTAAAATTAAAAAAAAAAAAGTTGCTCCCTCAAGGCTGTTCCTGGACAGGAAGTTTATTAGTGAGCAAAGCATATACACTACTAATTAGGTCTTCTGAAATTTTAAAACCATTGAGTCATCAGTACTCATGTAAGCAAATTACAGGCATGTTGCCAGTTGGTTAGGCAAAAAAATTCTGCCATTATTTTAGTAGTCTGTGCCAAGAGGGATGTGATACCTAGCAAGGAAGCCCAGTGACTGCTTGGTAATAAAGTCAGGTGAAGTTGAAACAGACTGAGACTCAAATCACCTAAGACACTTCTGTGCCTCCCAGATGCACAGGACGCTCAATTTCTGCCCAGGTACTGCATACTTTTTTGGCAACTGTATTTCATCTACTCCTTCCTTCAGAAACAGCCCCAGAGCAATGTGAAAAGAAATAGCTCAAGTAAGAGGTCTGGAGCTCTCACACCAGATTCTCTTTAACGGGGTTAAAAATATTCTTGTCAGTGGAACCATTTCCTCTGTGCACACAGAGCAGAGCTAGGAAAAAAGCACCTTCAGTTTAGTTAGCACCTGAGTATCAGAGTACAGCTGCTGTGAACATGGTGTTTTTGGAAGAGACACACAAATCCACATTCCAGGTAAGTCTGTGTTGCTGAGCTGGAAAGGAGCTTTCTTTGTCCTAGTGGATGTTTTGCTTTTGATTCAGGTGAAAAGAAAGCAGAATTGAGAGAAACCTCTCATGATACACTGGTGATCAGGTGCTTGCTTGGGATGTCTTTAACTGCCTCACGTCAGCCACAATGGCAACTTGAACTGGACTGATTCTCATCCCAGGTGAATAATCTATTGTGCTGCAGGTTGTCTGGAGGTGTTACCTTCTAATGCTGCCATGGTTTGAATTTGAATCAGTAAATAAAAGAGGACATCCTCAGATAATAGAGGAATCTGTGAGACATTGTGAAGGAGACAATTTTTTTATGTGGATGAAACAGATTGTGCTTTTCTATTCACTGATGTGCATTTGCTAGCCAGTAAGGTGAGAGAGAAGGAATCAGGTAGGAATTCAAAAGTGAGAGCTTGGGAAGATTTGAGTGCATTGCAAAACTAAGTCTCAGTGCTTGAAGAATCTTTCCTTTGTTAAGGAATTACTTTTTGTTCTGTTTTTTTGCTGTTAAGAATATAAGCACAAATCTCTTGCTTTAGAACTGAGAATGTGTGGGGAAGGTATTTGTACTGAGAGCTTTGCAGACAGAAGCCAGTTTCTCATGTCTTGGTTGTAGAGTGCAGAGTTCTGCTGTTTTTAGGAAGGTTATGAGGGGTTTTTGTATCTCTTGGAATTATTTTATAAATTGTGTGACCTAGAATTTATAAACAGTACCCAGAAATTCCTCTCCAAACAGTTTACCATGCATTGTAACAAAGTACAACACTGCCTCTCCAACACATTGCTAAATGATAGCTAACAAATAGAGAACCTCTCTAGTGAGCACATACTTTCTGAGTGTTAGTCTCTTCCACTTCGGTTTACAAAGAACTTTTCCTTCAGAGCTCTCTTTTAGCACTTCTGTATTTTTTTTTTCTGGCAGTTTACTTACACAGCCAAACTCTTGAGGCTAAGTGAAATGTTTGTGCAAAGCCTGAGGAAATCATAAGAATCTGTGGTTGTTAGAAGAGGATGATTATGCATTGAAGAATTAATTACTTAGCAATTTATCTGTCAGCTTATTAATACCCCTTCAAAATTTACCTGTAATTACTCAGGCTCCTGGAAAACTCATTTGCTAAGCATTGCTGTGGGAGAGAAAGGATCCCATCCAAACAAGAGTTAGTAACTCTGTTTTCAGTTAAAATTTTGGGATGTAGTCATACATCCCAATACAGGGTAATGGGAATTGGCTTTTTGAGGTCTGCTGCTGTTAAGAACATGGTGATGTTTTTACTGTATGTAGGATTAGGACTGGATACTCACTTCTTTGAGAAGAGATTCTCCACCTTTGCCTCATTTCCCATTATTGATACTACTGATGGGTTGGTGGTGGGACATGATGATCTTTTTGAGCCTTTATGATTCTCTGATGACAATTTTGTGTTTACACAATGAACCAGGTTAAGACAACTGTCCTAGCTCAATCTTCCTCCATTACTTTTCAGGTGGATCAACTTCCTGACCTGTGTCAGTTGATAACAGTTTGTTCCAGAGTGTTAGGAGGATAGAAATGAGCAGCCAAAGGGTAGAATGGGATGAACTATAGTAAATTATATAATGAAATAGGAGTGGCTCTGTAAATCATTTGGTGGTGCCAAGGGCTCAATGTTCCTATCATACACATTTAAAAAATTAATCTTAAAAAACCCTTTTAATTTAGTTTCCTCTAAAATGAATCCAGTAGGTGTGTTCCACTGTGCAAACAAAATGCCTGAAATGGGAACAGTTAGAAAATTAAAAACACATGCCTCATGTGAACCAGTTCTCTAAAGCATCTGAATCCAACAGTAGCAAGAACTGCTAACTTCTGCAGATATTTTGTGGTGGCCTTGGAGGAAAACATTTGGAAGTACCTTATCCATCTTCAGATAAAACTGCAACAAATTCCTGTTAACACTGCAATAATGGAGAGACTTGAAACTGTTATGCCCACTTCGTTGCAAAGTTTGAGACTGCAAACAGGACACTGAGAAATCAAAACAATCTTTTTGCACAGTAAGTTAATTATTAGAGGTGGTTACTAAGCATGGTAATAAGACACTGTGGACCTACAAAATGGTTGGGGTGAGCATTTTTAAAGGCCTGCTCTGTTTTGAAGATGAACTAATGAACTGCTGGAGTGTCTGTGTGGCACAGAATTGCTGAAATTCCACTGAGCACCTACAAAAATATGTGGACTTGAAGTTTATGATCTCAACTCTTTCTCACATTGCTTTCTTGCAGGTTGCATTTGTCTTCTCACTCTCACTTTTTTTTTTTTTTTTTTTTTTTTGGTGGGGAGGGTTGCTAATGGTGATTATCAGCTGAGAATCCAGGAGGCTTCTGAATGTGTGAAAAAATTCAAAATACATAGATGGGCAAATAAGCATCTAAAGTTAATGAAGTCTTTGATCAAAGCCATGTTTGTTGTACAAAGTATTTCTCCCTCTCCAATGAGTTCCTTTGTGTCGTTTATTCTCTGTGTACAGATCATGTTTATGATAGGATGCTTGATGCCTGCTTTTAAGTGGGATGTCAGTTTTGCCAGAAACTTTACTCCTACATGGGTACTGCCACACAATACCACTGAACTTCTGGAGCTTGGGGAAAGTGAGTAGGAGGATTTTTCCAGAGACTCAAATGCCTCTGCTGAAAGCTCAACAATCCAGTGACACACAGAAGCTATTAGAATCTACATTTTTGTTACAAAATGTACAGATTAACTTTTCCTAAAAGCACATTGATAATAGACATCTGCCTGTGGATGAGCAGATCAGGTCTTTTTCCAGAAAGAAGGAAAGAGAATGGATGCCTTTCACTTTGGAGATATGCTTGCATAGCACCTGCTAGCAAATAAAAGGTTTTTTATTTTGTCGTTTATATGTGTGTGCCTTTGCTGACATTCTAGAAAGATTGTTTCCTAGTGAAAAGAAAACTTGTAATAAAATGCCTGCGTTGTTTACTTTGTGCTTGCATTCTCCTTGCTCGTTTCCTACCACGTGTTATAAAATCTTTATATTTCAACAGTATAAAATTTTCTTCATATTAGAAATTGAGCTGTTGGTAAAAATCCACAAGAAAATTTTCTCTAGCTAGTGTATTAATTTGTGAGCTTAAAGTAAATCTATGCAATCTTCTAAACAATTGAAGTGTTTCATGTTTGTGACAGGCAGTTATTTCTGATGTTTTGGTCATATTTTCTCTCCTTGATGATTACAATACAGTCCTATCATAGTTTTTAACTGTACTGTGAGATTTCTGCTGACTTCCTAAGAAGCTGTAATAGCATCTCTTTCTGAATGTACCCTGCCAAAGGTAAGCATTGGAGCAATACAGAGCAAAACTGATGAAAGCTGAGGAATGGGAGACAGAATTCCCTTACAGCAGTGGTTTGCAAATCCCAGTCAGCTGGCCAGAGCCGTAAGATGTCAATACTTCAAAGCAGTCTGCAAATAGAGTTTTTGAAGGTGCATTGCCTTTAGCAGCTGAATGCTTGGCTTTTAAGAAGCCTCTTTTTCTTTGTTTTGCCATGACCTTAGCTTTACAATGATGCATTCTTATTTCTAAGAACTTGTTTTCTTCCTGCCTTTTTTCCATCTGTCTTTGTTTTTACATATGCTTCTGGCACTCTTATCTGGGTACTAAATCTAGCTTGCTGTTGCAAGAGTGCCCTCCTGAACTAGGTTCTGTGCATTGCCCAATTAGAAGTAATTCCTGTCAGGGTTTCTCTGACCAGTTACTTCATGAAGGTTATTTATTAAATGTGTCTAAAAGCCTGTTATTGATATGTGATTGAACTGTGGTGTCTATGGAATGTGATACTTCCTGGGAGGTAGTTGAGGTTATTATGGCTCCTTTTTGCCTTTTCTCAGTTTGTCTTAGTCATGTTTATTCAAACAAAAGATCAAGGAAACCTCACTTAAAATCCTGTGTTTGAAAAACAACCCTAAAATTGGCAAGGTCAGTCTTGAGATGGACTGCTTATCATTGCTTGGCTCACTTTACTGGGCCAGCTTTATCAGTTTTCACCTGTAGCAACTGTCAAATCTTCCCCAATCTTACCATCATGAAATGTTAAAAATATGTATGTACTTTTCTAGGTGTACATTTAGTGAGCCTGGAAGTGTGTTATCACAGGCCAGGACTGCATGTATCAGATGTATTGTGCATGCACTTAGCTCTTCCTGACTATTTTCAGTCACTTCAGGAACACTTGTTATACTGATGAAAGAGGATGGCCAATCCAGAAATCTTGTTTCATATCTTGTCATCTCAGATCCTTTGTTCTCCCCAACATATGGGTTTTTTCCTCCTCCTCCTTCATGTCCTTGTCACTTTTTTTTTCTGAGCCCAGATGAATGCTTGTTGTCATGATCATATAAAGTGTGTATGCCATACAGGCTTCCTTCATACACCTCGTGTGGGTGTTGCTTAATGCATTAATCTTTTGTTCAGCAGAGTTTCCATGCAGCTTTAATATTCACTTGTAAACCCTGTAATTTCTTTTAAGCTTATATATTTTGAGAGAATGCTTTCTCTTCACTATTGCTTTTGTCTGAGAAACTGCTTTCAATTTTCCTTTTGTCTTGTTCCAATTAGCTTTCCACTGTTCAAAGCATTTGGAAATACTCAGCTTCTGTTGTGTTAAAATAAAATTTAAAAAAAAATTCATCTCTTGTGTGTGATAACAGAACTGTCCTGTGGCTGGCCCTCAGTAACTGTGTGAACAAATTAAGATCTTGAGCTCAAAAGGAGAGATTTGGATCATTTAAAATGCCATTTTTTTGGCTTCGGTAATTGTTGTTTATGCTCTTTCTCCTTTTATCTGGAGAATTTGGGTGCTGTAGCTGTGACCTAAGAAGAAAGAGCTGTGTAAACCTGGCCAGGGGGAGATAATGGCAGGCAAGGTGCTAAAACTCCTGTGTCCCAGGTGAATCCACTCTGCTGAGAGCTCTAATATGTTTATGTTGGTGTATCAGCAAACATTTTTACTTTTCAGTATGCAGTCTATTGACTCCTTCTGCATGGAATAACTTTGATGGGATGGTATGTACAGTGCACTCTGTGTGTATACATATACATCACCATCTTTCCTTCTATGTAATGATTATTATGTGTCTTTAAATACTTCAGAGTTCATGACTGGAAATCAGATAATTTTATTTTTTTTTAAAACTGTTTGCCTTAAGTGTTTGCAAAATGTTTTGTTAAGTAATAGAATGATGTTGGACACCTTGCAGTAAGTCAACCTGAATAGAATGATGCACAAATGAAGTGTTTCAGTTATCTATATGTATTATATTAGAATCTATTGCATCCATCATTTTGCTGGAGTGCTGGGAAAGAAATTTTATCATCAACCCCTTGTACTTTGTCTACAAAATGTTTTACATTGGAAGATTTCCTATATAAATGGTGTAAATCTGTTCTCTAAAAGCTTGTATGAATGTCAAGGAGTTTGTTGGTTTGTAGTAAAACCATGAGGCTTATGCATCTTAGTTGATCAATGATAAATTCTTGAAGAGGAAGGAAGATTAGTCTTCCCTCTTTTTGTCTTAAAAATGTGAAGCACTAGTATCTTGAAATCTCACTTGGATCAAACCCTACTCTGGAGTAATTGCCTGTGTGTTCATGTGAGAGGTAAGGGACAGGAATTTCATCCTGACATCGTGCTGCAGAGTATTCTTTTAAGAACTGCAGTGTTTTCTTTTGCAACATATCCTGTTTTTGATCAAAACCTAACAGAAACAGCAAAAATGCCTGCCTATGCTGAAATGCATGCTGAATCCCCACTTAAACCCATAGCAGCAAAGCTGGACTCAAAATAGGGATCTTGCTTTATGCAGTCAATGTGTAAAGTAATGTATAAGGTTTCAAGAAGTAAACAGTAATCTTTAGTTTCAATCAGCTTGTCTCTTCTGGAGTTGTAAAGCATACTTCTTACTAGTAAACAGAAATTACTAGTGATGTTTTGATAGCACCTTTGAAGTCTTTCAGCTAATAATATGCAGCTTTAAATGCTGTATACGACTGTGAAATGCCTGCAAGCCTTTCTCAATGTCGTTGTAGTGAGTCTTTTTTAATAAGTCCTTTAATAAAATGGGTTAAAGTGACAGCTTTAACCTGTTCAATGAAAAGCCTGAATTTCAAAAGTGGATATTTTTATAGCCCTTCAGAGGTTTAAATGCTTTCTTTAGCATTCAGGACATAAATTCAGCAGACTCAGAAATATCTGCTTCATCCTTTGCAGATCACAATTTTGTTTTTTCGCACTTCTTATTTTCAGTGGCATAGAAAAAAAGTGAAAGGATGATACATCATGTATTTTAAGCTTAAGATTTAACCACACATAATAATAATTTTTTTTTAAGTTTTATTTTTATTAATAGTGTCATTGTTCCAATATCCACTGATTAATTTGTGTTGAGTCATCTGTCTCCATGAAGGTGGAATTAGCTTGTTTTGTAAATAAGGAACTGAAGCACAGAGCAGCCTGATTCATAGAATGGTTTGGGTTGGAAGGGACCTTCAAGATCATCTAGTTCCAAGCCCCTGGCATGGGCAGGGCCACTGTCTACTAGACCAGCTTGCTCAAAGCCTCATCTGACCTGGCCTTGAACTCCTGCAAGGAGTGGGTATCCATGATCTCTCTGGGTAACCTGTGCCAGTGTCTCACTACCCTTCTGTAAACAATTTTTTCCTGATGATGAACTGCAATTTACATAGGGTCTTGGTGGCAGAGTAGGAGCTACAGTCCATTATGAAGTACTTACTACCCTTCCATGTTCTGGTCCTGTCTTAATTTGTTTCTTATGTATGCAATGTGCTCCCTAGAACTTGCCTGCTTTCAGTTGAATGGCTGCAAAGGTGGTGAACCTTGAATAACTGAGAACCTTCATTGACTTACAGAAACACACCTGACACACAACAGCTAGTGAAGTCTATTTTAATTGTCATAAAAGATGCATGAACTTTTGCAAAATGAATGTTCCTTTCTTCTGGAAATTTTTATGTTCAAGACAGTAAAATTTGACGTTAAATAGACATGAGTTTTTAGCAAAGCTGGAAAAGAAAAGCTACTGACAGCCTTTCTGTTGCAGTGTTCTTATGTGGGTGGAATAACCATTGAGACATTTTCTGACTAAAAACACACTGAAGATCAAGGGTGATAAGTTATAGATCACCACTTTTTATGCTGTTTTTAATGTGGGTGCATTATTGTTTGTTCTAATGTTGAGCTGAATTGAAAGAAAGCATATGTTGTCCATCCTTGTTCCAAAACACACTTTGACTGTGTTTTGGACTTTTTACCTTCAGAGCCTGACCTAAATACTGTAAGAGAAAATAAATTGGTAGAGCAACCATGAAACTTGAGTTGTTCATGCTTTATTCTTATTTATCTTCTTTCTTATCCTTTAAGCAAAGATATTGCTTGTTGTGGAACTCTACTGTACTAAAGCTATTCTAAGTTTCATACCTGAAACACTCCACAACCTGCTGCTCTGCCCTTGCCCTAGAGGAACAACCCTGTATTCTGTTTTTAATGTGTTTTCTAGAAGGCATTCAGCAGAACAAGTGATAGAAGGGGTCAGAGCCATGCCATGCTCCTAGGGTGTGGCAAGTGGAGCTTGCCAGAAAGCTGCCTTTCTTATTAAGGCTTACATCAACTTTAGCAAATTGCTTTTTGTGTGTGTATAAATCCAAACACTGACTTCTGAGTGCTGTCTCCTCTATTCCTTTATGCAGAGAATCACTAAAATATTGCTGGTTATCTCTTCTCAACGTGGGAAAAATTGCTAAACTGGGAGGGGGGGGGGAAATCTATAGCCAAGGCTTGCTGCAGAAGTTGTCATGCAGAGTTAATAGATAAGAAAGCACAGGAAGAAACAGAAAATTACTGCATGACCTGACTTATTTGGGTGGAGTAGATAAATGAATATTATGTTTTTTTCAAAGAATATGCTCTTCTCACTTCTTGTTCATTGTAAGCAGAAAGCCCTTGAGTGATGTCTTTTAGTGTGAGTGGTGCCTTTTGGAAAACAAGCTTCTGACTTGTTTAGAGTTCCACCCTGTTGGTTATATATCTAAGGAAGGAGATGAAGTGGTTAATTTTGCTGAGATGCTGTTTGCCTATTTTACAATAATGTTTTTACAACTTTCTGAAAAGACTGAGTACTAAATGAAAATTATTTTTCATTATATGCCTTGTTTAACCAGACAATATGTTATAATCTGCTGTTATTATTTTTCCAAGTGGAGCTTGGCAGACGAAACTGTGGCATGGTGAAGGAGAAAACTTACTTCACAGTTTGCTCTTGTTAAAATATATCCATTTTAATGAAAGCACTGGCTTGTAGCCTGTTCTTGTTTGGAAATAGTCCCAGTACCAGGGATGTGAAAGAATGTTGGTAGTCCTGTTCTTCAGGAGATTATTAGGAATAGGATGTTTCTTCCTTCCTCCCACCTTTAGAGAAAGCAACAATGCTGAATGGCATCTCAGTTAGCAGGGCTGCTTACAAGCTTCTCCTGTTCTTGCTGCCCAGATTAGGCAGAGACTGAAATCTATAACCTTGAGTGAATGCCAGAAAGCTTCTCTTGGTCAGTTTCCTACATTTGGAAGCTCTCCTTCCAAACCACACTTTGCATTCAGTCTTTGTCTTTAGCATGTAGCTACCAAGTGTCATGGTGGGTTTGGTGGTCTTGTAGGGTAATGTGGTACATGTGGATCAAGCTTTGGTGCTTACCATTGAGATTGGGTCTTTGTAACTACAATTTTAGGCAGACTGGTAAAGCTTCTACTGTGACTCAAGGGTCTTCTCTTTTCTTGCACTTTCCCAGCTTTAAGTGTACAAATTGTGTTGGTTTTTCTCTTCTAAAATTCTTCCAGCTAATTTGTGAGAAGTCACCTCAAAAGTAACAGCTCTGGCCTTTTTCAGCTTGTCCATTAAACTTATTCTTCACTCAAGTAGCATGCAGCACAATGTTCTTCACAAACAGTGGATGTCATACAAAGCTCTCCAGATTTTTGTTCTTTGTGATTAACCAGTGGAGCAACATGCCAGTTTTGAAGATTAAAATAAAGTCTGTGTATAAAGTTGATAGAAGGGAGGAAAAAAATTGGTATGAGTGTGAAATCTCACAAAAGAGTGAGGTTTATAAGGTGGAATCATTGTTAGTTTGTGTGTGCTGCAAAGACTGAGGAGGTGAGCTTTCAAATGTACTGCACATGTTGTAAAGATTGGTTAATTTTCCACAACTTTTGAAGTCTCCACTGCTAAATAAAGAGGCTGCCAAGTGAGAGGCTGAAGTGCTATCAGGAGTAACAGCACAGGCCTGATCCATGCTACATGTTCCATGTGTGCTCATATTTATCCTACTGAATATTCTTCTGTTGAGCAATTAATTCTGTGGTAATAAATGAGAAGCTGTAAACTCTATCAGTGATATCCTGTGGCAAGTCCCAAATAACAAGGTATTTGTAATGGTAAATAGGCTGAAGTACAAACATTGAGTTGCAGTGTAAATATTGTAACAAGTTAATTTCCACTGTTCTTGCAAAACTCTTGTGATGGATTTATTTTTAGCTCTAGTCCTTCAATCCTTAAGCACATATAGCAATGATTTGTAAAATATTTTCAAATATTGCTAGTAAACAATTTTCTTTATCAAATTAATTTATAGAGGGCATGAAGGAAGAACCTGAAATGCTCTTTGAGGAACTGCTTGAGAGGGCCAAAGCTGGAGAACCAAAAGCACAAACAGAGGTAATTATAGATGCTCTTTGTCCAGTCTTGTTTGCTCTTAATTCTAAAAATAGCACTGCCTGCTGCAGAGCTTCTGTCTCTTCTTTAGTCAAGTTGTGTCTGTTTTGATCTTAAAGTATACCACGAAAGGTGATGCCAAATGGTGTTTCTGCCTTTAGAAATGCTGCTTGCATGGGAGTGTGGCTGAGTTCAGGTCTAATTCTTGAGTAAGCCTTTAGGACACACATGAAAACGGGGAGGATAGGCTGAGAGCATGAAGAAGATACAGAGCTGCTTTTGCTTCTTAGAAGCATGTGCCAGAGTTACTGGGAAGGTGTGCAGATAAGGACTGTTTAAATGCTGTTGGTTCAGCACTGCTCTGTGTATGATGACACCAGGATTCCTAGGCTGGACTCTGTGGAACAAACTGCCCTTCAGGTGCTTTAGCAGGAACAGAGCTTGGTTGATGTTTTGCTCTCATACCATTTCTTGGTGGAACTAGCACATTTTAGAAAAGCAGCCCCTTGTTTATTGAAATGTAGCTTGTTTGCTTGTGTAATGCCTGATAGAACTGAATTGGTAATGACAGCTCTGTCCCTCTTTTTGTGTTAGCACTTCAGGCTTTAGAAAAATCACACCAATTTTCCATTGCATTCCATTGACTGGTGTATTGGTCTAGTATAAATAGTTTAAAATTGTTTAGAAGGGTTTTAATTTGTTTGATGTGGTTAGTGTTTTACCTCAGCATTCTTTTCCAGCCTCAGTTTTGATGGCAAAAGGGAGTGGTTATTTCTCCTACACATACCTTGGTGGTTTGGCTTTTTTCCCCAAAGAGTGCTACTTTTTCTACAAATGAAAATAAGGTGGGATGAGAAAGAAATCCTTTTTAAAGCTGGCTTAAAAAGGCAATACCAAGCTCTATCCTCACTCCAGTTCAACTTGCCTGAGGGACACTCTGTCCTTGGACCTGTAACCTGAGACAGAAACAGATTCCTCACCTTTGAAACAGCTGGTGGCATTAGGCAGGATGAAGCTTTACCCTTGAGGAGTTCACTGCTGTAAAATCCACATTTTGGCCCCATTCCTCCACAGAAAAGGAAATCCCATCAATATTCTTTCAGGATATAACTTCTGGTTGAGTAAGAAATAGCTTATGTCATCTAAGCCTATGATGTGTGCATATGTATGAATATAAATTTTTTTTTTTTCATCTTTCTCAATTCATTCCACTTTCCCTCCCTCACTGTAGCTCTCCAGCTGTGTACACTTTCTATTCCCACATGATGATAGGACTCTTGTTATAAAATCCAGCAGAATATTTTGTTTCAGTTTGTGCTCAGGATGAACCGACAGCCTGAAAAGGATCCCCAAATACAGTTATTTCTGTTCTATGAAATCAGATTCCTAGTGACTTGAGGAAGGGGAACTAAGAGTTTTTTAGAACCCCCCAAAAATATGTTTTCTCTGTTGTTGGAACTAGATGATCTTGAAGGTCCCTTCCAACCCAAACCATTCTATCAGTCTATGATAGAATGCATCCTTTTAGAACTGACTAGAAAAACTTGGGTTTGTTTTGCACCTTTGTTGGAGTGGGAAGCTGAGATGGCACTGTTGTATTGTTTGCTAATAATTACAAAATCAAACACAAGAAATCACTCAGTTCACTGGCTTGTAGTTATTACTATGAGTTTATTCAAAAAAAGCCCAGTAATGACTATGGAAATAAATGCACTGAGTGGCTGTCAACCTGCATTACCCTAGCTTTATGTAGTTTCTTACCAAGAAATAGCTGTGCAGCAATTATGTAAATGAGACACCCACAGCTGGGATTCTGTAATGGAGAAAAGGCAGTTCTGTATCTTTAACTGGAGGATCTCTGCAAGGGGACTGCTTGAGATAACCACCACCTTGTTTAGCCAGGCCCATAGGTTAGGGCAGCCTTGGGAGAAGTACAATATGAAAGTCTGTGCTAAGCTGTTACCAGCTGTGACTTCATTTCACCATATTAGCTCATGGGAAAGAGAAAATCCCAGATTGGTACAATAACAAATCTGAGATTAATACCTTCTCCCATCAGTTCTTCCTCCTTTGAAGGCCAGAACTTTGCAGCCATCTTCAGGTGGCTTTGTGTAGGAGCTTTGCTGTGACAGTGTAAGGTGGCTGTAGCACAGGACTTGTTCAGAGGGAGCTGGCAGACCTTCCAGGAGTATTGCACAGAAAGCCTTAGTTCTTTGTTACAGGACATGGAGGGGGCATCTTTCCACTACCAAAACTTTTAACATACACAAAAGCTTGTCATTCTGTAATCAAAATAAAGGGAATATATTTTTCTGGGTGCTCAGATTTTGAGGGTGTGTTCTGTAGGGGTTGTTTGTTTGTTGTGGGGGTTTGGTTTGGTTTTGAGAGAGAGTAGATGATTAAATTTCTGTATGCCACTGGCACCAGGCTATTAAACTTAATTTTTGTGTTTCTAAAATGAGGCTATCAGTGTTGTCTGGCTATTGTTATAGGAGGCAGGGGGCAGGAGGAAAAATCAAGATAATTTTTACAATTAAAGAAAACTTTTCACACCAGGAGCTATACCTGGTTCTGCTAGATGCCTGAAGACAAATGGCAACCAATTCATTGACCTGGCCAAATGTGTTGTCATTCTGATTTGCTTCTAGCTCTGGAAACTGATCCTTCCCTGCAGAAGATCAGCTTACAACTATGTTCCTTAGTGCTAGGAGCAAATGTTTTGACCTTTTGTTCAAAGAACTTATTCTAGCCGAGTACCAGAGTGGGAGGAGAGAGACAGGGTAGGGTGTATTTCAGTAATTGAAGGAATTCTGTTCCTTACTTATTCTAGGTGGGGAAACACTTCTTAAGATTAGCAGAAGAGGAGGATGAAGAACTTAACAGTTGTAGTGCTGTGGACTGGTTCATCCTTGCTGCTAAGCAAGGTCGAAGAGAAGCTGTCAAACTGTTGCGTAGGTGCCTGGCAGACAGAAGAGGTATGGTTCTCTGAGACTTCATGCTTGCTCTTCCCATTCTATCTGAGTTAATCCTACATTTATTTTAACACTGAAGAGGGCTTAAAACATGAAGGGAATGTGCATAGCAAAATGATGTTAGTAGCTGCTGGCAGCCTGTTCAGACAGGTACTCTAAAAGGCATTAATTGCTGATACTGCTCATAAAAGCGTTTGTATCAATCTTCCCATTCCTTCATGGAATTCCTGCCTGTTCTTCCCCTTCTCACCTTTCATTGAAACTTTTTCTGTGACTGTGAAGGTCAAGTATAACCACACACCACCTACATATCTGCTGTTGTTTCACTCATGCCCCTCTCCAACCTCACTCCTAATTGGTCTTTTCTCAGGGTCTTCTCCCACTTTAAGATTCGCATCTTCCTTCATGTTACTTCCCACACTTGGAATGGTCTCCTCTCGTCTACCAACTATCTGAACTCTTAAATACAGAAAAGAAAGAAAAATAATCCACAACTTTCATTAAATTCTTTCTGCCTTTTACATGCCATCCATGTATGAACTTTTGTCTGAAATGCTTTACTTCAAAAGTTGAAGCAAGACTTAAGGATAATGCATGTCATGAACAGTCCTTGAAGCACAGCTTAAACTTAAGGAAAGTGATTAGATTTTGATGAGAGGTGGGCACAGAAAGTCATTTCAGTGATTTTACATAAGTGGTCAAAATTGAATGAAACTTTTCAAGTTTCAGATGAAACTGAGTGAAAATAAATTGTGGGCAAATCTGTTATTTCTGTGTGGATAATAGTGTGTAATATATTTTTCTTAAGGCATCACCTCTGAAAATGAGCAAGAAGTGAGAAAGTTATCATCTGAGACTGACTTGGAGAGAGCTGTGAGGAAGGCTGCCTTGGTCATGTATTGGAAATTAAACCCCAAAAAGAAGAAACAATTAGCAGTGTCTGAACTACTGGAAAATGTTGGGCAAGTTGACAATGAAGGTTTGTTTTATGAACTGATTTATGTATTGATAAAATCCAGACATACAGGCAGAATACAGCTAGAAACCTAAAAGGCTTTATAAACAGTCAGGCCTGAGATAACAGTAAATATGATCTATTTCAGAAAAAGTAACTGTTAAAGACTCTAATTCTCTTAATAACTGTCTGCTCTGGACCAGTATAGTTCAAGAGGTCTGGCAGCTCCTGCTGTGACTCAAACTCTCATTCAAGTGACACAATATTAAAAATAAATTAATTTGACACTTGCTGTCCTTGGAAAATAAATCTTTTATGACTTTGCAGTAGGATTTTTCTAGTTGTTATTTTTAGTTTTATCTTTTGCTCACCAATCATCCTGATGATATTTCACTTCACAAAGCCAGCCTTCTAGACACGTGGCTCATGGCCATTACAGCAGTGTGTGTTAGCTGTGTCATTGCTGTTCCCATTTCTAATGCAGTCAGAGGAATGCAGAAAGCTCTATAGCCACCTCTTTCTGTGTCTACTTGTCTTTTCCTGACTTGGAGGAAATACCATTCTCCAAATACTGCAGCTTGAAGAACATTCCAGTTACTGTTCAATCACTTTAATTGATTGTTTTGTCTTTCCATAAACTTCTGGTATTGAACTAGATGGAGAGAAGCAACCTGGCCCAGTCCCAAAGTCTGTGCAGAAGCAGAGGAGAATGCTGGAGCGCTTAGTGAGCAGTGAATGTGAGTGCACAGTGCTGCTTTCAATCTTGGCCTGTGGATTTGGTTTCTATTTTATTTTACTGAGCAGTTTTGTGCTGCTAGAGTAAGGACATACAAGAAGTTTGGATTGCTGTTAACTGATGGTGTCAATTTATTATATGTGCAGGGTAATTAACAGAACTCACAGAAGGCATCACCATTAGAGTCACCTGGACAGTGATTAGTGTGTACTAATGCATGTCATCTGTTAATTTGATAATCTTGCCCTTTCAGCACATTAAGGCTATTCAACAACAAAAAAAAATAATTTTGCAGTTTGATTAATTTTGTTGTAGTTCTCAACTGTAGTAAGCTTTCTGATTACAGCAGGGGAATTAATTGTTCAACAGTTTAATGCAGACAGATCCCTCGTTCTATTTGTCTTGCTTCTGTTTGCCATTCCCTTATAATTAATGTTTTTCTCTTTGTAGTTGTTCAGGAATTGGTGGGTAAGATGCACCATGACGTTGCTTTCATAACTTAGGAGACATGTAGTTCATGTAGTAGGAAGGATCAAACCACACACATAGAGGCAGATATTTAGGCCCAAATCTGTGAGTTTTGTAAAGTATGGTAGAGTTGGTAGGTTGGAACTCAAATCAAGTTCTCCCTAGCCTTTCATACCTAGTAACTGATGTGCTGCTGGGCCTTTAGGAGGAAAGTCAAATTGGTAGATGAAGAAAATTCATTATAAACAATGAAATACGTAGTTTTTTCAACAATGATGTCTAACACAAGATTTGATTAGTTATTGTGGGGAGAAATCTCACTTTCTTGAAATAGGTCATGTGAAATAGTTCCTGTGCAATCCAGATTTGTTGTTGAGGAGCATGTTTAAATGTCACATACGTAGCATATCTTATTAATACAACTGTAGTTCAGTATGTGTGGTCTGTGGGTTAGTCAGCCAAATCTGGGGATCAGGCAGGTTTAAACTCCATGAAAGATTAGATTTACATTTCATTAGGTCAGCTTGGCCTTTGCCTTCAGGGATTGTGTTGATTGTCCAGGTGACTTCTGAAGATAACATTTGTGAGAGTGGAGTTTAACCACAGAAGTAAAAGAGGAGGAGGGCCACATGCCTGTGTATATGAGTAAGAGAGGAGCTTGTGGGAGTGTCGTGGGGACCAAGCTTCAGGTCCTATCAAAGTTTCCATGACAGTAGGTCAGCTGTTCTTGTGACTTGTTTGACACTTATGGAAAGCCAGAAATAGTCCTTCAAGAGTAAGACTGTGATGTTTCATTGTCCAGTCACCATATCATAAGGCAGATGTATGTGGGTTCATTGGAGCTGTGTTGCATTGGAGCTTAATGAATGGCATTGATGTTCCTTCCATCCCTTAGCTGAACTGACCAGCTCTATCATGCTGATAGAGCATGACTGCAAAGCAAGTCATTTTGCTCTGGATGTTTCAATAATTCAAAGAGTGTTAGAAAAGGAACTGGCAAATGTTTCTTTTTCTTTTTTTTTTTTCTTTTTTAGGCTTAAATGGCAGATAAAATAACAGGAGAGTAAATGAACCTACGTGTAAGCGTAGGCAGAAATTGATGTGCATATTTTTTTTCTTTTCCCCATGGTGGATGGGGGAGGCAGGGGAATTTGTCATAATCACACTGAAGAAAAAAAGATTTGAATAATAAAGTAGAATCTACAACATTAGGCTTTTTATATCAATTTAAGAGACACTTGGCTGACAAAATACTAATAACGTTTAAAAACCGAAAAGTTTTCATCAAACACTTAAAGCAGGAGTTAAGCTGTTACCTCTTCTCCAGAGAGTTTTCATCTTTTCATGGGTGAGCAAGACAGCTGTTACTCTCTAGAATTTTCTTCTGTGATCCACTGAGTTTCTCCATTTATCCTACCAGCAAGAAATTCTTCCTTTGATTTTAAAACACTGCCAGAATATGGGAGATTGTTTTTAAGCCAGATGTGTGTTTGCCAGTATCTGATCTGAGCCTTAATTGGAGGTACAAAGAGGAGATCAGAGCTTCCATTGTCAATGGACAGGGGTTGTGTGCCTGGGGGTGTACATGTCATTACATTGGTGGTCATCTATACATAGTAAGGTAGTAACTCTTTCCTTCTCAGGATGTCCCATGGCCCTGTAAAAGTGCTGTTAAAGATTTTTTTTATGGGATCTAACCTTGCCTGCTTGGTGATTCCACACCAAGAAAGCTGTCTTACTACTGTATATTTTGTCCCAGTAGGACAATAAGTGTAGACTGGATCTTACAAAGAAGTTCTTCAGTATGAGGGTGGATTGCATAGGGAGGTTGTGGCTGTTCCTTCCTGGGGGTTGTGTCGGTGTGAGCTGAAATTCTCCCCCCACTGACAATAACCAGGCTAGCTCAGTCTAGAAGCAAATGAAAAGCTGTATTTACAAGCAGAGTCTAAAATCTACAGTGAAATGCAATGAATATGTACAAATATACAAAATTCACAACATTTACAAATATACACAATCAACAGAAAAAGCACAACCGATCTCCCTTTGCTTCCCCCCAAGGGGACCCTCCCAAAGGGGCCTCTCTCTCCCAGGAGCTTCCCCCCAGACCCCCCCTGGACAGAGAAGCAGAGTTAGTTAAACAG
Source organism: Indicator indicator (assembly GCF_027791375.1). Classification (NCBI taxonomy): domain Eukaryota; kingdom Metazoa; phylum Chordata; class Aves; order Piciformes; family Indicatoridae; genus Indicator; species Indicator indicator. The sequence continues at coordinate 9,451,088 of NC_072032.1, read as the reverse complement.
AAAGTTGTTAACTTAGCTGCCAAGGTCAGTGTGTTATCTTCAGCCAGAAGAGAAGAAAAAACAGCAGCCAGACAGCCCAGCAACTGCCCCCACTGCCGAACGCAGAATGTGCAGAGTGCCTACTTTGTTTTGGGTAATAGTTCTTAAACATTTCTATCTATCCAATGGAAGTGTTTAGAACAATTGTTATTTTGCTTTCTTATACCCAACAGTGACTTATTTACATTCTTTCACTTTCTCTGTTCTGAACTTAAATTAATTAAGTTCAAAATTAAAAAAGAAAAATTAAAAAGACAGTTTCAAACCATCACAGGGGTGTTCAAGGCCAGATTGGATGAAGCCTTGAGCAGCTGAGTCCAGTTGAGAGATGTCTCTGCCCATGGCAGGGAGGTTGGAGTAGATGGTCTGAGGTCCCTTCCAACCTAAGCCATTCTATGGTATATTTGGTATTAGGCTTGATCTGAACCCCACCAAGACTTATTTCTTTGTGCAGGCAATGCTGCCTTGCAGTCTGTGAATCATAAGAATAGTCAGCAAAAATAAACCCTTTCTTTCTTCTTGAGAGGCATGCCAGATGGTGTTTTGTGGGATAGAGGTTCATGCAGTGAAGGAAGGGGGAAGTAAAAGGCCAAGCAAGAGGCAACATCCATGTTGTGAAATTAAAGCAAAAGCTACATTGCAAGCTGCTGTTTTCCTGTTGAACTTCCAGCACTCCATTTCTTATAGCAGATCTCTTGATGAAACTCCCTTATTTTGTTCTGTATCTACAGTGTTTTCAGTATAAAATATTAATATATTTATATATCATTTCTATAAAGGCAGCATTAAAAAAAAATTAATAGGCTGAAACCCACTAATCCTCCAGTTTTAAATTTAGTGAAACAGTTCAGTTTTCTGTCTCTCCAACATCTCAAACTAGTATTAAGCAGCCCAGCTTTCATATCTTTGTATCAGCTGATTAGCTAAGCTCAGTGTGTAGGAGATGTGTTACATATTTTTGTCATTCAAAAGTCTTTCTCATCTACAGCAGTGTCAATTTCCTTTAGTGTGTGGAAAAAAATTGCAGTTAATTATCCTTCTTTACAAATGGCATCAAGCTTGTCTGCCATAGAAACCAGCTAATCCATGCCAATGCTGGGAGCTTGCTGGGAGAAGTTTGAAGCAGTATATAAATCATCTTCTGCCTTGCAGCATCCCTTGAGTTTTCAGAAGTAATCTCTTGCCTCTCTTCTACTCAAAGGAACTTCCCAGGGCAGTGATAAATTTTATCTCTGTGTACGACTGAGTATATCTGACTGCTAACTATCTATTTTAGATCACAGTTGATTCAGTTTGGGGGAGGTCCTTTGTATAGCATATTAAGTGAATACACTCTAATCCATAGTGAGTCTTGCAGACTTCAATCATTGCATATTTCCCACAGTAATATCTGTAGCTTCTGAACTCAAGAGAGATGCTTGTTGAATGCCAAATCAGAAGTCACTTTTTTATTTCATAGCATACAGATGATTCATTACTGTTCCTGTACAATTCTTCATTGAGGCTGTAGTTAAAGATTACTCTCAAGAAGTTGCCAAAGATATAACAGCTTATGATTTAAAACTGTGTGGCCTAATCCAATGTAGTCTATTTCATTGGAATACTTGCAAATAAGCTCTGCATTCACTCACTCTGTTCTCCTGCATAATAAACTTACCTGTTGGTCTGACAAGATTTAAAGTAGTGTTATACTGCTGTCACAAACAGCTTGTTGTTTTCAGCCCAGAATTGAGAACAAGTTGCATGCTAAGCCTGTGTTATCAGTAGTTCAGTTTTTGAAGCCCAGAGTAGACCTTCCTTAAACCAGGAAAGAAAGTTACTATCCCAACTCATAATCAGTACAGTGTTGTAGTGATAGTATTTACTCAAAGTCTTCTTTTTGTCTTTTAGCTAAAAAATTTATTGCTTTGGATGACTTTGTTGAAATTACCAAGAAGTATGCAAAGGGAATCATTCCATCTAACCTGTTTGTGCATGAGGAGGAAGATGAGGAACTGGCAGGGAAGACTCCTGAAGAGTTACCCCTGCGACTGAAGGTAAAAAGGCAACAGCAAACAGGTTGCTGAAGGGTTCTCAACTTACACATTTCAGTGTACTCACACTCACTCCCACCTGACTCTCAAACCTGATGTTTTGTCTATAAATGTCAGTTTAAAAATCATTGCCACAATTTCTTTTTTGGAGTTGACTTCATATGTTTATAATTTCATATGTGAGTCATATATTTAAGAGAGAGGGATAATGCATCTTCCCTGGAAGATGGCAATCTAACTTCATTACATCTCAGCCAGGATTTAAATGTTCCTGTCATAGCTGCCATATTTTTATTATAGATGTTATTATATGCTTCATATCTTTCTTGTTTAAACAGGAGCAAGCAGGTGGGAAAAATTATCCATAGCCTTGAGGTGTGAAAAAGTTCTGTTATGAAGGAACTCAAAAATGGTGGAACTGGCTTTTAGTGGTCTTCTGTACTAATACTTCTCTAGGTAGTGAAAGAAGGGGAAATTAGGGTGCATGCACTCAATGCTGGTATAAATTTCAAGCGAGATAGGGGGTTTCTATCTGCTGATGTGAGAGGTTTTGTTGTAATTCTCATTTTGTGTTACTATGTGGGTAGAAGGGGAGGAAAAAGGAGGGGTGAGGGGTATCTCTTTCTGTTCTTTTGAATAAATAGTGTTCTGAGAGATGCATTTACAAAGAATGACAGGGATGCCTTTGATGATAAAAAGGGGAAAAGGCTGCACCTCTATTGATTCTATGTAAAGTGTATGGTTGGTCATAGGGAGAGGATTCAATCCAGCAATCCCTCTGTTGGAGTTGGAGTTCGATGATCTCTGAGGTCCCTTCCAGCCTAAGCCACTCTATGATGCCATTGTCTGGTAACTGTGCTGGAAAATGCCACATAAGACAGAATTTTAAGATCCTGAACAGTTACTTCTGGGGAGTTAAAAGAATCCCTAAACTTGTAGTTATTATAGTTAAAGATGTTTCTTCTGCTGTCAAACCAGATTTTGACAGCTGCAGCCCTAGGTATTTGGAGAGAATTGTTCTAGAGATAAACCCCAGCTGTAAAGATCTCCTGTAAGTGCACATGAATCATGTGCACCATTTCCTGCAGTGTGTGTGCTTATCAGAGTGTACAGCACAGTCCTGCCAGAACAGTGGTGGAGTTAAATGCTTTAAAGCTGCTCTACTCACAGCTCAGGTAATGACTTAAGATAGTGCAGGACTGCACCCATGTAGTTTATCTTCAGTATGAAATTAGCAGAGCAGAATATTCGACTAGGAAGCCATTTAATTATAGGTGTCAAAGGTAATGAAATACATCTTTCCTGAAATCAGAACCACCTCTGAGGTGCATCTGACTGAATTAATCAGAACAGAGCCAATAATCTCAGACACAGTAATCTCATTTTATTGGCAACATTGGTCTGAAATATAAATCTTTTCATGGCAGCTGAGTTTAGACATCTGACTGCTTCAGCTGAGAGTATCTGTGATGTAAAGATAGAAAACTGCTGCTAAAATAAAATGCCTCTTTCTCTCTTTGCAGGTGGTAAAGTACCCGCTCCATGCCATTATGGAAATCAAAGAATACCTTATAGATCTGGCGTCCAAGGCAGGAATGCATTGGCTCTCTACCATCATTCCAACACACCATATCAATGCTCTCATCTTTTTCTTCATCATCAGCAATCTGACAATTGATTTTTTTGCCTTCATTATTCCATTAGTCATATTTTATTTGTCCTTCATTTCTATGGTGATTTGCACGCTGAAGGTTTTTCAGGACAGTAAGGCTTGGGAAAACTTCCGCACTCTGACCGACCTGCTGCTTCGTTTCGAGCCAAACCTGGATGTTGAACAAGCTGAGGTGAACTTTGGATGGAATCACTTAGAGCCATACATTTATTTTTTGCTCTCAGTGTTCTTTGTCATTTTTTCCTTCCCTATAGCAAGCAAAGACTGTATACCGTGCTCAGAGTTAGCTACCATCTCAGTTTTCTTCACAGTGACAAGCTACATGAGTTTAAGCACGTGTGCAGAACCTTACACACGGAGAGCACTGGTGACTGAGATAGCTGCAGGTTGCTTATCTCTGTTGCAGGTATTACCTGGGAATTTTGGCTACTTGAAATTCCTGGGTAAAACCTTCTTTACAGTTCCTCTGGGCCATTTCTTTGTGATGAATGTAAGCATCCCATGCCTTCTGTTTCTGTATTTGTTCTATCTTTTCTTCAGAATGGCACAACTACGGAATTTTAAAGGCACCTACTGCTACCTGGTCCCGTACCTGGTCTGCTTTATGTGGTGTGAACTGTCTGTGGTCATTCTGCAGGAGTCCTCTGGCATTGGGCTCGTTCGGGCTTCCATCGGTTACTTTCTGTTTCTCTTTGCGCTCCCAGTGCTGGGTGTGGGCATTGCACTGATGTGTCTCATCCATTTCATTAAGTGGTTCTTGTCTCTGGAGCTCATGAAGATTGTAGTGACTCTGGTTTTGTGTACTGTGCCTTTGCTCTTCCGATGGTGGACGAAAGTGAACTTCTCTGTGGTTGACATGGTTAAATCCCTCACTCGCAGCTCGATCGTGAAACTCATTCTGGTGTGGATTACAGCTGTGGTGTTGTTCTGTTGGTTCTATGTGTATCGCTCTGAGGGGATGAAAGTCTACAACTCCACCTTGACGTGGAATCAGTATGCCTTCCTCTGTGGCCCCCGCTCCTGGAAGGAGACCAACATGGCACGTACTCAGATTCTGTGTAGCCACCTGGAAGGACACAGGGTGACGTGGACCGGGCGGTTCAAATACGTGCGGGTGACCGAGATCGACAACAGTGCAGAATCTGCCATAAATATGCTTCCTCATTTTATTGGGGATTGGATGAGATGCTTGTATGGTGAGACATACCCCCTCTGTGACCCCAAAAATGTGACACTGGAGGAGGAAGAATTGTGTCGGCTCAAGTATCTGACGAAGCACAGCTGCCACATGAAAATGTTTGATCGATACAAATTTGAGATAACTGTGGGCATGCCTTTCAGCAGCAAAAATGGAAGCAAGCCTATAGAGGAGGATGATATAACCAAAGATATTGTGCTGAAGGCAAGCAGTGAGTTTAAAAAAGTGTTGTTGAACTTGAGGCAAGGAAGTATAATAGAATTCAGCACCATTCTGGAGGGTCGTCTTGGCAGTAAATGGCCTGTCTTTGAACTGAAAGCAATCACTTGCTTGAATTGCATGTCTAAACTCCTACCTGCAGGGAGGCATGTGAAAATAGAGCATGACTGGAGGAGCACAGTGCATAAAGCCATTAAATTTGCTTTTGATTTTTTCTTCTTCCCATTCCTGTCAGCTGCATAATGAGCTCTCATGTTGGTTCAGTGGTATCTTCAGCGTACACTGCATTTACACTACCAAAGGTTTGGCTTCTTTAAAGGTGAAAAAACCAAACAAAAAATACCCCACCTCTGCAGCAGTGCTCCAAATGTGTGGTGATGTAGAGCATCGAGTTTTGTGAGTGTACACTCTGTATCCTGACCTTATACCCTCTACTGAAGTCATCTATACTGGTTCAAGTTTATAAATGAATGCAGGGGATTGCTGCTGACTAATTGCATGGAGACTCTTTTGTCCACAGTGCATAGGTATCTGCCTGTGGTACGACACTAGATGCTTCACTTGATGTTAAAAGCACTTTAAATATTTACAACCTGCCCTTTAGTATTTTCACAGGTGTGATTTAGAGTAGGTAGCTGACAAGAGCTGATGTTGCCTGTATTGCTTGTATTTATTTGGTATTTCCTAGGAAAAAAAGTGATCTTGTAGTCAGTACCTGGTGGTGGTGTCTGCATACAGAATTCAGTGTTTCACTGTTTATCCATAAGAGGGTGACTGATCCTTTCTGAAAGGACACACCATTTCACACCCCAGCGAGGCTGTGTAAAGGCCTCCAGTTTCCTTTTTTTTTTTTTTTGCATTAATGTTCTGCACAAAACTTGCTGTTTGTTCTGACTGGTTATGAGTCTATGACACTAAGATGTGATCCGTGCTGGTGTGTGAAGGAGAAACACAAGGGTAAGGCCAGTATTGAGATGGTGCCAGTAACAGACAAGCCAAAGCAACTGAAAGTCTACAGCAGAAACTGAACCCGTGTGTTTGTTTAATGATTTGTATTGTGCAAATAAACATAAATGCAAACTTGAACTCGATGGATACAACATTTGTTCATTATGCTTGGATGTCGTGAGCAGTTGTTTGTGTTGCACTGGTAACAGCTTTCACAGAAAGGTACAGTTCAGAAAGTTTAAAATGTGCTGGTGTGAGGTACTTGAAGTTGTATTTCACATTATTTAGAGCTGTCAGTAGAGTCTGATTACACCAGGAGAAGTTTTTGTAGCTGTGGAATCTACAGGTGCTGCTTATCCCAGCTTTGACTGTCACTTGCTACCTTTTTTGGTCACTGGACCCCTGTATTTCACAGACTCTTCACTCTCCCTGCCTACTCCACAGATCCTGTGTTAGATTCTTTTTGCCTTTATATATCAGTCATCACTGAAGGTGGGGAGAAGTGGTATCAGTGAGAACTTTTGATAGAGAAGGCACATTTTGGGGGGAAAAGGAGGTGTTTGGATGCATTCCAACTTTGAACACCCTCCTGAACTGGGCTGCAGTCAGGATAAAGCCCAAAGGGACCTATGGGTGTACTGCCCAGCACCCAGGCAGTGAGCCAAGCCTGGTGTTGCAGAAGCCTCTACCATCCCAAGCCACATAGTTGTGCTTGAGCCCATCAGAGAATCTATTGAAGTAGAATGATGTCTTCTGGGTGTTTCTGGTTTTGACATCTGCCAACCACGTCTCTCTACCTGAGGAAAAGAAATGTCTAAGGTAAGTGCAAGTTTTGCTTATCTGGTCCCATTTTGACTGGAGATAACCCAAATTTTGCTCATTCTTCCCCTTCTGTCAGAACACATATAGGCTCTTCCTAAATATCTAAAGAATTTCTTTCTAGCTCTGAAATTTAAGCAGAAAAAAATGCAGACTTTGTTCCTTTTTATAAACATAATTTTGAAACTTCCTATGTTTGTCAGGAGGAGAAAAGACAGCAGTTTTGGTATTCAGAACTGTTGAGAAATGTTCTGGGTTTAGCTGTTATTCTTTGCATATCCTGAAAAGGACAAGTTGAGTGAAGCCAGATTTGGGAAGTCTTGCAAGAAAAGGGAGAATATTTTACTGACTTCTTTGGAAAGAGTTGGCTTGCAAGAGGAGACAAAGGGGTTAATCCAGGTACCTCCCTTCCCATCTGTAACAATGTTATGAGACTTGCCTGTGACAAATCTGAGACTTCTAGTTTGACCCTTTTCTGAGGGGATTATTAGGGGATATTGGTGTGTAACCATTATTGTATTTGCAAACTTTAAATTATTAGCTAAAGCTCTCTAGTTCCTTGGAGGAGGGGAGCTCCTTCAAGGATATTGATACTGATGTTGGTCAGATTCCAAGTCATACCTTTCCCCTTTACGTGCTGGTGTGAGAAAGAACCCCTAAATTAGCTAGATCCTGGAAGAATGTGTGTGCTCTGTAATGACAGCTTGATGGGGACAGCTGAGTTTGTCAGATGCTTCTTCCTAGCAGAGGTGGAAAGTTTTGAGCATTAGCACATGGGATGTAATTTTCAGCTCTTGTGTGTATCTGAAAGGGAAAGAGGAGGTAAATTTGACTTCAAGACCATTAAATAATGCCCTTTAGTGCTAGTTCTCAAGTGTTCCTTCATGATGCTTTTAAATTTTTATGGAAAAAGAGGATGCATTAATGGTAGCATGATGGAGAGGTGCTCCATTTTCTTGTCGGTCTAGTGCTCAGCATTTTGAAACCCTTAGCAAATACTTTTTTCCGTTCTCAGTCGTATCTTACTGACAAGCACAAAATTGCTAATACTTAATAAGCAATTGCAGTTCCAGGCAAGGTGTTTTTGCAAAGGGTGCTTCTATCTACTTCATGTCTTGCAAGCAAGCAGAGCACAAGATAACTCTGTTCCTCTCATGTGCCACAGCTCAGCATTCCAAACCAGACCATCTTCCAGACTGGAAAGGGGAGAGACAGAATGTGGCAACTGCTGTTAATTATTCAATTAATCCTGCATTTTTTTTTTTTACTCAGTTATGATGTGATGAATTACAAACAGTTCTAAAGATAGGTGCCCTTTCTCTAGGCAGATAATTCCTTATTTTGAATTAGTATTAGCTGAAGAGGAGGAGGATATTACATGACTATTGACACATCTAAATTGAGTTCAGCTGTTCTTCCATAAGCTCAGCTTTAGCATTTAGAACATACAGAATTTAGAGTAAATATTCATTATTTTAATTTCATCCTGAAAGTAACATGCAAAAGCACTGCCTGTTCTCCAAACTGGTACATTCTTCCATAAGCAAACCAACAAAACACATATAGAAAATCTGAATAATGCAAGAGCCTGCTCTGTAATGACTAACAGCCTCTTGCAGTAGGTAAGAATGTAAGAAGAGTTTATACTTTGCCTTTTGCCCAGTTCTTTCAGGGGAGGAAATCAATATATCTGCAGGAATTGCATAGCTTTAATGCCTAGAACTAACTGTTTTTCTCTGAAGTGGCAGCAAACAGCTATTATCAGTTATAAACTGGCTTCCTTTTGGGGTTTTTGGGTTTGTTTTTTTTTGTGATACAGAGTAACCAGATACAGTTGGGGTAGCACAGTGCTTTCTTATGTTCCTGCACAGCTGGGGCACTCAAGCCTTTGACATAAAATCCTATGCTACCTTCCAGGGCACACCCGTGTCTGTCTGCCTTTTGGCTTCTCCATTCCCACTGAAAAAGACAAGAGAAGCTCCAAGTTTGTGAATACTTAATGCTTTTGACATCCATTGCAGCCTTTAAGGGTAAGGATTGTGTTCAGTAGCAAACAGAGGAGGTGAAAAGCCACAGTGAGGTGAGAGCAGCTCCTGCCCAGGACAGCAAAGTGTTTTAATGGTGATGGGTTCTTCAGGGCATCCCTAATACTCACAGAAGATACTAGGCTATTATGCACCATCTGGAGGTCTCTGATCCTGGCCAGGAGCCCTGTTGCACAAGTGGGGAATTAGCGTGGGCTGCATCCAAGTTACTGAACATGGGGGAGTAGGAAGCAGCTGAACAATTGCATAATGAAGGCTGTTTGCTGGTTAGAAGTCCCCAAACCCACCCACAGCAGAGGGGGTTGCAAGTAGATGATCTTTAAGATCCCTTCTACCCTTTCAGAGTTCATGAGGTTCACATCACCAAAGTCAGGGAGAAAAGCTTTGGTGGAAGGATGGGCAGTTTGCCCTGAATGGAGACTTAGCCCACACTGTGAGCTCTTGCTCTGCAGACTCTGGAGCTGTGTGGGGGTGCTTACACCTCCTCCTCCGCCACAAAACATTTGCATCCTTCATAGCTCCACCCATGGTACAAGGTGGACAATCCACAGCTCATGCTGCAGCTCTTGCAGTTCCAGTTGAGTTCCTGTGGTGCTGCCAGTGCATCTGCTCTGATCCCTGCTCTCCTGAGAGGTGATATTTCTTAACCTTGTTCCTGAATCTTAAAATTACATGTTTTTAAGTTTTAATAGAAAGTGCTATGGGCTGAAAACTAGACTTGATTGAAAGTCCCTTCATTTTGTGGCCAAGTTTGTAGCTTCATTTTGATTGGCATTTCATTAGTTATGAGGCTGGATTAGTCATGTCGGTGACATCTGCACTGGCTTGGTGGAGATGTCAATGAATGATGTACAAAGGCAATTAAGGTTTCACATTCCCAGTCCTAATTACTGGCAGTGATTTAGCTCTCATCTGGAGTTTGATGTAGGATGCCAAAAGCATCACAGTACAAGTCATCAACTGTTGATGAGCTGCACTTGTTCAATATGTTCCTTAAACAGAGAACACATTCCTAGGGAGTCTGGCTACTGCTGTCCTCACCCACGGTACTGCTTAACAATTCGATGTGCTTCATAAACCCCCAGAGAGCACGTTTGTATCTGCAGCCTCTGTGTGCTTGTTTGCTTTACCCGTGCAGTATTTCTTGTAAGGGAATGGTACCTTCCATCCCGGCACGGAGTACCAACGTGTCCTTGTGCTGGTGAGCCGTCAGCGCTGCGCTTTGGTTCCTACGCCAGCAGATGGCGCTCCAGGCTCAACGCTGCAGCTCCTCTTCCTCTTCTGCCATCTCCAGAGGGCACCGCCAAGAAACAAAAGAATCAGGTTCTGGGTTTACTCCATTTCGGAAAGGAAATGCAGTTAGAAAAATCTTTTATGACTAACAAATAGCCATTTCTAGACCAGAGGTCCCAACAGTGACACACAATGTTATACAAGTGGCTAGCCAAGTCATCACTGCACAGTGTATCTGCAAACCAAGAATATGAAAATGGAGAGGGGAAAAAAATAGCTATTTTTCTTTGTGCTAAAATGCTGCAATGATAAATTAATGGTGTAGAAACTTGGCACACTTGTGAAATGTAGAGTCTGCCTGCTCTGCAGCTCAGCAGCTCTTTGATACGTTTCTTGTCTTTAATATCTTTAAACAGAAATCTGACAGCATTGATCTGCATTGTTTGCTTCTCTTGTAATGTGAGTGGTGACAACATGTAGTCCTGAAGTCCCTTCTGATGGAAACTCTATTTTCTCCTATGCCTTCATGTGTTAGGTGAGGGTAAAAAACAAACAAACAGACAAAAAAAAAAAAAAAAAAAAAAAAAAAAAAACCCCAAAGGCCAAGCCACCAAAACTAAAAGATAAAAAAAAAAAGAGGGGGGATGCTTACCAGAGCTGAAACCCTTCTATTAACTTTCTGTTGCCTGAACAATAACAAAGAGAGAACCTGTGGGAGAGTTCAATTAAAACTTTGGTAGATGATGTGCTTCTTTCAAGGGCAATTCCAGCTGCAGCTTCTGCTTAACGTCTGCATGCACTATAAATAGCTGCAGAGATTTGGGGAAAGCAGAAAGGTCATGCTAAGATCATGCACCAGGTAAAGGCTGACAGAAGCTCTGAAAGTCTGAGTTCTCATCTTTTACAAAGCAAACAGAGAGGTGACAGCAGGTTGTTAGGTTTTGTTCTGTTTTTGAGGATGGCAGGATTTTTCTGAATTAATGGCAAGCCTGGCATCAGAAAGGGCCTTGCAATTGTTGCTGTTAACCACAGGAGACAGCAGTGCTTGACAGCAGGAGCTGTGTCACACTAAACTAGAAAGGGCTTGAACCAAGCCCACGGACCCTGTAATGTCTCAGGAATCAGTGTGTGCTGCTCTCAGCATGGCCTGTCTTTATCTGAAATAATTTCTTCACTTTAAAGAGTGAGGCATTTCAACAAAACAGCTCTTCTGTAGTTCCCTCTCCTGTTCCTCCTTCCCTATTCAGCCCTGGTGACAGGAGAGATGTTTCCACGACAACAAGCCAGCCTGTTGCCTCAGGTGACAATTTAACTTCAATAAATAATCGCTGCAAATGGCTTCAAACAATTCATTAGGTAATGAAAATGTTATTTTAGTAGGGCTTAGATGCTTTGGAAGTGGCTTACAGGCCAAATTCTGATCAGAATCTGTCTACAATCAAAGCTAGAACTACCATCTGAAGGTCAGGATGGATGTCCCTGTATGAATACTCCTAAAGCCCTCTATGAAAAAAAAGAAACCATCAGGTTCAAAATGTATTCAATCCAAAAGAAGCAATGCAAAAGAAGTTTACTTTCTTTTGACACTAAACTCTGCTCAGAGCACATGCTGACAGGAAATCTGTTCAAGGGGTTTACCAACTTCACCACCAAGTCCCATGGCTAGGATGCCCCTGCCCCAGTGTGAGACACAGATGATGATGATGATGAGCCCAGCAAATGGCTTTGCAATAAATGGATTTTTCAGTCTCTTCTTTACAGAAGGTTTTTTCCTAGAGTTATAAAGGGATGATAGATAAATCTCTCCTAATGCTGCTTCTAGTAGCAGTTCCATTGATCTTCAAGTGTTGTTTAAGAAATGAATCTCCATAGGAGTGTTTCAATCCTACAGCCTGGTGTTTCTCTAGCCCAGGGCAGCTCCTCTGCCTTGCAGCTCAGGGGTCATACAGTCTTTAAGCACAGGTGGATACCCTGAGTATCTGAACATGCCTTATGTCACAGTTCTCATGTGGCATGGGCACTCTGGGATCTGCAGCTGTCCTGGCAGAATTCCTTTTTTTTTTTTTTTTCCCCTTTTTTTCCTTTCTTTCTTTATTTTTGCTTTAATTATGCTATTAAGTTTCTCCAAACAGTGTATCTGTGAGACAAGAGCAAGAAAGACAATGGCTGCCACCTTTCTCTGTCCCACTAAGTCATGTTGCTACTCAGGGGCTGGTTATGGATTATCACTATGGGTGATTACCTTTCTCTGAAAAAAATAGCCTGTGCCTGATGGACTCTGCACCATGCTACTGGATGGTTTCCTCAAGCATCTCCCTTTTGGGGAGGGAGTCTGAAAAAATAGAGTTGTCCCTTTACACTGGGGTTGATCCTGCTCTTGCAGTGTGTCACCACATGGCATGGCTCAGATATTTGGGAATGATGTAACATGCAATAACGTGCACTAAAAGCTGGTGAACTTTCTTTTACAGGAAGTTTTGGAGGCAAAAAATAGTAATTTATGTAAATGAAGTTTTGCAGAAGGCCTTTTGTTTTGTTGTAACTTTGTCAGGTTAAGGATGACATTCAGGTTTGCCACAGGCATGGAAAGAAAAGCTCACCACAGCTGCTGCCCAGGGTCTCCACATCAAGCAGAGAGAGACCTGGCTCTGGTCTGTCTTCTGGACCACGTCTGAGGTAAGAGAGCTGAGGGGAAGATCTGTCTGGAGACTGATGATTAAGGTAAGGAAAAACATTGAATTTCTGAGCTGCACAAATCAGGGAATAGATGCTGCATCACAGCATCTCATGTAGGGCCATCACACTGTCTGTTTCACATGGAGTTTTCATTGTGAGACTTCTTTATTTCCCCTTGGAAACTCTTAAAGATCTTGTTTTGGCTCTCAGGGGGATAAAACCAGTACAGAAACCCTCAGGCTTTCCCTGCAGAAAGATGTCTTTCCTCCATGTCCTGCAGGAGAGCAAAGGAGGTTGGTATTGCCCATACACAAGCACCCAACTTGTGTGTGTTGGGAGGGGTGAAGATTCACTTGGGGTCCCCTTGGCAGGTGGTTGTGTCCTTCCTGCTGACTCCTGGAAGGGCTTTGTGTCTCCTGCATGACACTTGCTGCTTGGTGGCTGTTTTGTTTTGCTTTGTTTTGTTTTTAAATCAGAGGTTTAAACAGTTAAACTCTCCTCTTAATGCATTGGTGGTTGCTAAGAAACCATCTCTCTGGTCCTGTAAATCTTCCTCTTGAAGCACAGTGCATGGGCACGTGAGGGCTTCTGACAGCTCAGGAGCTGGGGAGGTTATAGGGCACTTACCAGCATGCTCAGGAGAAACTGCTGCTGCAGCCTGCAGAGGTTGCTGTTGCTGGCCCAGTGGTGGGAGCCAAGGGGATTTTAGTGGCTTGTGGCTTCTGGCCTCTGGATGTGGCTCAAAGTGGAGGCTGAAAGTGGAACATGGGGTGCCATACGATGAGGTGGAGAGAAAGGCAACACAAGGAGAACAGGTAGGCAGCATGGGGGCAGAGCAGGGGGATAAGGCTGAGGGAAATCTTTCTGTTCCCTGCTTTAGATAGCTTCAGGCTGCAGTTTTCCTTCCTGAGCAAGAACTGCCTCCTTTGCTCCGTTGTAATGAAGAGTGAATCTCAGGAGAGTCTGGGTTTGACAGGACAGATGTCCCTTTGGGATAAACTGTGCAAGGAGAGATTTCTAGCAGCTCCAGAAAGGGATTAGGAGATAGATTTTTAACATAGGACTGGATTTTGGGATGTTCATCAGCAATATTGCAACAGCAGCTCAAAATAGCAAAATGTTTTACAAAGAAGCCTGGCTGAGCCTATTCTGAGTTCACAGAATACATTGGGGAAGGTGGTCCAAAGTAAGTCTTTGCCTGCTAAGGTTGCAGAGAATATTTTTAACATGTTGACAGAGCGCAATTGATGTAGCAACATCTGACTGGGTTTGCAAATCAAGAGCTGTGAGAAACAGTGCAGCTGTTCATCTCAGAGGGGTGTTAGGGGAGGTGTCAGAGGATAACTGACCTGGTGATGTTCTCCTCCCCACCTCTTCCACCACAATTTGAGGTGTGCATAAATTTACTGTGAGCATCATCTCCTACAGAGCTCATAATGGCGGTGTCTCTCCTGTCTGAGGAAAGCCCCTGATTCCTTTTGCATCTTCTCACTAAGGTGAGAAGCAGCATGGTCCAGGCTGTCTAGCAGAGCTTTTGGAGGTGTTCAGGCCTCACTGAGGAGAAATTAAAGGATGAGCCTGTCAGGGCTGGGATGTTGGCACAAACTATTGACAGTGGGGTCTCATTCCAGTGTCCTGCTTGGGCAGTATTTCTTTTACAGGTAGAGCATAGAAGAGCATCATCCTCTTTTTACCCTAATCTGATGCCCTTATTCCAGTTTCAGTTATTTATTATTTATCATTTACAGTGGATTTTTCTCCAGCATCGTTCTTCCTATTGGAGAAGTGATGGGGCTGCCACAGAAGGTGGGTTTCTGGAGCTCTCCAAGCTAAGTAATAAGAATATCCAGAGTCACCATGATAATGAAAATAATTCTTCAGTGGAATTGTTGGTTTGAGGATCTTGGCCTAGGCATTAACTGTCTCCACTTGGCAAAAGGCAGGACAAGCCATTGGCTGCACCTTGCCTGGCTGATCCAGACTTGTGGCAGCTTTTACAGCTGAGGGAAATGAAGGGCCTGCAGTCAGGTGCTTCACATAAAGCATCATGGACCAGATGTAAGTCCTCTAACTGCCTTTTACATGAATCTGACCATTATCCTACTTCAGAAAAGGAAAACAAAATCACTCTGAAGCAAAGCTTTCTGCTGGTGCACTCTGAAAGCAAGCCTTACCAGTATGCATGGCAAAGTGTCCTGGAGAGAATATCCAGACTATTTCATGGCTTCAAAAGCAAAGAAACATGCCCTGTCCCAAGCACCTTATATAATTAGGGCCCAGTTTTTACATCTCACCCACTCCAGTCATCCTGCTGCCTTCTGAGATTCTACCACATCAGCAACATAAGTGAATTCATGCTCTAATTTTAGACTTAATGCAATTTGCTGAGAGGACTGCACATGGAAAAGGATTACTGGTGGGAGTGGGAGGAAATTGGTGATAATAATGTTACTGAAAATTGGACATAGAAGGCAAATAACCCTTATACTTTCTCTCTTATCAGGGATTAATAACCATAACCTTGGAATGCTCCGAAGGACTTCACTCTGCCTGAAAGCAAGATGACTTGCTGCTGCAGACAGAAGCAGGTGGCCCATGCCAAATGTCTCCCCCTCCCAACCATCAAGGGTTAAATTGCTGTATGGAGCTACTAAGTATGCATGTGAAAATTTCAAAAGCATTGAGCATTAGCCATCTGGCTCTTGCTCCTATTGGGATGGCAAGGAAAACTGGAAAGGTAAATAGTGTATTGCTTGATGTGTTGATTTTCAGCTGAGCTCTCTCTCCTCAGTGCCTAGTCATATTTGTCCATCTAAATGAGGGGGATTGACTGTGTTGTCCCAAAAAAAAGGGGAGGGGAAAAAAAGCTCCTGTAAGCTTGGGGAGAGCTGTGCAAAGCAACACACTGCCTAATCTAACAGCTGAGGCAAATCTCTTCTGGTCTGCATCCAGAAAAAGGATTTAGCTTTTCAGTGTCTAATGCGTGTGCTGAGGGCCAGGCAGCTTCCCACAGCCTGGGGCTCATGCAGTGCAAGGCAGGCAGGGGTAGCTGCCTTGCACTGAGATGCAGAAATAGAGCCCAAGATCTGGGGCAAGCATTATGATGATCAAGGAGGGTCAGGCTGGGAAGTGAATGCTTTCCTGGCTTCAAATGTGTATCCTACGTCAGATTTTTTTTTTATTTCTTTTTTCTTTTTCTAATATTCTCTTGGGGTAGAGACAGAAAGAGAACAGCGAGGGGAAAGAGGGATTCCCCCTCTTGTTTGTCACCTGGGCCAATGCCTGTCTCATTTGGGAAGCCAGGCCTGGACACATCCCAGGCGTGCCCTCACGGTCTGCTGCACTGGAAGTCCTCCAATCTGGCCAGTGATGAGACTAATGCCTTTTTTTTACCCTGTGAGTGTGTGTGTCCCTTCATGTTGTGCATGCCTCTTATTCCATCTGTAGGAGACCTGCAACTCAACTCTCCTACAGCGGATCTGGGGATGTGATCAGATGAGAAGGCCAGTTCCAGCTCTGCTGTAACTGTCTGTGCACACTCTTCATCGCACTCAGCCCCAGGTCAGTCCCTTTCACAGCACTGTGTTTACTTCTCTGCCTGCCACAATGCTTTTGGCTCATATAGTAGCTTGTCCTGGGAGTCCCAATCCCTGTGACTTTCTGCCTTCTAAAAGGAGCTAAACAACACTTTCATGTCTGGCTCAAAAATAAGCTATGCCTTGAAGTCATCTCTTTATGCCTTTTTGGTTGTAGTTTTATTGAAAAAGCTGGTATTAACATATTTATAGTTTTATTCAACAACAGTTAGCTAACTTGTGCAACACAAGGAATGCAGCCATGAACAACAGCTTTCAAAACAATCAGATTTACCAACTTTACCATCACTTACTCTACACCACTGAAAGCTCAAACTAAAAAAGAAAATAAAAAAAAAGAGAGAAAAAGAAAGTTGGAAACGTTCACAATGATGATGTTAACTTTCCATACATTCAAGAAACCAGGAAACCGCTCTGTAGTAGTGATGTCAAAGACAGGATGGAGTATTGGTCTTTAAAAAGGTTTCTATCTATTTCCTCTAGGACCACTTCATGGTATTTTGGTTGGGTATTTAATTAGTTTTATAAAGCTCCAAAGATATCTTTCTTTCATTTTAACATGTTCTTTTTTTTTTGGTACCCAAAGCTGTAACAGAGTAAGGTACTTCAGATGAAAAACAAACCAAAAATAAATGGTTGCGTTAAGATCTGCTTTATAATAAGTTATCTATAGAATCTTACTTGAGAATGGTAAAAGCTAAATCTATGTTTTACAGTACTTCTAGGTGTAATTGCCAATATGAGCTGATTTTTTTTTTTCTAAGTTTTTTTTAAGTTTTTGAGCTGCAAAGATTAATGGAGGAGGCCAAAACTCAAAGAAATTGCCTGACACCCTTGAAGCAGTAGTTTGGCATTAACAAGTGTTCTATACAATTTACCACATTCTTAAACCTTTTTACAAGGAACAAAAGAGAAAGGAATTAAAAAAAAAATGAAAAAGCAATTTAGTTAAATGTCCTTAGAATAAATATGTACAGGTACTGTCCATGCCTGCTGCAGCACACAGTATTTTATAAATAGACATTCCTTGTTGCCTTGGAAAGGAACCCACAGGTTTCATACCCTATGAGTTTGGTGTGGCTGGAACCTGATGCACATGCGTTTGTGCTTCTACACACAAAATACACAGCATTGAGCTAGAAAACTTCAAAACAGAGAGATTTCAGGTGTTGTGTTGTCATAGAAAAGCTGTAGACTTGGGGTTTTTTTAGTTCTTGTAAGCAGATTTTCACCCACGCTTTCGCCCAAACCGAAATATAAAAGCATGCAGCTCCCTTTGTCAGTACATTCTCCACTTACCAAAAATCAGTGCATAATGGCTTAAAGAGATTGGGTTTGTCTCTGAGGAGTTTCAATATGGGCACATTAACAGGTCATCAGGGTTGTGCTCTTTTACTCATGGTTTGAGGAGAAATCCTTTGGGCTATTCATTTTTTGCCAAAGCTTTTAGAGATGCAGCAGAACTTTCTTTTCCTGGATTAAGAGGTCTCCCTGCCCACTGCATCATTCCTGTGTAATTCCTGCATGCAATAGACTCAGTGCATGTGCTTCCCTTTCCACTGCCATCACTCATAATTTTAAAACAGAGACAGGTCTAACAGTAGTTATGTGGAAGAAGGTTTTGTTCGGAGTTTTTGATTTATTTTTTTTTTCTGTTTCTCCAGGAACAGTTTTGTCTGCCAGCAGTGGACTCATTTAGAAGCATTACAATTCACTGAGCAGTGCTGCACCTCATGGTGCATCTCTCCTCTCTCAGTTAGAGACCCCATGGCACTGCCTGGGTCCCCCAGAGGCCAGGATTGAAATAACCATGCTGCAACCAACAAACCAGGCACCTTCTGCAGTGGCTAGCAGTGATGTAACTTTCTTCCCACTGAAGTCGACCACTGCCTTCAAGGACAGCACTTTTAGCCAAGACTTCCAGAACTACACCCTGCAAAGGGTTGGACAGGTTTGTGTGTTAACTGCCAGGCTCTGTCTGACCAGCCAGTCCCCCTGGAGGGGCAGTAACAAGGGTTGCTTTTATAGCTCTCCACAGGATGAAGGTGTTAGGTGATGTTTCAAACAGAGCAAAGAGGTCTGTGGAGAATAAACTTCTTAAAAGAGGCTGAGTAACTGCACCGGTATGCCACTTAGTTGGGAAGCTGAACGCAACCTAAGGGAATAAATAAAGGATAAGAGCGTGTTGGAAAGAAGGAATAGGGTGGGTGAGACAGAGCAATTTTTCACCAGCAGGGATTCTGCTTCCAGTGATAATTATCATGAGGCCCCTCCAGTGTGCCACATGCTTAATCAGGATGTGGCTATTCATCCACTCAGGCCTGGCTAGGTGAAAGACCTGAAAAAGTTACTGAAAAAAACCTAATGAAGAGATTGAAGCAAAAAGCTCTAACAATGTGGTAAATGAAGTGGACTGCAAAAGCAGGCAGGGCACCAAAACAGCATGGTCCTGTCAACCACTGAGACCCTCCCTCAGGAGCACTCCCCAGGTGAATAAATACCCCTCTTTGTTTAAAGGAACCGATACAGACCACAGTGCTGGATTTGCAGTCGTGCCTTTTACTCATACAGTTGCAGTGATGGAAAATAGTTGGCTCGCCACCAGTAATGATACAGGCTGAGGGATGAAAGGATGCAACCTACAAATCCCACCACAGAAGCCCACAACTTTTGTGAAGATCACATCCTTCTACAACTCTCAAGAGGCTGGTCTGTAAATATAGAGGGCTATTGATAAATCTAGTGCATTTCTGAGTTCACTTTATCCTGAAATATGTACAGATTGTTTGTCGCTGCTATAGCAATGATGTTCTCGGTCGGGTGCCACGCTGTGTGCAAGATCTTCTTCGTAAAGTCCAAACTGTCAACACTGATGTCGTCTTTCCTCCGCTTGCCTCCCACGCAGACTCTCCGGGGCTTAAGAATAGCTCGCGGTTTGCTGCTCTCCCGCGAGGCCTCCAAGGTCACGTCCCGCTTGGTGTTCCGATCAAACATCCGGAAAAAGTTGTTGTATGCACCTGTCATTATCACACTGCAGAGAGAAAGGAAGGCAGGGGAAACAAAGACAGTCAAAGGGGCAGCTTGCGGGGAGTCTACTGGCAGCACTGCAGCAGGACAGCGGAGCTTCAACCTGAGGATAGCTTCAGCTTTCAGCATGGAGAGAATATAAAGCAAGATGGTGCCCAATACGCTCCAGAGTAAAGCTTTCTTCTACCCCTGTCTACCCCTTCCCTATCCTATGAAAATAACAAGTACCCCAAAACTCACAGCCTGAGGTATGTTGCCCAGGGAGGCTGTGGGTGCCTCCTCCCTGCAGGTGTTCAAAGCCAGGTTGAATGAAGCCTTGAGGGCTCAACCCAGTCCAGGTGAGAGGCATCCCTGCCCCTAGCAGAGAGGTGGGAGGAGATGATCTCTAAGGTCCCTTCCGACCTCAGGCATTCTGTGATTCTATGTACAAATGTAAGGATCCTGACATACATAAGGAGATTGACTTCACTTGAGAAAAGTAATATATTTCAATAAGCTATTTTTAATTGACCTCCCCTTTTGGCCTGAGTGTTTGAGGTTCATATATTTCAGTGAGTTTTTCTTTAGCCAGAACTTTACCTTTCTGACAGCTGAGATTTACCATGACTGCAGGAGTAGTCTTTAAAAAGAAAAGAAAAAAAAAAGTCCAGCTATTTCAAACCTCCTGATACAAGACTAAGATTCAGTATATAATTACATATTTTAATGAATAAAGGTGTTTTGAAGGGTTCTGAAAAATCACACTGACTTAGTACAAGCAAAATCTTTCCAGAATAAACCCCTTTCCCTTGTGAAATCACAGACCTTGCCAGAACAGAAACCAAAGAAAAAAAAATATATATCTACACTGCTTATTAAAAAACCCCACACTGGTAAACTGGTTTCTGCCATCACTTGTATGGAGTCTGAATGAAGCTGCAAGTCAGGATGCATTTCTGGGTCTGGGAGAAAGGGACAGAAAACATACCTCTATCTGTAATAAAAATTACCCCATTAATCAGCTTGTAGTTTGAAATAATGGATTGCCAGTTGCTTCATTCCACCAGTCCCTAGGGGAAGATATTTTGTCACTAACTTTAATGAATTCAGGATTTCATCCACGGCCCTCGGGTTATTGGATTAGCATAATCGTGGGTTTCAGAGCCTCATGTGAAAGCTCATCCCCTGTGAACTTCTTCCATGTGTGCAGCCAGGGCCATGCTCTGCTCTCAAGTCTCTGTCCCAAATGCGGTATTTGCTCTGAAACTCCATTCTGGAAAGGAAAGCACCTGCACTGTCAGGTCTCCACAGGAAAAGGTGTACCGTTCTGTAACTCCAGCAGTCAGGAACTGTTTGCCTTTCTAGTACAGCCCAACAGAGTATTTCACATGCTTTGCATTTAACAAACCAACCTCCATCTCCAGTGCCAGCTGCTGTGGCACTTGGCTGTTGTTTCCCACCTGGGAGGACTCTGTAAGGAGCAGCATACTGGCCAGGAGACCACAGCATACACAGCCCTGGGAGAATTCAAAGGCACAAACTACACACTCTACTCTACAGATGCTCACTAGCTGATTAGATTAGATGCTTCTAGATTCAGGAGCCATCTCACACTACAAGCACAGCCCCCAGCCAGTGTGGCCTTGATCTCATTTGGGGCCATTAGGGGCTACTGCAATACAAATGAATGATCTACTGAAAAACACATGGACAGGAGCTGTGCACCTAACTGCTTTTGCACTGCAGCTGCTGACTGGCAGCAGCTCCGCTCACTTCAGAGCCACTGCAGGGTCACAAGGGTGGGTGAGCTGGATTTGTGTGCTGTGAATCACTGGCAGGACTGCCAGCTCCATCCTGCTGCCATGTCTGCTGATGCCATACTGGAGCCTGATTACAGCTGATTCCACAAAGAGCTTTTTGTAGCTCCTGAAGTGCTAAAGGAAACTGCTGCAAATCACGGAGGGGTGGCATAGAGACACAGCATGCACTACTCACAGCAACAGCTCACCTACGACCTGTACCCTGTCAAGGTGACAACAGAGGCATTCATCCACATGTAGCTGCAGCCAGCCCTGGCAGGGAGCTGCCTCATTGCTCTGCAGCCTCAGTATCTGGGTTGCCTGCAGCAAGGTTTCTCATACCATCCCCACCCACAAAGGCCTGGCACTGTCCTGCTTAGCAAGGCACAAGTTAAGCTCACAAGCTAAAGAAACAAAAGAGGCAGTGTGACAGCTTGATAAAACATATCCCAGAAGCTGCAGAAAGTCTATTGATCAAGATTAGTGCCCATTTCAGAAATTGAATCAACAGCAGTAAATCTAACGTTTCACTCCTTCCAAATCACCACATCTTGTCATTACAGCTCCTGCTGTAATGGTTATTCACAACAGGAGCAAGTGGAGGTTATTTCATACCCCAGCACTAACATGCTCAATTGGTGATGCAAACAACCCAGCACAGTACTGTGGGATTCTTCTCCTCAGGCAAAATTTTGAAACTGGTTCATAATGTGGGGGGGCAGCCTGTGCCACGGGCTGCAGAGCTGTGGGTCCCAAGGGGATGAGGAACATCCCTCCTGATGAAGGCAGGAACTGCCAGGGGAGCAGTTTCCATGCAGGCAGAGCTACCAGTGCACAGAGAGGTGTTAGTCAAGGATGCTATTTTAGGAGGTTTTGCTTGCAGTAAACCTGCCTTCACAGTCCATTTGCTTTTTAATTCCTTGAACTTGCACTTGTTTTTCAAAGTCTGCTTTCTTCACTTGGATTTACTGCAGTTATTTTTTTTTTTAACATATGTAGATGACTACTTTTGATGCTGGCCCTGTTTTTCTGCAGTTTAATGGCTCAGTAAAAAATAGCATTATGTAAATGAGAAAGTGCCCATTCTTGTTCAAGGTCACATACACAGATGGATTATAACCTTACCTGCTGCTTAAAATAACACTAAAAGAGAGTGAGAACTAGCTGTAACCTGCAATTTATTCCAGTTCAGGAAAATACAATGTACAATAATGAAATGCAAGTGAGAAGGAGAATTTTGCTATATCAATTAGAACAAAAATTGCAGCTGAGCATAGGAAGAGGCTGTACTGTATCTGAAGCATATTGGGGAATTTTCCAGCTGTGAAGCAACTGACTCCCCATCACAAGAAAGAACTTCTTTAAACTTTTTAGAGAGCACGCTGATGGAAAAGCCTTGAAACACTGGATGCTGGCCGGGACAAGACTCATGGTAAGAACAGGATCACAGTATGTTAGTGGTTGGAAGGGACCTCTTGGGATCCCCAAGTCCTTCCAAACCAATAATTGACATGCCAAGCCATGAGAACAAAATGACATCTTCTAGCTCCCCAGCATGGAGTGTGCTGCCAGACAGGGATAGACTACTAAGATCTCCTCCACCAGGACCTGTCATGTCTGCCCGATTGGAGTGAAGGCTGATGGATACTCAGTGGGATGAATGACAGTTGGGTAGGAAAGGCCTGACTGAACAGTTGTATGTGACTTCACTCATCTGCTTACAGCCTATCACTTATCAAGAAGTCTCCCTGGAAGGGTTCCCATACACCAATTCATCTGAAATCTTAAGAAAACCTGAACATTAAGATATTCACTTACCACCATCTAGATTTATTATGTTATTTTTTTCCCTTTACTGCCTCTTTAACTCACAAACAGTTGCAGAAATGCTCATTTTGGAGGCAAAACAGAAATTACAAAATGAGCTTGGTTGGCAATGGGAAGAAAATGGTGTCTTGGGGGTCATTTTTTAAAGACCTGACTTCAGAAGGGAATGGAAGAACTAAATTAAATTGCCATATAAATAGAGCTCACATCGTCTACAGAGCCACGTAATGATGTATATACAATAAAGATGGCATGATTTTAATGTAATATAGTCAACTACAGATAATACATGCTCATCTGCTTGAATTAGTGCAAGACCCCTGCTTGACTCCCTCACCTGACCACTGCAGTTGCCAAAGTACACAGTGATTAATGTGTCCTTCAGCAAATGAGATCGGCTCTGTCTGATTGTATTAGTTCCTGTTCATTGGAGTAACCGAGCATCAATCACGTTCTAATCACAGCTCACATACATTGATTTTTTTTTTTTTTGCAAACAACCTTGCCATCAGCTTCTATCACAGTCTAGATTAACTCCCTAGTAATTACAAAAATTAATAAAATTTTCACCTCAATATTGTTTCACTTCCCTTTTTAACTGACCAACCCTGTCACTTTAAATTGGTGCTGTAGCTTTAAAGTCTACAAAAGATTAATAGGGCAAGGGGGAATGGTTTGAAGCTGAGGGAGAACAGGTTTAGACTGGATCATAGGAAGAAGTTCTTCAGTCCAGGGGTGGTGGGACTCTGAAATAGGCTGCCCAGGCAGGTTGTGGCTGCCTCCTCCCTGGGTGTGTTCAAGGCCAGGTTGGATGAGGCCTTGAGCAGCTGAGTCTAGTGGAGAGCATCCCTGCCCATGGCAGAGAGGTTGGAGTAGATGACCTCTAAGGTCCCTTCCAACCTAAGCCATTCTATGAACTGCAGTTATTACTGTTATACATAGATATAAATAATATACTGTATGTACTGCAGCATCTCTTAAGGCTACCACTGTTCACAGGCATTGCTTACCTTTAGCAGTCCTTTCTAAAAAACACACCAAAAGGATCGAATTAAGTGACCTTAGTATTTAAGTGAATGGTTCTTTAAGACTTGCTGGCACACAAATGTAAATTATGATCCACAAAAAAAAAAAAACAATACCACCAAAATTCGCAAGGCTTGTGTGGCAATACAATATTTGTCATACACATACTTGTCAAGCAGCTCAGAAGGGTGAACATTCATCAAAAGATGAACATCAATGCTGATATGTTTGAGTCTTAAAAAGAAACAACTAAATTAAAGAGAACCCTCCTCCTTCATCAACTGTTCCCAGCTACTCTACCCAACAGTTTCTCAGCACCAACAGCAGCACATTGTGTTTAGTGACAGATCTGGTAATTGGGCACGACTAACAACTCCTCAGTGTCTAGGCAGTACAATAAATGAAGCCCTCATAATCTAATGTTCCCACTTAATAATTACTCACTGCATTGATCTTTCTGATCTGTCAAGTAGGAAGGAAAATATTACACTCACTTGAAATCCTGATATTGAAGGATATTTCTGTTATTACCAGGCAACTATCCATATGAGTGGCCTCACCCTGCTAATGAGGACAGCAGCACTTCATTTAACTACAGGAGAAAGACTCTGGGCCTGGGAACAAGTGACTGTCTATCCTGTACACCTCCTTGAGATAGTTATTAGAAGCAAGTATAATGGCTTCTCTTTTGCTAAGCTGATCAAAACCAAACTCCTGCCCTCCCCTCTCTTTCGAGCAGCTGTCCATTTGTGCCCAGTTACTTCATCCACCTTGGATATGAGGGACAAGAAATGTGTAGTAAGACCCTAACATTATCTCACCACTCCTCCTTTCTCTGTTAGATATCCCAGTGTTGCCCATTCAGGATTTATATTTGCCTTTTTCACAGCTGCCCCACAGTCTGTTTCACAGTCCTTGCCTAGACCAGGGGGCAGACCTGCTTCAAATACAGTGATATGGACTACTCTTCTCTTTCCCAAATGAGTGGCTAAGTGAGCTAAAGGCACAGTTCCAGGCTCTCAGTGAGTGCCAAACTTCTGCCTGTTGGATTCTAACTCTGCAGAGCCAGCATCACTGTGTGCCATTCAAATCTGGCTCCTGTAATCTCTTCCATGTGCATTTTGTAGACTGCTAATCCTTCCCACAGTCACCTAGGTTATGTCTGTCCCTCTGAGTTGTTTCCAACTGATAAAATAAAGGTTTGTGTTTCAAGCAAAATCCTCACCTTGCACTATACTCTTGGATTCATCCATCTTTACCGTCCCAGACCTCTCTGCTGCTCAGTTCTTCCTGCACAATATTCCTTCTTCCCAACATGCTGCCATTATTTGCTAACATCATGACATTAGCACACTGCATTCTTGCTCGCACTCTCTGACTTCTGTTAATATTTCCCACTGAAATATTCAGCAAAATATTGCATCCAATATAAAAACAAGGACCCCTCCTTCAGTTCACAGGGAAAGGGACTGCACTGACAGAGGCAGGTATCAGAAAAAAACTCATTTGGCAGCAGTTTGCAGAGAATCAGTGAGTGGCTGTGACTGCCTTTCCTCACTCCTTGTTTCCAGTAAAGGAACTGAATTTCTGAGACAGCTCGTGTGTGAATACAGCACCACTCAAGCTTCCCTACTGTATTGGTGGGGCTGTGTGAGTTAAAAGTATTCTTTTCAACTTCTTATAACACACAGAACTTGAAGGCTTTTCTCCCCCCAAGGCATAAACCACGATTAACAAAGTTGCACCATATCTAAGGAGGTCCGAGACACAACTGTACCAACATCCAAACACCTTTTATCGACCTGAACACTGGAGAGATGTCAACTGGGTGGAACATAACCATGTGTACCATTTTACTTTCTGATGGTTCCCCATAAAATGGGAGCTCTTTTGCTAAATGAAGACAGTGATGGACACAAGGATGGATTACCTGTCTGATCCATTCCATGCACACTCAAACTTGTCAAAGATGCAGTCATTTTCATAGAGGGAACACAACTTGCTCCTAAGGTAATCATGGACCTGTTTCAAAAGAAAGTAACTGTTGTTATTCTTGAAATAAAGCAAAATATAAAACTTAACAACCACCCCCACACACACTCTCTGCTTTATCTCCCCTGTTCACTTGCAACCTCTGCTGCATAGATTGGGAGCTTTGCAGAAGATACTGTGCTTAAACCCTAAAGAAGCTCTCTGTACTTTTCCACAGCCCAATTAAGCAGGCACTACAGAATTATTGCTGCAGGAAGGCATGAAGCATACCTCCCTCAGCAGGCTGCAGACCACCCCTCTTCAACATATTTGTTTCCTGCTTGGATGATTTTCTCAGTGCTAGGCTAATTCCCAAAGACATTTCACCAGCTGATACCCTAGATGTGCTAATTAATGTGCAAGAAATCTAATTTAAATAGTAACAAAAATGTCATATTCCAAGATAAGTGGACTCTCACTTGTGGCAGAAAGAACTTGGCTCTATTAGAAGAGCCTGTATTGTATGGTATTACATATATTTGGGTAAGGTATTTCAGAAGCCAAATACAGTTCAAGGTTGCAGTTGCACAGGTTGCAAATTAGAACACTAATTTAGCTTGGGGATATCTCCTATTTAGCTGAGACTTCACAACAAATTCTCAGTTTGCATACTTGAAAATAAGAAGGACTAAATTCTCAGTTACATACTTGAAAAAAAGAAGGACTAACCAGTAGAAGACTTCCTCTGCTGCATAAGGGTTATCATAAAGTGACAGATCTCATGCAAACTGTTTCAGTCCTTTGCTGGTTTTGATTACTCTTCCTTCTGGATGATTGGTTTCATTCCACAAGGAAATAATGACCTGGAAAATCCCTGCCTAGCTGAAAGTGCCTAGTGCACTTTCACTCCTGATCTTTTCTTCAAGCTGTTGTAGAAACTGTAACACAAAGATATGTAGATGGCCTCTTGGAGCACACATACCAATCTAAATAATGCCAAGGGGCATCATTTAGCTCTGCCATATAGAGGTACTGGTTCTTGCAAGTCCAGAGAGACTGCTCCTGCTCATGGATGCTCAGCATCCTCTCTTGCCTGAGGGCAAAAAAACATTTCTTATAGTAAGAACTTCTATCAAGACCAGATGAGGGACAATGACCTTTCACTTATATATATATATTTTTTTTTAAAGTAACCCATTTTTAATATCCAAATTCATCAGTATCCTAAGAATAGTTGTATAATATGATTATTGATGATCATAAACTTTAGTAATGAATCCATTTTCATTAATGGACAAGTGAGCATTGAGTTGTATATCAACAGATAATGTTTTATACAGCAAACAGTAGGCAAATGGTAGATGCAGATAAAACATTTCATAATTAAATGCATTTATCCTTAAGGTATTAGGTCAGGACACTTTCAGTATTGATGCAGTTTCTTGCCCTCTCTGTCATTAAAACTTTTCATTTTCCCTTCACTTAAAACCTTTTTATATTAGCAGTGCAACTTGGTACAGAGCCGGAGTTCTCTCCTTTATCAGCTTTGTGAACTCCAAAAGGTTGGGTAAGGCAGGAGAAAGAAGGAGATTGTATTTCCTTATTGACTGTCATTTCTAGGTCTTCCTCTTGTAACCATCTCCAGCAGCCATCTGTCATGACCACTGTCATGTATGCACCCTTTGTAGAGTGTGTCCATCTGCACAGCTTGGAGCTCTGCCTTTCTATCAGCTCTGTCAAAAAGCAATTTGCAGTTCCCTTCTCAGATTTTGTACTGAGCTCTTCAAGCTATCAGCTCCTTTTTCTTATTGACTATGTCTGCAGACTTGCACTACAGCCTTGGACAGTCACCTTGCTCTTCACATGGATCTTTTGATTGCCATATTTGACTACATTCAGACCCTCACTACCTGGAAGAAACAATTTTTACCTGGTTTGCATGTTCATCTGCCACTACCAATTGAGGGTAAAATCAGATTTGTCTTGTCAGTTACATATTGTTCTTAACACATATGAACCCAAATCAAATTAATTCCTAACTAATTACAAAAGGCATTCTCCTTTTTTTCACTGCACTGGTTTAGGTCAGATCTTCATGGAATTATCTCATAATTCCATACTCCAGAGTAACACAGCAACACAACTACCCAGGGAGCTATTTCACTGGGATTGAATAGTCACAATCAGAAATTGCACTGGTAAGTGACACGTTAGCCCAAATCCCTCTGCACCAGAGCCTGCCCTCAGTGGATCAAACTGTCATCAACTATGAACGTGTTCGCTGGTTGCTGCTGGTATGGCTCTGCTGGGGTAATTCATCTGGCAGCATCAAGATTGTATCCTGTTAGGCAGGGCTGCCTTGCAAGGTTCAAGCACTGGCCATTCCACTGCACCACACTCTGCCTCTTTTTCTTTTGTGAAGCATGAACAAGAGAAGATCATGTGGAATCTATGTCAGCAGATACAGTGCTTCAGCAAGGCTGCTCTGGGCAGTAACATTTTTTCAGCCACAGCACCGGTAAGAAAAACAACTTGCATAAGAATCTGATTCTTTTGGTGATACTAAAATTGCAACCTGATAATGAAGCAGTACAGTTATAGACTGTTATAATTAGTGGTTATGGACTGCTATATATTATTAGTTATAATCTCCTGTTGTGACCTCCTTCATCAATCTCACAGCCAGACAATATCTAAGTGGCTACCATGCAGTGGGTGAAATGAGAAATTCAATCTTTTAATGAATATCTTTTAAGCTTTTAATGACATACATGTCAATTATAATAATGTGGATACATAACTGCAAATGTTAGGTTTATTTTTTGCCTCTGGGTGATCCACCATAAAAATCTTTCTGAGAGACATCAAAGTTTATGCATGAGATTTATGTGTGTGAAAGGCACCTTTAAGGCAAGTTATTTAAAAGTGTAATTCAAACCTCTGAGTTCTAGATTCTCCTTTAGTCTGCTGCAACACTCAGCAATGCATCTGTGTACTCTTTACAAGGCACTGGATAAACATTGGGAAATGAAAGGCAATCCATAGGTTAAAGTAAAGCAGCAAGAACACTGTTAAATTTGCAGGAGTTCTGCTAACTTTGCAGGAGTTCTGTTGTTGCAGGTCTTTCATTTTTTTTTCCTATAAGCTTCTGATTGCAATAAGCAGTACTGAAAATTTTATGTTACACTAATTTTTCCGACCTGACCATGGAGAAATAGAACTTTTTAATTGGCCCCGCTGTGGGGTCTCAGATTGATTTAAAGGCAACCAGCTTCTTTCACAGCTACCTACATGAGGAAATAAAAGCAGATGTCAAAAGTCAAGACAAACAGGTTGACTTGACCAGCTATTCCTCTCCAGGAACAAGGTTACCTACTCCATTGGCATGAGTATAAAGCAGTGTATTACCCAAGATCCCCAAGTCTGGGAGATGATTCTGTTATATAAAACACAGTCTCACCCTTACCTCCCACTCCATTTTGGCAGCAGATCAACATTTCTAACATATTTAGCAATGCTGCCATTTTCAGAGCAAAACCAATTCTGTAGCTTTAACGGTATAAAAGGCTCAGACTTTCCACCCTGAAGAGTATGGGTGTAAGGGAGGCATTGAAAAATACTGGGGCCCATTTAATCTACTGAACACTAACACATAACCTCTGACATTACTGATGTAAAATTTCAGTTGTTTTGACAAGACATGCTACCAAACTCTCATTGCACGACATTTTAAAACCTATCTTAATTATAGTTATGTGAACTACTGTGCTCCTCCATACAGACACAGAACAAGGGGTCTGGCACTGTCAGTGGACTGTAGTTAAAAGCAGCACAAGCCAGTGGAATGACATTTTTCCTACTTTGCATGCTCTTCTGTAGATAGCTTAAGAGCTTTTTCTTACTGCATTTTCATAACAAGCAGTTTCTGTGTCACGGATACATTTTCCTTGTTCAAGGCAGAGCTAAAAATGTAAGCTCAGCCCTCCACTGCCAAGCAGAACAGATGTCAGAGCACAAACTCAGTGCTGGCTGGAGCCACTGGCGTTTTGTCTGGATAATATCACAATGAATTCAGGCAACCAGATGCGTCTGTCTGGCATTCACAAACTGCTGTGTCAGTGGTGATGTCAGGGTTGAACACTGATTGCTTCTAGAACTAGGCACAAGGGAGAAGCACAGAGATGAAGTTCTTTTTTTCTTTTTCTTTTTTTTAGAAAAAAAAAAAGAAAGTTCTGCAATAAGAAAGGTGTAAATTCTCAGCAGTCCCAGTGGGAGCACAATGCTAAGCAGCACACAAAATCCTGTCCTCAATTACTTTTAAATGTTAATAGTGAAATATGTCATTTGAAAACAGATGCCAAAGTGAAGAGATGACTTCCCTTGTTAGAAGCATTGTTTCCTTCAAAAGCCCAAGTGAGTGTTACCCTGACTCTCCACGTCTTACACTTCCTTACTAATGCTGAAATTGCCCTTTTCCAACTACAGGGACACCACTGCAAGGGTTTGAAGCAACTCTCTTAGCTACCTCCTTCTCAGACAGAGAAATGAGATGGTTAGGAAAACATTCAGGTTGTGAACTGCTTTTATACCATTGCATTTCAAGACACCGGAGATACATACCTGGTATGTTTCTACAGGCTTTGTTTCCATGTTTAGGTCCCAAACCTTGACAGTGAGGTAATCCCTTGTTAGCATGTATCTACCACTGTGACTGAATTTGACATCTGACACTGAAGAGATAATTTCTGAAAAAAATGATCTGTTACTGGGGTCTTCTGGCTCTTCATAAACTGTTCAAAGAAAAAGAAGCAAGAGACAAATTAGAATTCTATTTTAAATAGAATGTTGTACAATCTGACCCGTGCATTTCTTGTGAAATGTGTAATTCATCGCACCAAAGAACATGATAAAGAATTAATTATATGCCCAGCACTTCTTTTTTTTTTTATCTTCATATAAAAATACAAGCTGTAAGCTTTAAATATTACAATAAGTAACTATAGCTATGAGCCCAAAGAATCACTGTGGGAGATGATGTAAATACAGCAGTTGACTACAGCTACCTATAGCAAAGGTGTTAAACCTATGGTCATCCTTTCCGGGATCCACATGTCCTGTTTCCTGACATAATCCAAATTCAGGTGTCCCTGTCACCCTGTCAGGTGTACATGTGGTCTCACAAGAGTCTTGGCATCCCTGGGAAGGTTGCTTACTCAAAGCTTGTCCTGGTTGCCAGAACCAGCTGGCCAGTCTGCAGGCTATGGTCAAGCCTGAAGGCACCTGAGAGTAAGCATGACAACTTTGAAAAACAATTGCAAACTGCAATCAGCTCCTCCTGAGAGGTGAGCAGACCACAGACAGTGAGCTACCATGTGGATACATGAGCCACTCAGGTGATGTGCACCTGCTGACAGCTCCGTGCAAGACTGTATGTGCTGCTTAGCTGTTCTGTGCACTGCACAATCCAACCAGGCAGGGGATCATGAATTATTGCTGACAGTACCTCCATGCAGGGAAATCTAGCTCTTGTAGCTAGGAGATCAGTCATCTTTGTTCAGTTCTACATAAAAACGGTACTGGATGACTCACACTGAATTGCAGGAACTTGAAACAATCGGTATCAGTGGGCTCTACTTCATCTATTGCAAGACCACTAATCACCAAGGTCACTTCATCCATTCCCAAAGCATGCTACCAGGTGCCTAGAGCAACTCTCTGCAGGTATCTGTGTCCCTGTGATCTAAATGACATTGTATGGTAAGCTTTAGAAGTCCTTCAGTTCTCAGCAAAAGCAGTCTGGCTTTGGCACCTATGTCTATAACATTCTTTGAAAACTGGCAATTTAGTGAGTGTCATTTTCAAGTTTCAAAAGCAGGTGAAGAAAAGCCATGTGATGAGACATGAAAACGTGCTGAAAGCAGAACAACTTTTGACTGTCAGTCAAAACAGGTTTTTTGTGTAGTCCACTGGAACATTCTCAACTAATTTATCTATGGCTGTGACTCAGACTGTTGAAAGCAACAAGGTTACAGTTTCCATCAGGTGAAATATGGTTCTGCTGGAAGTGAGGGGTGAGCACGTGGGTGAAGTATGTGGGGTAATGCAAAAAAATTATGGGCAATTTTCTTTGGGGGTGGGCAGTGGAATGTAGCCAGGCGTGCACATGAGAATAAGGTCTATATTTGAACATGTACCACGCATCTAAATGGTAATGAACTACTTCAGAAGTGGGGGGGAAAAAACCCCAACTTTTCTTTTCAGACAGACTGTAAATGAACAACTTTAAATAGCTCTTTAAAAATTTGCCTAGACATTCTGCAAAGCAGGTATTTTGTAATTATCCTGTCAGATTTTCAATAGAAGTCTGATGAGCATAAAGCAATTATCATTTCTCATACCTCTTCCCTTTAATCTGTCCAAACTATGTACTCAGTTGGCAGGAATTTCATCCTGCTAATTATGATGTGAAGTTGCTATTAAAACTAGGAAAGAAAAAAAAATTTAAAAAAAAAAGGAACCACAAAACCCCCAAACCCCTACACTGAACTGCACCTTCATTTATAGCTCAGATATATTTTTCTTGGCTCTATGTCTCTTGTCCAGCTGGATACTTTGGATTTTGTTAATTAATGAAATCAAACCATTTCACCCTTTATCTGCACTGTTTGTTGCTTTTCTATCCTTGGCACAGTAAGTATTAGAAAGACTTAGATTAATTAACTACAGAAACTAATGCAGGCATGTGAAAGCTTTGTATCACTGCAGACAGAGGAAGAAATTTTAGTAGCAGCAATTCTTTGCAGATAGCATAACCACATCTGGAAAACTGCTGAAGGAAATGAAGAAGCAGCTCCCACTGTTAGAGAGAAACCTTAGCCTGAGAAACCAGAACAAGCTATTGGCCTCAGGAAATGAAGGTGAATTACAGTGGGCTTGGATCTTAGCTATTTCAGGTTTAGCATCAGCATAAGTTTATGCATACACTGCAAAAACCCACAGCCTTCAGTTTGGCTAAAACTAGTTAATTGGAGACAACATCACTGACAGGTTGGACTTCAGCCTCAGCCTCTTCAAGCTGGTAGGAGAAAGCATGGTGCTAGCCCACCATTTGCAAAACCAAGTTTGCCAGCCTGCACTGGAAACACATTTTCTGTTTGTTTCAGCTTAGACTTACTTTTGGAGGCTGCTCTTATGCCAGAGGGCAATCAGCACTCAAAACATAAGACTTCACATCTGGCTTACTTTCCTGCAGCTAAATAAATCTTGTTAGACCAAGATTGGAAATCAGAACTTCCACAGAATCATAGAATGCATTGGATTGGAAAGGACCTTTAAAGGTCATCCAGTCCTACCTGTGGACTCATGTTTTCACTCAGCCTTGGAAAGCATAAAGCCTCATGTTCTCATTAAAGGTTTTTCCTCTCTGTCTCATTTCTAAAGATGCTGATTTTTTTGATGGAGTCACTGGTATTCTTCAGACTCCAGCACCACTGACAATTATTACTTTGTTTGCTGGGCAGAGCTTTAATCATTGCAGAATGTAAATTCTGGCATATGTGAACTTAATAATATTAATGCTAAAAATGGTTCATATGGTGGGTGCAGAGTCACAATCTAATATAGCATATAAAATCCTGTATTCCTCACCAAATCATGGCAACTAGGAGTCTGCATGATTCTCTATAGCATCTTGGGTAATGCCTTGCCTGAATTTCCAGCATTCCTTCCACTTCTTTTCCTCTAACCTTCACTCAGAGCACTGTTGCAAGGCAGATGGTTCCAT
The DNA here is from genome assembly GCF_027791375.1 of Indicator indicator. Classification (NCBI taxonomy): domain Eukaryota; kingdom Metazoa; phylum Chordata; class Aves; order Piciformes; family Indicatoridae; genus Indicator; species Indicator indicator. Next base: position 9,417,198 of record NC_072032.1, on the reverse strand, counting down.
AATACAAATATGAATAATGATTTTAAAAACACAAAGAAGAATGATCTACTTAGAAGGAAAGCAATAAGAGTATCTGAAACAATACAGGGCAGGTGTTAGAAAAGCTCTTTCTCTAAAAAGAAAGTTTATATGGAGCTACTTTTGATTTTTAACCTGAATTAAAAATCATATAATGGATTGATGGGATCAAAGAAATGTCAACAGTATTCAGTTAAATAAATCTTTTACTGCTTTTGAAAGAGAGAAACACAGAGTATAAGCTTTGGCAAGATTCTGTTATGTGCCTGAGCACTTGATGATAACTGCAAGCGTTTACTGTGAAATATCAGTAGACAAACCAAAGAGAAACAGAGAACTAGCAAGGGAGAGACCCTTGATGATAACACTGTGTACTCCTTAAGGCATAAAGATATGAAACTTGAAAATTTCTTTTACTGCCAACCAAAAGCAGAACTACAGACAAAACCAACTTTTTGCTATTACAAAGCCAAATCCATTTTAACAGAAGAGCAAAGATTAATCATGCTTTCATATGCTGCAGAACATGGGATTATCTGGGGAAGAACAAAAACAAAACCAGGGAAAACTTCAGGATGAAAGCTTACCAGCTCCACAGATTTGCTAAGAAATGCCATCATTCATAGGATAAAATTATAACAAGCCTTAAAAAAAAGTCATTCCCTGTAGCAGAAAAACAAAGCTGCTTCTGAAACAATTTTCTTTCTACTTACAAATAACAATGTATGAAAGATTTTTTTCTAGAGGACACTGTTTACAACTTGTATTCTGTCCTGGAAACTTGTGCTTTCATAGTATTTAAGTGCTGTTACTTGGAAATTCTGCACCATGAAATAACTCCTTCCCTCTCCTTTCAACCAGTTAATGGATGCAGAAAACTGTCCAGTTCTTGTTTAAGGGTTATAGCTACAAATGGATAAAGACAGTTTTGGCAACACTGGAAAAAGAGGCAATGGGGTTAATGAGCAGAGGGAGGACCATAAAGTCCAGAGCCAGAAAAGATGCTGTAGCAAGAGAAGGAACATAATTTCTTTTTCTTTTTTTTTAATTATTATTATCCAAGCATGCAAATAGTCTGCAGTTAGGCTGAATTAAGGATTCATTAGAGATAACCTGTGGATTACCCAGGTACGCAAATAAAAGGTGCATTTCAACTGGACCTGGAAACACTGGTGATGGATCATGCAATCCCCCAGTGGGCTTTAAGTTTCATAAACACAGAAAACAGATGCAGTCCCAGGTCAATCAATTTATCATCTAAATTAAGCCTCCCTTTCATTTCTGATGCCAAATGAAAATGGCTGCAATACCTGATGAAAATGTAGTGGGAAATGGTACTTTAAAGTGTATGGAATTTCACCCAACTTGACAGAGTAGTCACAGCAATTTGCAAAAGGAACAAGAACCTCTGTGTTCTCTTGAGAGCTAATAAACACTTTCAAACATTGCCACCATTCCCCAGGAGAGCCCTGATTCGTTCCACGACATATATTTAATAAAGTTTAACACAAAAAGCTACACTAGATTTCACTGAATTTATACAAAATTACTAATTATATTCTATTTTTAGGCCACGACATTTCTTACTGTCCTTCAACACAGAGAGATTTTTGGGGTTTTTTGTTGTTTTTTTTTACTGGAGTGTCATTTAATTCAAGATGTGGTCAAGTCTTGAGCTATGTGTAGTTCTGGTCTTTCAATACGGGACAGGTTTGTCTCAAGGAGACACAAAAATGGGCAGTAACAATAACCAGAAGTAACACATTGCTTCCATGCAGGAAATGACCAAATAGAACTGGAATTCCTCAGCCTCGGAAAGACTGAGGGGCTTGTAACAAAGACTGTCATGGAAAGAATGAATAGGGAATGACAGTTCACTGTCCATTGTCTTCCAATTGACAAACAGGGGTCAGCAAGTGAAACTAGGAAAGGGTAAATACAGAGCAAATGGTTTTTCATACCAGGCCTAATTAAGCTACTAAAGGCTTTACTGAAAGACATTGTGAATGGGAAAAACATAGGTTCAAAAGTAGCTGCACAAGTTCAAGGAATAAACCCCCTCAAACATCCCAGTACCGTTACATGCAATAAATACCTCACTCTCATGAAAGACCCTGAACCCCAGCTTAGTCTGTTCTTACATTTTCTCTTGATGTTGCTACTGCCCACCATCAGAGCCAGAATACTGGGCTAGAAGGACCTCTGCTCTGACCAGGTACACTCATTGTTATGCACCATTTAAAGTCTATCTGGGATTTCATACAAAAGAGTTCCTCAGTTCATTTTAAGTGAACCGTGACCACCTGCAAAGCTCCCTTTTTGATTTGTGGTCTCTTCATGCCTTTCAGCTTCATTGTTTGTGGTAACAGTTTGATTTACCATTGTTATTTACCCTATCTTCAACTCTCTCTGAATATTTTATTGTTTTGTAGTAAGCAAATCCACTCACATACATTCACCTCCTTCAGAAATTCTCTTTCAAGATCAGGATGTTCTGCTAATGTGACAATCTTGCTTTCATGTTCTACACTGATCAATAAGGTTATACATGAGTGTTTTGAGTCTACCTCATAAGAAATATAAAACGCACCTGCTTTATAAACAACTAACCACAATTATTTAACATTTTATATTACCACACCTTGCAGTTGCTTAAACTGAAAATCAATATATTTTATATTTCTATTTTCAAATTGTTTTTATATAATTCACCTCTTCATGCCCTACTCACTCACACATATTTTTCCTTCTCAGGGTATATTAAGCAAATTTCTGAAGCTACCTCCACACCACAAGAGTGAAATTCCACCTACCATAAAGCATTCCTTTATCCAATGGCCCAATATTAAAACTAGGCATCTCATCAATACCTCTGGAGAACATGGCTTTTAAAAGGAGAGCCTCAAATCAATATTTAAGAATCTGTTTTACCATCTGCAGTGAGTTGCTGCAGCTTGTCACAAACCACAAGGGATAGTGCATTAGTGCTGAAAGGCAAAGCCAGATCAATAGCTAAAGACCAGTGGGTGGGGAGCTTCACTACATAGTTGCTTATATTCGTGTGACTTGGAGAGGGAGTTTGTTAATAAAGAGAAATGATGCTAAAGAGAGCAAGGAAGTGAGCTAAGATCAAGCCTCTTTAAACCTCAGTCTCATGAAGAATTATGTACATGTTTAATGCCACGTGTTGTGAGCAATCCCATGGAGTTAATGGGACATAAAACTACTACTCCTCTACAGCCAAATTCATGCATAAGTCTTTCCAATCTTGATATATAAGGCTAGTGATAAGGGAGGATTTTTCCCTCAGTGAAACAGGACCTTGAAAGAATAATGGTGGCTTCAAGAGATTTTGAAAAGCAGGAGTTATTGCTATTAAAAAATAAAGCAAACAAAACAGGAATTTTAATAGCTTGAATAATTAAAGCAATCTTACAGCAATTATTTGCTTTATCTGTGTGTGGTTGGGGAAGAGGGGTTAATGAAACACCTCTTCAATCATAAATCATTTAACCATTGCTTCAGGCTTTTCTCTTTCCTCTTACTATTTGATAGCTAGAAAAGTATATAAATCAGGGTGGGGTTTTTTTCCCTCTGATTCAATTTTAACATATCTTGCACAACTTGAGGAAATGCTGTATTGACATAATTGCATTTCTGTAGAAACAGGTTTGAATTTTCATTACCCATGTTTCAAATGTCTTTATTATACATTCATCCAAACTGGATGGAATGGAAGCTTTGGAGCCCATGCTAAAAATCAAGCCTTTACCAAATTTCAATGGGATTCCTCCACAAGAAAGGATCCCTTCCAGGATCTAGCTTAGCATGCATGAAATTGTAGTAACAGATCTTTAGTGACAGCCATAATTACAAAATTATCAGGATACAGGCACGTTTTTTTCATTGGGAGGATATAAAAATCAGCAATGAATATGTGCCTTTGTAGTGCAGGCTTACGAAATAAATCCAGAATTAGGCTAAGAAGAACAAGCCTTCATTAAAGCACAGGATCAGGTCATCATGGAAGCTCAGATAAGTTTCACTACTGTCACATGAAACCCTACAGATTTTGCCTGAAGTGGACTTTACTGCAACAGCGGCCTCTCAATGCACAAAGGAAGAATGGTGGCTGTCTCTCCCTCAGATGATAACCTGACATGAGACCAGATGCAGAAATAAAAAGCGTGTTTTAGACATAGAGCTCACATAAAAGAAAAACAAGTTGTCTCTTTCCCAGTCATACAATAAGCATCATTCATTTGGAAAGGTCAATATTAATTAGCAAATCCAGCAGGGATATTCTGTCACAGGCTTTTTTTTTTTTTTTTTTTCTTCCCTTTGGTACATCTGGTTGTTCTCTGTTGCAAATGAAAGATAATCCATATTCAGCTAGAGGTCTGAAAGCTGTCTTGTCTCTGAAATTCCAACCTCCTTTAAGCAAGGAGTAAATACAATTAATTAAAAAAAATTAATGTGTTCAAGTAGATTATCCTTGATTTTTGCTTTGGCTGCTTCCACAGTTCTGAATTCTTAGGTTTAAAAATCAAAGGTAATTTCAAAAATACTTGCAGATAATGAAATTGAGTTACATGCCAGATGACAGGAGAGTGGCATTGATCCTTGGGGAAGGGCTGGCATTTCTTTCATGCCTGGATTTCAAGTGAAAATATGGAAAAGGACTCTCAAAGGAAAAAGAATCCACCATGATCTTGGGGTAGTGTCTTCGGGTCAAAAAAAACAACCCCCAAATTCACTCTGCATTGCTCCAAAGACCATCTTATACTTTGAAGATATTGATTATTCATCCCACGGAACTGGGAAAGCACCAGCTGACATGCTTTGCCCTTTTCAGGGAGGGTCCAGAGGAGATGGCTGTTAGGATTGCCTGTCATCTACAAATGCTTCTTTGGTCAAAGGGAGGGGGGCTCAAAAAGGCTCCTGCTATAGACCCAGGTGTCAGAAGCCTGTGAAGTCTGGAAGGAGGATGGAAAGCATGAACATCAGTGACAGAGGCTAACTGCACTATGTAACCTCAAAGTCTGCATTTCAAAGAGCACCACAGCACAAGGAGCAATGAACTTAAAACTGAAGCTCCTGTTTCCTTGAAGTATTTTGTTGTACATTTTGCACATGGGTAATGGATAATTAGAAACAGGGTTTTAGTCTACAAATACTGCAGAAATTAACACTAAAGAAGCCCTTGAAGCAACACACACTATTTAATTAGATGACAACTTCTGAAGTACGCAATGACACTAAGATAGCAAGGCTCTTAACACAGAGTTTCAATGGGAGTTAGGCAAAATGGAAATAAGTCACTTGAGTTTAACTATACAGTTTCTATTTACGTCTTACTAGTGAATTTAATAATTCTGAATTACTGAGAAAGCTCTGCCCTCCCCCCCCCCCTCCAACTTCACATGCCCAAGCTCAGTTTTCTTTAGCTGGCTGCTTTATGAGATGATTTGTTGAAATAGCCATACACAACCTGTAGTCCACAAGCTGTTTTTAAGAATGATATTATCTCCATGCACATTTTTAAGGAGCTCTGAACACAGTATCAGCAAGAAAAGACCAAAACCAAATTAGTGACTATTTGGTAACTGAGCAGTAGCATATTTTACTGTTATTAAGTATTTTTTAGACAGGATGCTCTTGCTTTGCCGCCATCACAGCTTTTGCACATACTGCTTTCTTTCTACACCATATTGCCATGCATTTTGCCTGAACACCTCAAAGATGACCTTTGGGTGGTTTGCCACATATGCTATTTAGATGAAAGCTACCATATTATTCAGATTAATTCCCTATTTCTTGATGCTTTGGTCTAACTTTCATATCTGTTTCAAATCTTCACCTATAGCCCCACCATGGACTGCAAAAACATCTTCCTTATTCCCACATCCCTCTAATATTCTAAATAAGCAGGGACATGAATCTCTTTTTTCACCTCCTCTCCAGAATATTTTGATGGAATTCTCTCCCACTACTTGTGAAGTCTGATAATAACATGGAACAGTATTATTTATGTGTCTCTCCTATGGTTACAGATTGGGTCTTTCCTGGATATCTATTTGTAACAGCCATCTGTCTTCTGATTTGCTCACCCAGCATTACATGATCCATTAAAGAGAAGCAGTTTCAGGTAGTCTATTAGAAAACACAACAATTTTTGTCACACCTTATCAGTATCTCAATGACCATTTAAAACCCAGCTACTGACCTGATATTCTTTCAATGCCTCATGGGTAGATTTGGAGGTCTGAGATCATTTTTCTAAGGGACAAAGGTCTCCATTACAACTCATCCCACAAATTGGCAGCTTGGTAATAAATCTCAGCATAGGCACCAAGGATGAGTAGATGGAAGAAATCTCTTGTCTCTTCCATATCAGAGCCATGAAAGATTTATAAGGGAAAACTTGTAGTGCTGCTGTCACTAACGCTGAACAGAGAGATTTTGCCACTGAGTTTAGCAAACCAGAAATCTTCAAGTACACTATAACTTATTAACATCCTGTGTCAGTGACTTACACTACAGATACTAGTATGTAATTTCTTTACACAGTATGGCACAGAAACCTCTTCATGGCATTTGTACAAATGTAAGGGCCTTCCGCCAAAAGCTGCAACTGACTTTAGCCCAGCTGTAGAGATCTGGGTAATATAGGGTTGGAAAAGGGAGTAAACCCAAAAATTACCAGCATACACCTCAGCATCCAGGCATTTTTAATAAGTTTTACACTGGAACTTTTATCCCTGAAAATACATAACTCTCCTGCAATCTAAAAACAGCACCTGAAATACTGCCCAAATTAAGAAAGTAGGGCTGCATGGCAGGATTTACAGTAACTAGTAAAGTCACTATAGCTGGTTTGGCTAAGACGTGAAGTCAGTTTGGGGGAAAGGTGGAGAGGTGAGCTGAGCTAGGAGAGAAGGGTACTGATCATGAGTATATACCATGTGTAGAACAACTCTAATCAGAAGTCAAATGCACAGTGAAAGCAGTAAAGAGACAGTCATGCAAATATCTGGTTTCCCAGACTGATTGTTTTTGGTGATATATCCTCCTACAATACATTGCTATGGGCTTTGTACCATAGAGTAGAACCATAGAAGGCACTGGGTTGGAAGGGACTCCTGAAGGTCATCTTGTCCAACCCCCAGCCCTGCAGCAAGCAGACACATCTTTAACTAGATCAGGTTGCTCAGGGCTCCATCAAGTTTGACCTCAAATGTCTCCAGGGATGAGGCCTCCACCACTTCTCTGGGCAACCTGTTCTAGTGTTTCACTACTCTCATTGTAAAGAACTTCCTCCTCACATCCAACCTTATTTCTACTCTGCTCTAGTTTAAAGCCGTTGTCCCCATTTAATTAATTTTGCTTGCCTCTGAGAGCTCTGCTCAAACCGCTTCAATCAGCAGCATGTGGGCCAATTCCTTCTAATGCTTCGGAAGTTCTGCCATTGCTGTGCCCATTTTGTATTGTACATGCATATGGAGACACACTCAGCTTCTCCTTGAGTTTGATTTGAGTTCAGGGCAGCAATGCTACATTAAAGGGCTATTTTCTAACTCACAGATCTGGAAAATGGGGTTTAATCAATGACCATTAGACCTTGCTTTCCCTTCTGGCATAAAATGCCTTCTTTCATCCAGAGTTACTGTATCCTTGTTTTAATAAGCCATGATTGGCATTTGGCACTGACTTACACAGAGGCCTTATTACGAGGAAGAAATGAAAGTATTATGGAACAAGACAATTAAGTGGGACAGGATAACTCGCAGCAATGTACCAGATTGTGTCATGCTCACATTTCATTTCATGGTATTGAATTCCCCCTACGAGTACAAGGGCATAGAGCTAACAAAGGTAAAACATTTCTCTGCCTAGGAAATTGTCCTGAAAGGCTATTTTCTGTAATTGGAGACCACATCCTAAGAGCTTCAGAGCACATGCACTTCTTGCAGCCAAAAGGCCTAGTCATAGGCTCTTCACTACGGTTACTTTAGTTTGAAAAATAGCTTCTGTGCTAAATCTGTGCACCACTTATGTCTCAGTTAAACTTATGAATATTTTCTTTTCCCCTTCCCAACCCCTACTAATAAGATCCACCTACCTCAAAATGTTCAACTAGGATCTGTCTGACAAAAACTCTTACATGCCTCTGGCACTAAAAGAATTTCTCCTGAATTTCCTTCCCAGTGTTTCAACACTGCAAAAGTAACTGAAGACCCAATTCTTCAGTGAGATGGAAGTGTCCTGGAAGCCCCAGTCCTGAACATGGCTAAAGCATAGCCACCACAGTTCATTCATTAGCTTCTCAGCTCCTCAAAGGATACAGCCACATGATACAAAGCTTTTGTCTGTTGTTTTCAGTCTCAGAAGATCAGGAATTAGCAGGTTGTTTGCACAAGGCAAAGTGCCCAGCCTTGCAAGATTACTGGTGGGAATAGCTATATTCTGTCTTATCGAGACCATAAAAAGCTGATAGTAAAACATCATGAATGGGCATTTTCCTTCATCCTTTGAGAACCAAGACAACCCCATATTTAACATTTTATTTGCTTGTTCTTACGTAGGTTTCAGATATGAACTGTCATGAATTGGTAGCTCCAACTCAAAGTCTCACAGGCTAGATAAAATAGTAGTTGTACAGATAACACCTTCTACACCAACATATTGTTTCCCAGTATTACCTACTGCATTATGCCCTCTGTATCTATCCAGACATATTATTGAAAAATGTGAGCACTGCTGGGCTAAATTTTTAGGAAGAACCCAAATATTTTTTAATCCAGAAATAGATTTAAAATTCTGAAGTCAGTTCAAATGACAAAATTTACTTCAATACTTCCTCCCCACCCTGATATTTCCTTTAGCTGGAGAGTTGTTGGTTGTTTGATCCCTGCAATAAGAACCCACAAGAGCGACCACCACTCACAGACAGGACTGTTATCGAGTTCCTATCTAATACTTGTATAGATGAGAAAATCATCCTCCTTGTGCTGTTCTATTTTCAGTTTTGCCTATAAGTGAGAAGGCAGCACACTGGGCTATGCACACATCTACATGCTGTCCAAGAAGTGAGATTCAAGGTTCAATAAAACAAGGACTTACGCTTGGAATGTTTGTCACAGAGAGCTGATGCCCTCATGTCGCAGAGTCTCAGGGATCCTTTGCTGCTGCTGTAGACAAAGAGATTGCAGTGATGGGGATGAAACTCAGAGGCTGTAATCACTTCTGTCAGGTCCTCCATATTGGCTGGCTTTATATCTACAATGTCTGAATGGAAGCTTCGTTAAGGAAAATGCAGCCGTATGCAGGTAAGCTATGACCCTTATTGCTGTCTGGAAGGAAGCAGGATTATCTAAATGCCCACACATTTAATGCTTTTACACAAGCATATACTCATCCATTTTGCAATAGGATGTCTTGAAATTTCCACACCTGTCCCATCTACACCAAAAAGCTGCTAGTCAACAATGGTTTTACAGCAGATGCTATTAGTAGGTCAACGTTTGTCCATGCTGTGCAGACATCAATGGAACAGCATTCCAGGGGATTTAGTATTCTCACCTTCAATAAAACTACTGGGGAGCAGGTAATTGTATGTCCTGTAGTTGCTGTTGAAATCACTGCTCTATTCTAGATAATAGTGACTGACAGGGAACAATGTACAGCTCAGATCTGCTCACTCCAGTAAAGGGCTCACTGGCTTTTATGATCATGCAATTTAAGCTAAAAAAAATAAATGTAGCTTAAGTTAAAAGCCTCAATCAATAAATGTACTTTTTTTTTTTTTTCGGCAAAGGCAAAAGTGTCAAACAAGCATTTACACAAATAGTTTTGTGTGAATATACACTAATACAATATATTTATTTTAAAAATTGTGCACGGTATTGGTTTTGCTATCTGAATACTTGCAGAGGGTGTATCTGAAATGGCATTCTTGGGGTTTTAGGTAAAAGATGCTCACTGCTGAAATCAATACAAATTGCTATGACTCAGAACAGTACATCTGAATCATTTAAGCATACGTTCCCGGAACAAAAAATACACCAAAGATCTAGTGTCCCAAGCATAAACCTGCCAGCTAGATCACCAGAGATTGTCCACATGAAGTACAGCTCACATTATGCTTCTCCAGCACATATATATCCACTCATAAATATTACCTACCTTGGTGGGCTTAATAACCAGGACCCAATTAGCCTTACTTGGAGGAGAAGGCCAGCCTGTGGAAGATTGCTTATGAAGAAAAGAATGAAAGGAGGAGTCCCATGAGGGGACTATAAGAAAGCAGTAGGTGTAGAAGCATAAAATGAAAGAAGGATATATATGTAAAGCAATACATTTAAATAAGATTGTACATTCTCATATGGCCCTCAGCCATCCGCTGCAGATAAGCCATCCAAATGTTAACAAATCCTCTGAACAAGAGGAGGAACAGTTCCCCATTCTGCTGATGAGGCTGTGCGAGAGGCAATAAAGGATTTGCATAAGATCACATGGGAAATGCATGAGAGAACAAACCCAGATCTACCGAGTCCCACTTCGCTGCCCTAAACACAACTCATCTCCCTGCCTGGATTCCCCAAACATAAAAATTGAATCAGCTGATGTTCAAAAGTTAAACATCTCAGAGGATAAGATAAATGAGAAAATCTGTTTTACTGATGGCAAGAGAAATCACGTATCATGATACTAAGCCTGTTTCTGTTCCCACTGCGCCCACCTCTCAAATGGAAGACCTTTAATTGATTTCTGTGGGAATGGGGGTACAGACTACCACTACCTTTACATTCCCTACTTTGATCTTTCCCAAAAATGCAGATCTGGGTCACCACATTGAAATTTAACATCACACAAAAGATTCAGAGGTAATTATCTTGATGACTTCGTAGAGACAAACACACCACACTGATTTATGTTTGCAAAACTATTAATATCTTATGACATTTAGTAACAACTGGGCATGAATTAATGTTGCATTTCCACTGCATTCCTACTTACTTGCACTATCACATTTGCATCCGTCTCTAAGAATCCATTGTGACTGATATCAGTGCAATGGATGTTAAGATGTAGCAACATCAATTTACCCCTTTTATAAGGCATCACTAAATATTCTGGAAAATCAAAAAGAATGAAAAAATAACCTTTACTTGTAAATAACCTTTATTTGTTATTTGTATTTGGTGAATCTGTCTCAAGACATATCTTTAAGTAAAAGCAATTGCTTTCAGTGATTGAATTGCTTTCTGGAGTTCAGAGAAATTATAGTAACTCAATACAAGAACTTCACCTCTCAGCAGAGGGATGAATAATTGCTGAGTGATGAGAAAGATATAAAATATAAATAGAGTATGTGAAACAGTCATGGGAAGTATCATTTTTCTGGATATTGAAGACAATACTGATGAATTTCCCCTCACTGCATGAAATGAATAACCCTATTCTGAATAATGAAATTAAATATTCCATTCTCCTGCCAGAAAAGCAGAAAATACTTGAAACAGACTGCATTTCCAGATGTGATGTAAATCTCCACTGAGAAAGAACCTCATTACCTACTGAGGATCATAGGGAAAATGCACCATTGAAAATTCATCATTTTGTTAGATTTAGAAAAAAACCCAACACAACAATAACACTTGTATTGAAGTGAAGGATCAAGGGAATAGATATGCAGAAGAGATTTACCCCAACTGTATTGGTAATAATAGATGGAAAAACAGCCTTTGCTTTGACAACTACAGAACCCAATGTATCAAAAGAAGAAGATGTCACACAAAAGAATATTTTCCTCCTCTTATGATTTTTGCCATCTATTTGAAAACAATCAAGTACAGCTTGACATGTGATGTGTGGGAACTGTATGTAAACTAGCATGACGTGGTAAGGGTAAGCATCTCCCTTGGGATATTTCCGTTTTTCCATTTTTCTTTTGCATCTTTTTCTTCCTTTTAAGCACAACATCACATGGCAGGAGAATATTTCTTAAAATTGGACTGGACAGTGTGCTTCGGAAACAGGCCCTTTGGGGACCTTGAAGAGCTCAAAGAAGAGGAAATCTGGCACAAACTGATTGAATGACAATTCCATTCCTAAAGGGGAAAGTATTCTAATGGCACAAATCTGTAGATTTGCCTCCTATGCCAATGGCTTCCTTTGCAACTGTAGCACCTGGAGGGGTGCCTTTGAGTGGGGCACAGTCTCTCTCCTCCAGTTCACTCACATCTGAAATACCAGTCACATCTGACTCCTGTTGTACCACATGCAATATGAGACATTTTCAGGGTGTGGACAAAACAGTAAGGATAAAAGCAATCTAAGAAAGAAACATCACAGTGTTCACCACTGGCAGTGCATTAGGATACAGTTCTGTTGTACTAGAAAAGCTGGTGGTTCCTGTGCCTGAAGAGGGCAGGAATTTCCCCTAAGAAAACGAATAAGACCTTCACACTGCTTTGACTCCCAAGCATGCTTGCCAAGAACGAGGCATTTAGAACCTTCCTAGATACTTGTGCGAGGGAAGGCTGAACTGGCACCTTGCCAGAGATGAGCTGGAATGCATTGGCAGACTTTTAGCATTTAAAAAAAGTAACATAAAATATCTTCTTGCTTGCAAAAAATAGAACAGGTCTGTCTCTCTTAACCCAGCTGTTTGCCACTTTATATACCAGGTATCCCCTCCATTGCTTGGAGCAGTGAAACAGGATAAAGATATGACGAGGCCACCGGATTTTTCTAGGTGCTTTCCACAGTAAAATGGAAATGGAAAATCTAGTATGCTTGGAGACCATGATGGTGAGAGTTGGTATGACCAGGAGTTAATGTGGGTAAAGGCAACAATGACAGTTTAAGGCAATGTAAGCTTTAACTTTGACTAAGAGTGTCTATGTTGCTTTCCCCAGGTTACTGAACAACAGAGGTTAACATACAGGAGTAAGCAAGCAGACGGACCTGATAGAGAGGAGAAAGAAGGCTTTAGGGAAAGATCTGAGGGAGGGAAGTAAAAGAGTGGGAAAGAAAAGAACATAAGCAAAGGCATGATTATCAAGCTGCAATGATACAGTGTGATAGATGTGATCTGAGATTCAGTTATATGGCAAGGTTGTTTCTAGTCCAGCATGTTGTGCTGCTGTTGTGCAGCTGATATTAAAATGAGGATGACAGGAGGAAGATTTGTTCCTGTTTCTGGGCCATTGATCTAACAGAAATATCCTCCTCTGGGAGAAGTCACTTCATAAAGTTCCTTTTAACACAGATTACAAAGATGACCCTCACCTTGATCCAAAATTCACATTAAATCAGCTTTTCTCTACTTGATCAGCCAGAATACAAATGAACACGCCTGCTTTACACTCACGCCAAAACATATAAGGAGAGTGTGGAAAATACATAGGGTTCGCACTGACCCAAAAAGGTTCCAGAATGAATTTCCATGTATGATAATAGAAACATAGCAGTCTCTTCCAAATAGATTGAATTCTCTTTGAAGTGAACAGTATGCATAAAAAAACAGCTGCTTTGTCTTCCTGAAACCATCAAGGAATTCTCTAAGAAACTGAATTTTGTAGACAATGAGGCTTGCAACTCAGAAGCTACAGTATATAGAGGACTGAATCTTGTATCATTATTTTGGACTCATTTTTCATATGATTTAAAGGTTCACAGCAAGAAGGAAATAATTGGTACAGTCAGATGAAAGCAACAGGGAAAAAATAGTAAATTAACTTACCTCCCCTTTATGCAACTGCAATGGAGCATGGAGGCTTTCTAAAGAAAGCCAGACAATTTTCTGTACTAACTTCATAAGAAACCCAACATTCTCATCTTATTTCAATATGTACTGATGTGATACTTCCATTTTTACCACTGTGTGGGACTTGGGTATTGCAATTTTTAAGCACTATCAAAAAAAAAAACCCTGCAGCCTATCTTCCCAAATCTGACTGTTCATGTTTTCCACACAGGTTTCTTCCAGCTCCTAATTTTGTCTGCATCTCACACCTACATTCTAACATAGTCCTAAAAAGATTCCCTGACTAGTAGCTGAAATCAATAGCAATTCATAGAAGCTGCCAGGGCTTCAGTTTAGGGTAATTGATTACTGTGGTCCTGCTGAGGCTCTACACTTTTAATATAAGAATTTCTCTGAGTGGTTTCCTCTGTTAGTCATTTAGTGCAGGCTATTTTCATTACAAGGAGGGAACTGTGCTGCTTACAAATCAAGCTCTACCAGTTTTACACTTCCTACGTGGTGCTTTTATCATTCCTATACCATGTGCCAGCTGAGGAAATTAATTCCAAGTGGCTGTAGTTTTCTTCCATGTTGCATACATCAGAGAAGCAGGAACAGAATGTGGCCTTAGTATGCTTGATATCATCATGATGTGATTATATCAATCTTATTAAGAAAGAAAGAAGCAAGCTCTAACTTTTAAATAACCATCCACTTGATCCTTTCTTCTCTTTTCTTAAAGTGGAAATCCTATGTTTTCACTGCTAAATGACAATTCTACTGCAGGCATGTCATGGCAGTAAGGACACCATTGAATAGGGTCCAACTTCTGCATCTTTGGCTTTCAGACTTGTTGTCAGTTTCTGGAATGGATTGTCAATAGGTTAATGGATTTGGCCTTTTCTTCAAATTCCAGTGTTTTACCTTAGGCAGAAAGATGACCCAGTATTTATACTCTAAGTACCTCTAATAGCCATGGTGTCAATGCTTTTTATCACACAGCATTCACCCACTGCTCCACTAAAAGCCTGTGCCATGTGGGTTATATTAAAAGCCCAGAGAGTTGCAATTATATTGTCTGTACCATTTTACTCCTCTGAACCACAAACCAAAAACTGCTGCCTAAGTGTGTGCTCCTTCAAGCTGTTTTGGACAAAATATCTGTTAATGCAAGGTATTGATCCATACCTGAAAATTACTTAGTAGTGCAATGTCAGCTCAATTCCATTTTTAATTTCACAGTCTTTATAACAATGATGTTTTAGATATCATACTGGAGTTGGGACCTCTGGCAACAGCCTCACACCAGTGGCGATATGCCCAAAGTGCAAATGTGAATGGCAATAAAACAGCTCCACTGAAGGTGTTTAGATGGTGCCATTATGATACAAAGGCTTCTGACTGGTTGTTGATGGGTTTGGGGGGGGGAAGGGGGATTAGTATTTTTCTTATATCTGGACTATGAAATACAGTAAAGAGTAAAAACTGCTATGGGTTTTGAGCTCTATGTGGAAAGCCAAGGTGCACACAATTATGTTAGGTGCTGTGCAATCCCAAAATAAAGGGATTGCTAGTAACATAACAAATACAGGCAAAATTGCTTTTGTTGCCTTACATTCAGTAAACATCACAGGCTTTGCTATAGGTGAGTTAAAGAAAGAAAAATCTAATATATAAGAGGAACTCCTTGTGTAGTTGCCGCAACATTTGAGTAAGTGTTGAAAGCACAGAACTGTAAAATAGCACTGCCAGGAAAGAGAGTATTTTAAATGGTGTAAGCCATGTCCAAACTTTCTCATAGATAGGTTTGTTCATGCACTGCAACCATTAATTTACTGGGAGAAAAATGAAGCCAAAGGCTTGTTTTTTAAAATGGAACACCTGCCACTTTCATCTGTAGGCACTAGTCACATACCTGTTTTAGTCACAACCATATGGACATTCAAATTTTCAAAAGCAAAGAAATCATTATCTGCATATACACAGCTGAGAGCAAAATTAAGTGGATGAGTCAACAGAGGAAGACCTGCCTTCATAAATGCACATCTGCATTTTTCTGTGCACAGTACTCAATCACTAAAAGTCTGCAAAGTCATATTTAGTTGATATATTTGCATATTAACTGAGAAGAATCTACTTGGTTTGCAGAATCCAGTCCCCAGTAGCATAGAGAAATGCAATAAATACAACTTCCTAAAGCCTATCTTTAAAGTATCCAGAGGTTGTTTCCCACATCACTTACAGGAAAGGAGAGATAACATAGCATTTTTTAAAATTATTATTTTTTAAAGGAATAACTAACATGCAATATCATCAAGAAACTTCTTGATAATTATTAAAATCCTGTGCAGCTGAGAAAGATCTTCCTATTAAAGGCAGGCACAGAACATCCAGCTGGAGGGTACAGACTCATTAGAGCATTTTGGTAGGGATTTTTCCTTCCCTATGCAATTTATTCTTCCATACATCTTTCAGAAAAGTCCAATACAGCCATACTTGTACCCCAGTAGAGCAGAATACTTCCATATTTTAACTGAAGTTACAATTTAAGTCACAAAGGACTCAATTTTTGCAAGATTCAGCTAGCTTAGAAGTGTCCTCTAGGGCACAATGCTCTCCCCTTCTCTGCATGTTTGTTATGGAAGCAGTCACATAAAACTGTCTTCAAAAACACCCCAACATTTCTGCAAACCAGGCACTTAAAGATACTAATAAAAACTTACATTCAGAATTCATACTGATATTTCTGACTGCAAATAAATTTGCTCTGCCAAGAAATCCCTGAACATGAGCAATGTTGAACTGAAAAGGAGGAACAGATTCAGCTCTCTGGAGAAACTCCACAGGGAAAGTTTGCCATAACACCTATTTTAAATTATGTAAGACACCCAATTAAAAACCTTTTGGGCAGGACTACTACTGAAGTGCAGTCCTTGCCAGTGGGTATTTTAACAGAGAAGAGAGAAATATCTACATTAATGAGAAGTACCTTTGCTACTTCAACAGGAAGAAAAACTTCCATGGTCTCAGGTTTTAAAGACTCAAGCAGAACAGAGGTGCAGACTGCAAGATTCACGATAGCTGAGATGACCACGACAGCATCTTCATGGCATCTCTGTTCTTCTGTGTAATACTCTTCAAACTAAAAAATGTTAGCCAATGAGCAAAGCAAATTATATTTTCTTCTTATTTTAAAGAACTCTGCAAGAGATTGTGCTTTGCAAGGTTAATTTCAAGTCCCATCTCACTTGGGAATGAGAATAATTAGACTCATTTAAGAGAATTCTCCCCTCTGGCAGAGCCGATTAAATTATTTATACATTATCTTTTTGTATAATTGTACCTAGAACTGTGTAAATGGGTTTTTTTGTCTAATTTCCAATAAATTCATAATATGTGTTTTTCAAGTTGGATACACCACCTGCACCTGTGACAACAGAAAGGCTCTGTTTGAAAATGCTTCAATGAGAAATTAATCCAGAGGGAAACGGAAGCACGCAATTTAAAAGCTTGCTCAATGACACTATACTGATTAAAACTCATCAACTGAAGAAATAAAATTAGTAAGACAATAAATCTTGGACTGAATCCTGTTACCCATTTCCACAGGAATAACCTGATTGACTGCAGCCACATTACACTGAAACACAAGTGCTGCTTAGCTGAGTATGAGCTCTGGGATGTGAAACTTTATGTGCAATTTAATACTCTTTGGCTATAGTTCCCAAGCCCTTCTTTGCTAAGCTTTTCAGATTCTGGACAAAACCTGAAAATTCTCATGGAATAAACCAAGTTGAAAAAGGAAATCTGGTTGGTGACACTAACATTCATTTCAGCAATAAACTTTAGAAGGCTTGAGATAATATTTTAAAGAGCATTCCTGGTACAAAATAGTACCCCGTTTGCTACAGTCCCAATTAAACTGGGAAGCAATTGGCTCTGTGGAGATCTCTGAAAAGATAACTGCATCTGCTGTAAAATTCTAAGTATCTTCTGCAGTTGTGTTGCCTAGATCACTCTGCAAACACATGAATACAGGGAAATCCCAGCTGCATTCTTTAATGTACTACTAGACACTTGTGAAATGGCTTTTAAGGGCTGAAGATTTCATTTTCCTTGCTTTATCATTTGCTGCAACTCCAGTCCATTGTCTTTTTCCTTTTTTTTTTTTTTTTGCAATTTACTATGCAGTTTTAAAAACTAAGAATACTTTAATGTCTTTGGCTATGTTTTTCCTTACCTCTGAAGTCATGGGTCTCTACTTGGAGAGAACTGCATTAGAGAAGACACAGGGTTAGA
Organism: Indicator indicator; assembly: GCF_027791375.1. Classification (NCBI taxonomy): domain Eukaryota; kingdom Metazoa; phylum Chordata; class Aves; order Piciformes; family Indicatoridae; genus Indicator; species Indicator indicator. Next base: position 9,399,128 of record NC_072032.1, on the reverse strand, counting down.
TAAAGAAATCCATTAAAAGGATAACGTAATCACATACTTATTCATTCAAGTTGTGTATGGACAGGAGTGATAAGTGAAAAAATTATTTATTCTGATTAACAAATTAATATTTTTATTAAAACAATAAATCTGCACTGCAGTAATTATCCCAAGGCTATAGCTAGGCTCAAATCACCTTAACTTCTTTAAGAACAATTCCAGAAAAAGGAAGAGACTGGTCTTTGCCAAGAATGCAAAGGCCTCAGCTATAATCAGTTTTTCACAGCCTGGCTCAACAACTCTTCCAATTTCTTTGTTTATAGAAGATGGCTATCCCATGCCCTAAAGACACTGGTGTCTCATACTCCAGCCACATATTGCTTGCTTTTGCTGCAATGCACATTTCAGCTGTATGGCAGGAAGGTCTCAGACAGTGGTTCAGTGCTAGAATACTGTTTAACCTGCTCTGATATCACTTTTTTGACTCTGGTCTGTAATCCAGTTCTGACTTGTTAATAGTCAAATTCCCAAGATAGGAGTCCATTTAAAGTGATAAGAATAGTTAAAACGCAGTTGTTTCTGATAAGGATCATAAAGCATCTCTGGCAAGAAAATACAATATGAACAAAAAAGACAAAACAAACTAAAAATGAGTCTTGAAACACTTTAGCAATTTTATCCATGGTTTTCAAAACTTTTCCTAAGTGTAGAATTAAAGTCTCCTAAAAGATGCTGAGATTCTGTGTTTCTTGCAAACAGACCATCCTTAAGGTCACTACAATACCTACTCCCACAGCCTTGCTGCTATAATTATCCATGTTTTGCATTACAGCAGTTAAAGACTGCAGTGCACAGGATAACATATAAATACTGTTCCTGCTCTGAAAAGATTAAAAACTGTACTCAAGACATTCAACAACAGATGACCACCACATCAGAAATCATGTTGTGTCCAAACTGGACATAGTATTACCTCAAGAGAGGCAGAAGAACCAGTTCAATGCCTGCTGTACAAGACAAAGTCATTTAGGTGATCGCAGAAATGCAGCTCTCTCTTGGCATTTTGCACTAGGGACACACAAAGTATTTCTTACAAATGAGTCTGCTGAGAGTTCATTAAAGGCTCCACTTACTATCAGGAATCTACACAGCTCAGAGAAGATGACAACTCATGGTTAGACATACTTGCCTTTTTCCTATTTTTATTCCTCAACTGACACTAAAAACATTTCTTGTGTGATTTTAATAAGAGAATCCCTACTGCATTCTTCCTAACAAGGCAGCAGAAACACACATTAAGGAAGGAGAAAAACACATCAAGGACTTTCCTAGCTACCACATTTCTAAAATCCGTATTCTGCTGCTCACCTGAGGTATTTTGTTTAAAGCTTAAAATTCTTTACGCTACATTTCACTACAGTGGTTACAGGGAACAGGTGCTTGATGCATTGTTTAATCACACACCCACAGAGCCAGCATGGTCCCCAGTCTAGCAGTTAGAGAACACTTTTTTTCCCTTTCATAGTCTTCTTAATTATTATTTATCTAGCATTCCATACCCAATTAGAGTGGACCCCTACAGAATCTAAAGCAGTTTAAAGAAAAAGCAAGTTTTATTTGATCACTGATATCTAGTAATAGTGCTTAGCAGCTCCATTAAAATGATGATTGCCTTTTATTCTGTTAAGAGCTGTCTTTATCCCATTTAATGCATCTTAAAATATTTTTTACAGTGCATACACAATTTTGACACTGAAACTCTGCCTAGCTTTTCTTGTACACATAGATAAGACATGGTATGTAGTTAATACTTTAACATAAATAAAGTGGTTTCTGCACTTTGTTTAAACCATCACAGTTTGAGGATTAATGTTATAAACATTACATGAAGTAAACGCAAATTTATGCATTAAAGAGATAGTAAAATGGCCAAAACACATCTCACTACACATTTTCTTTTGTTTTCAAAAATATTGATTAAATTTACTTTAATTCTTACATTTGTTAACAAAGATTCAGACCCCTTTCTAACTCTTGGATCTCCTAGAGTGCATAAACTGATTTGGAAATTCAAGCCATTTTAAACCCACCTGACTATAAATCTGTGTCTTGATTTCCCCAGTGGGTTTTATTTCAGATACCATGATTTGTGAACTTCTGAGTACAATGAGGAAGTCCTCCCAATAAAGAAAATGCAAAGTGGTTTGTTTTGTTTGTTTGAGTTTTTTTTGTTTGTTGGTTGGTTGTTGCTTTGGGTTTTTTTTCCCCTCCACTTTCATGCAATCAAGGACTTATTTCTGAACAAGCCCAACAAGAGGAAAATCAAAGGAGAGTATCAAAATTCAGGTGGGTCAGCACTTTAGACAATAAGTAAGCTCTATGTACCTCACCTTGATAGCAGTAAAACATTCTTCTTCTTCAGTAACCACTGCAGTCAGATCAAATACTATAAATCATACTTGCTTTTCCAAGTCAATACTAATTGAAGAAAAAAAAATACTGTATAGAAGAGCCCAGCTCAGGCCACCATTTACAAACTTCATGCATTTGTTAAGCTTTAAGTCAGTATGGAAAAAGCACAAGAAGTCTAGTCAAATCTTAGAAAATTATCAAAATACACAGAAAACCTCCAGTTGACAGTACTCACATGTGAGATAAGTGTCAAATTCTTCATTTTTACTACAGTCAATTCTACTTTTACTAGAAGGCCAGTCAGTATTCCCCTGTTGAAAAGAACTGGAGACTACAGAATGCATTACATCAATCCAGAATCTAATCAGATTGTTGAAAATTGCCTTTTTTTCCCCCCTTCAGTTGTTTACATAGGAGTGTTTTAATTAGAAAAGCAAAGCAATCAATTCTCAATAGGTACACTTTAGAAGAGCTCATCAAACCACGAAAACAGAGTACACAGTACCACTGCAATCCTCTGCTTCTAACTTGCAGACCTGATTTCAGCTCTGCAGGCATCTTCATTTTCCTTTAAAGGAGAGAGACAGAGACAGCAGGGCATATGGAAGAAGGAGAGATTCTGGGGAGTAAAGATTAAAAGAACACCACAAATTTGAGGAAAAACTACCCAAATGTTGCTAGGAGCAGCTCAGCTAGAATGTGACGCCATGACATAATACGTATCTTTTAAATACATGATGCAGATTGGCAGAATATCTCTTGATAAAATAGGAAGTGCTAAAATGTATTAGACAGGGCTCTCAAAAGAAAAGGAATAGTGTCTGCCATCTCCCCAAACAGAAAGTGTATGCTTGAGGAAAACAGTGCTGTGGTGGGGGTGGTGGCAGGTTCTCACACAGTAAAGGCTTTTTTGGGTTTTTTTGAGAGCACAGAAAATGCATCCTTGCGCACACAGCTTGTGCACAGTCATCCTGCCTGAGGAATTTTTATAGAGAAGGTTGACAACCTTATTCACTCAAGGGCATAAAATTGCCAGCTTATAGCTCCACAAATGCCAGGAGAATACTGCAGATATACTTTCAGCTTAGTATTCAAATGTACAGCACTGAGGCAGTGAAGAGGAATTTTGTAGGGCTAGCTCTCTTTCCTGGCCTGGGGACTGCTCCTAGAGCACTATATATGTCCTGTATATCCCACATATTCAGGTGCACAGAGGGTTGCCACAGACGTGGTCTCCATCACTGTACCACATTATTTTGGTTTTCTTATTGATTCTTTTTGTTATTTTTGTTTTCTTCTTAAGGAAATTAATTTCCCCAAGACATGGTGCCTAACGATCTGAGTATCCATGATGCTTCAAATACTGGAATACATTAGACTGTAAGAAGGCCCTATGGTAATTTGCTAATTAGCTTAACCCTTTTGGGACAGAGAAGAAGGAATTTTTTATTAAAACAGGATAACCCTGGACTATATTGATCTGACTGAGAAATGAGTATTTTAGTCAAGATGAGTCTCAAGATGAGTAAATGCTGGAAATGGTGATGTTGTTTCCATAGCAATGCCATGACAGCCTCTAGAGTGAAATAGTGTGCTACCAGGAAATGAAGGGAGTTCAAGTGCTATGAGCTACATAGTTCTGTGAGCAATCCAAACATATTCTCATAAAGAATATTTAGTACAGCTAGATAGTCCAAAGATTGCTGCTGATGTGAAGTAAGCCTTATCAGTATTCCTCCAGCAGTCCTGTTTTCTCATTCACTACACCCAAGATGACTTATCTAAAGGCTTAAGCTATGAGCAATATTGCTAAGCCATTTCAGACCAAACAATAATAAATACAGCAATGTTTACTTTGCTTTTTTTTCAGTGAAGAATATCATCCTTAATTAAGGACACTGACTTTCATTCTCCATAACACAACCAAACACATCAAACCTTTTGGTGAAGAAAAGCCTGAGATATGCAATTATTTATCAGCTGACCTTCCCCCTTCCTTTTCTCTCACCTCCTCCTCTCCCTTCCCTCCTCCTGCTCAAATGATACCGAGCAGATCTGCTTGCAAGTGGGAAGCAATGTACAAAAGCCTTGCATATTCCTCATGAAAATTTACACAGTCATAGCATAAAACTCACTCATGCTCTTTTTACCCCAGTTAATGTTTATGCTAATACCAAAGCAAACCAGAAAACCACTAATTATATTTTATTTGCCTAAGGCTTTACCTAAGGCAAACACTCTGGTCAAATTCTGCAAAGCTGATTTAAAATATTTTCCAAAAGGAAACAGAAGCAGAATTAACTTAAGATCTGCATTGCTTTGTCTTTTCATTTTCAGAGAAAATGAACAATTCCCAGTGAATTGTCAAACTGCTAAAATAATGGTTGTAACCCAACTGATCTCAAATAAAATTCTACAAGACAAAGTACTTCACTTGAAAAACAGCCTAGTAGACCACTGCTAATCCATTCTTTCTCCAGAGTTTTCCATGCAATTTGTAAAGATGTTCAAATATGAGCTGAATGCCCAGCAACTCTAGCACTGTTTGTTGCCTGTGTCATTGTCACATCCAGCCTCTTGGGTAAACAGATTGTAGTTCATTATATGTAGCAGTGCTGCCTCTGAGGGAAAGTCAAAAGACAAATACACATCACTGCCAGATCCCTTATTAACAAATGCCACTTCAAACCAAAATGTTTCCTATTTATTGTTGGAAACATGTATTTCAAGGAATCAAGCCTTGCATGTAAAACAGCAAGGTACTTCATTTCCATTTTGCATCTACTAAAAATATGTATAGCAAGCATCTTTAAAGCAGCCTGAGCCTCCTCCTGCCTGTCCTCCTAAGTGTGCTACAGAAGGCATAAAGCCCTGCAACATTAATTTATAATTTAAACTGTATCTAGTTGTAATTGCAACCAGCACATACAACATTTTTACCAGAAGCTCATCTGTAGGACAAAAATGCAGTTTTTGGTCAGTGGAAAACGTGCCCCTTCAATTCTACAAGAACTTACATGGCTCTATGTGGACAAAAAGAAACCTGTGGAAGACTGAGGAGACATTATGAGTTTGGAAACAAATTGAGGAGGTAATCCCTACAGTCCCCAGAGGAAAGGCACCTGTCACTTGACCATGCAAAAGCAGTTTAAGGACATTAAGAGTTGTTTGATTTAATGTAAACATTTCCTGTGACATTAACAAAGTATGGGTTAAGATCTACAGATTACCTGATCTATGAAGGAGGAAATACAAACAATCATCAAAGACAGGGAGAACACCTCCTCATATTGGCACTGCCATTAGGAATTTGCCTCCCAGTAGGGTAACTTCACTGTGATGTCTAACTGTCCCCCATATAAACCCACATGTTCTTTTTACTCCTCCTAAATTTAATTTTTTTTTTAAATTAAATCACCAAAGGAACATCAAATTCTGACATGGCCTCATAACCTATTTATCTTCTCACTGATCCCTTTATATTCTAGAAAACACAGAGGACCACTTTTCTTGGCTACATTTTCTTTTGCTCCTCCTCCAAGACCTCCTGTTGCAGTACAAGGGCTCACAAATGACTGGAGTAACCCCACAACACACCTTTCAGGATGATGCTTGATACAGCAATGACTGCATTAATCACAGCCAAAACAACTCACACAACCAGCTGAGGCTTACTCACAAACTGTGCACATCTCAGGCATTATGGTTCTGGGAAGCAGGATGATGGAGAACAGAGGGGATGGTCAGGGTAAGGACTGACTTTCACCAAAACCAAGGTGGAGTAGTCAGGGTAAGGACTAACCTTTCAGCAAAAACAAGGTGGAATAGTTAGGGTAAAGACTGACCTCTCAGCAAAACCAAGGTGGAGTAGCTCAGCACAAGACATCTGCAGGAAATAACAGTACAGAGTATCCTAGTTAGGTGGATAGTTATCATTCAGCTAGTACTAGTTTCCTATTTATTTGCCCTTGGATAACTTCAAGACTGTTATTGTTCACACAAAAATTCTCTGATTTTTGCAATCTCTTAGCTTTCTCTTATGATATCTGAGCATTTTCAGTTACAAATACTTCAGGGATTCTGATAAATAAAAGTGTGTTTTAAAATCTACAGAAAAATATTTGCAAACAGCTCTCTCAAGCCCCATGCATGCCATCAACTCTGAGCAAGGAACCACAATAAAGGATACTGAAGCTCCTATCTGTGATTGCTAAATGCCAGAGGTTAATCCTGAGATCATCTGCTGACATGTACGTCTCACAGTCACTGTTGACAGATATTGAGTTGACATGATAGGTATGACCATTAGCAAAGATTCTCCGGGGAGTGACTTCTACCATCAAATCCATAGGTTTCAGTACAGGCACCTACCACAAAGGAAAACAAAACAAAACAAAACACAAAACAGGAGTAAGATTTAAAATAATTTTTTGCTAGGATGATGGGAGTTTCAGTGGGAAGCAAGTATTCAAAGACTGTGATGTTACAAAACTTCTCAATGGTGTACTTAAGCTGAATCTCCCCATGGCTGAATTACTGGACAAGGCCATCCCTGGCAAGAAGGAAAGGAGAAACAGGAGAGCCATGCAGAGAGGCAGAGCAATGGACCACCTGGATTGTAGGAAGGAAAGCACTGGCAGTTTCCTCAGAAGAGTCCAGTCCAATACAGGAGTCTCTGGCTCCTACAAGCAGTGAAGTCTTAGTATTTTGTTTTTGCCAAAGAGTTCACTGTTAGCTATAAATCACCCACAGTGTTTCTTTTGCTACTTGATGTCTCTCTCAAAAAGTGAAGTTGTGAAAAGGTTGTAATCTCAGCAAAATATAGTAAGCAAAGTCTTGGCAAACAAATTTAACCTGTGCATGGACACATGGTGCAGACATACGTACTCCTGAAAAGCTAATACCAGGCTATCACTCATCTCTGTGCCCTCCTTATTCCCCTGTGTGTCACTTCAATGTCACACTTCAACAACCAGACACTGTCAATTTGTTCCCAACTGGTAAAGCACTAAACACTGCAAGGGTGTGGCCCGTGATTGTTGAACATGCATCAGAAACAAGCTATTATGCATCAGTCTAGAAGGCAGCTTAAAGAGGAACACAGAGAAGTTAAACCTTTGAGTTCAGTTTGCAACCAAAGGAACAAAACAATGATTCAACTCAGTCTTTGGATTCTCAGACTAGAAGCAATCTGGAATGGTTTTGTTTGTGTAATGACACAGAATAGACACATATTCCATTAATGGGGTCATCTCCATGCTTTGGAGGCTTTTGTCACAACAGACAGTACTGGCTTGTTTTGAAGATAGGGATGGGTTGTTTGTTTTTAATAATGAAGAAATACTTCTTTGTGTTTACGCAACAAAGCCTTCCAGTTCTAACCTTGAACCACTTTTGCCAAAACACCTGGAGTGAATTCAGCCATTAAAGTCTGACAGCAAATATCTATTACATTATCATACATGCTTATATGAATTCCATGACTGCCTCTGTTCAGCAATGTAGAACTTCATGGGCACTGGAGCATAGACTATTGCAATCCCACTCTTCAAACAAGAGATAATTCGTTCATACTACTGAAATAAAAATAAGACTGAAATTTGGTGTAGTGTCTTTAACTCTGTTGCTTTGAACAAGGCAATAACACTGTTTAGTATTAACTACAAGTAGACTGCTTCCAGCACACCAGGCTAAAAGAATCCAGTGTGAAAGCATGTTAAGTCACACCGATGGAATTTTATGAGGAAGAATAAAACTGACACAAGCTCTCTAACCATGTTTGTGTTGGTCACTATATCATAAAGCAGTTGTGACTTGAAAATGTATGACAGATTAAAGGCCACTATCCGTCAGCTAAAAGTTAAATGAGAATAATCTTATACGTGCTTAGCATTAGGCACCTAATTGAGTTAGCACCCATGACTACCACCTGTGCACAGAAACAATTGGATTTTGTAAAAGGCAACAGCTTACCTGCAGTGATGTTACTGTAGAAAGATCTTTAAGTTTTCCTTCTTCATCTTTTAAGTTGTACCCCTCTGGTCTCTTATCTCTTTCAGTAATTTTCCATAACTTGATTGTTTTATCTTTAGGAGAAAAGACAAAAAACTGTCAGCACAGGAATTATGAATGGGGTTACACACCTTTCACAGTATATTCCTAAAAGAAGTTTCTACACTTTGATTTAGACAAACAGTCTGGGTTATTTAATTCTGAACATCCAGAAAATGAGAAAAAAAAATCTGAAAGAATTGTGTTGTAAAGGTAGGAATAGAATTAAATGCATGGAATGGAATTAAATCTAAACTCTCGCTTTTCCACCATGGGTGAAGCGTATGATGACGAATAAGGATGCCTCTCATTAGAAAGAGCCTCTGAAGCCAACAACTTGAAGTTTTAAACATTTCAGGGGGAGTTGGGTTTAGTAGTAGCCGAAGTTGCAGATTTCCTTGACATTGATGGTCCTTTCCCACTCTGCTTGTGCACCCAACCTGCCAACGCTACCATTCCCTGAGCTGAAAAACAAATGCCAACCCTTCTGTGAAAAACCCATCCTTAATGGTTGTTGCACTCATCTGTTCATGGAGCAGTCAAAGTCGTCCCAAAGCTTCTGCACTTCAGCTGCCACCACAGCTTTCATTAACCTCATCATTCTGCTTTCATCCCACTTTCCTCCTTTATCCCTCCTTCTCCAAGCACACAGCAGAGCATAATTCTTCCCCCAGTGTGGCTGATCCAAACATTTCTTTCAAAAGCTAGTACAAATAATTTTAAGGGCAGGATATATGAATGCATGAATTCCTTTTAGTATCTACAGCACCTTTAACTTAGACCCTTTTTTTTTTGTTTCAAAATCAGTCCCTCCACCACTCTGAGTGGCTTTACTTTTGTGCCTTTCCTAATAATATTGATGTGCTAATTTTCAAGCAATAAAAATATTACAACTGAACAATCTACAGAACAAGAGATGAGTACAATCTGCAACTAAAAATCTCCATTTAAATATGCTATACATTTTATTTGTATCAGTCATTAATTACTAAAAATTCATACAGGCTATATCACGCATTTGAGGTTTTATTCCATGTAAGTAGTACCTTCCTCCCTTTCTTAAAATGTATAAAAACAGCAATTAGAAAATTAATTACAGGCAAAAACACAAATAATTCTCCATTGTTGGACTTGACTGCTATTAATAAAACTATCCCTTTCCTGAGTAGAAAATATTTGATTTGCAGTTAAGGGCATCACATGTGTTGGTTTTCTTCTCCTTAATCTGCCTCTGGACTTTAAAACCTCCCTAGAAATTCGGAGCATGCTTATATTTCACAAAATACAGAAACATCTCCATGAGGTTCAGTATTCACTCAGTCTCAAGGGTGTTGTGCAGTCTAAATTAATTAATGTCTAGTAAGCAGCCTGAAATCCTCAGATGAAAGGATTTGTATGGGCCCAATTCTCATCTACTCAGCGTAGCTCACATTGGAAGTGGCCCCACTATATTCTGGTACAAAAGATACCAATGAATCCTGATAATGTACTATTCTACTACAAAATCACTTCAGTTTACAGTGCAAATTTGCTAACTGCAAGCACTGCAAATCCACAGTGGGATTTCAAAAGCCTTTGTGGTTCCCTTCTGTCTCCATTAATTAAGATGCTGCAATCAGATGCTGCTGGTGACTTGTTGGTAATGTGTGAACTGAAAAGGAACCAATATCCCCCACAGAGGTGACCTGTGCAGAGACACCCTCAGACTAAAGTCCTCCTTAGAAGGATGGAGACAGATTTGGGCAGAGGCAGACCTGTCAAGTCTCATATTGAGGGTAAGATTTAGATGGACTTTCCCCTCATGTTCCCTTACACAGGAACGCCCCTTCCAGCAAATACAATGGGCACTGTCCACCTGTGCCTGTGGGAAGAAAGAATGATGTTCCACAGTTCTCCCTTCTCTGCCCAAACTGTGCTTCAGATCCTAAAATACCAGACAGCAAAACACCAAAAACTGCACTAAAATATCAGGCTCAGAAATTAGTAGATATAAACCATCACTCCAGTTGTATCTACAGCCTGCCCAATATGAGCATGCGTGACAGGTGATGCCTTCACTTTCTAGAAGTTAGGGGAAATGCTGTTATCTCTTTTTATAGGCATGGAGCTCATACCCATTGTCACTGGCTTCTCACTGGCAATCTGAGAGACAGTGAGGAACTCAGTGTTGCCCTGCTGTACCCCAAAGTTAAATCTATCTATAAGTGGATACCAAAAGGTAAATCTTCAGACTTCAACCCTGCTGTGCCAGAAAGCTAGAAATGCTCCTTGACACACAAAAATGTAATTTGATGTAATTAAAACATTAAAAATTGTGCTTTGAAGCCAAAATCCAAAGGCTATGTCAGTAGCACCACTTCTGTTCTCACCATAAAGAGATCTGCCAGGATGATCCAGAACTGAGAAGGAAGGAGGGCAAACTATTTTGCCAGGTCGTAGGCTTGCTCAGTGTTGGATTAATACATAGCAACACTAAGACTGATTATTTCTTCCTTTCTCCCCTCCCATATTAATATAAGCCAGAAAACTGATCAAAAGGTCTTTAGGCCAACTGCAAAAGCAGCATGTCCAAGGACATGACTGCATTCCTCAGTGTTTCCAAAAACAACTTTTAAAGTAAGAGGGAGAGGTTTACTTTCAATAATCTGCTTGAGTATCATGCACTTGGAAGTAGCTGATATCAGGTAAAGTTATCTGAAGCAAGATAAGATATTTTAAGCATGGGAGAAGTGCAGAATTAAACTCCCAAACTTCATAATTAGCTGACTAATGATTAAATTAGTACAAATCTGTTAGTTAGCCATAGCTAGCACTAGCTAGCTAACAGACATTGGCACTAACAGATATTAGCACTAGCTACAACAGATAGGGACACCTTCCACTAGACCAGGTTGCTCAAGACCTCATCCAACCTGGCCTTGAACATGTCCAGGGATGGAGCATCCACAACCTCCTCTGAGCAACCTGTTCCAGTGTCTCACCACCCTCACTGTAAAGAATTTCTTCCTAACATTCAGTCTAAATCTACCCTCCTCAAGCTTCAATCCGTTCCCTCTCATCCTATCACTACAAGCCTTTGTAAACAGTGCCTACCTGGCTTTCTTGTAGCCCCCTTCAGGTACTGGAAGGCTACCCTAAGGTCTCCCTGAAGCTTTCTGTTCTCCAGGCTGAACAGCCCCAGTCCTCACAGCACATCCCCACAGGGAAGGTGCTCCAGCCCTCTGATCATCCTCATGGCCTCCTCTGGACCCACTCAAATTTCTACTCAATTTATGCTTAAATTTCTAACAGAAAAATTCTTTTCTGATTACAATGTGATCTAAGTTTTACATTCAGGTACCACGAGCAGTAATAACGGTTGTGGGCGTCCAAATGCTTCCTAAATGACACCTCTGCATGTTAGACTCCATTCAGTTTCTTCCCACTATGCCACATCTACATATCCCCTCTGAGCAATAATGCTGTATTTTTTTTTATCAATAGGCCTTAAGCATGTTAGAAAGATGAGTCAGTATCAATTTCTTATTAACATTCTACTGCCTTCCAAAGATTTGTGTAGCTCTTTAGAACTTAAATAAACCATTCTGATGATAATGAACGAAAAGGGAAAAAAAAGAAATTCATCTCTCTCACCTACATGCATTTACATATCTACAAAGAATGAAAATTCTGACAAATATAGCAGACAAAATTTTAAATCCCCAGTGAAACACAGCTGCTGATTAAGGTGATACCTTTGGCTTAAAATTTATTTCAGAGTAGCACTGCATGTTAATAGCAAAAATGGATAGCTTTCTAAATGTCTATGGACAGCCAATAGGAAAAACCCTGTGACTGTGAATAAAATACATAAATAACAGCCATGAGCCAGTTTGACAGTCCTGGTAAACTATGGAAAAGGAAATTACTAAAAGACTAGATTAAAATGAAGAAATGTATACAGTCAGCAGTAAAACTCACACAAGTAAAATGCTGATATGTCCTATAAACACTCATCCATCTTACCATTTGTTGATAAAAGCGAGTGAGCTGCATTTTGCTGTGGTAACCACTTGATCTTGTTTATTTTTTCTTCAATCTCCAAGCTCTTCAAATAATCAAATTCAGGTTCATGGCTCTGGAAAGTGCTGTAAACATTGTACTCCCCCTGATTGTAAGGCTCATTTTTACTCTGTGGAGAGTCAGAAAAACAAAAGCGTTGTTTATGATGGCAATATATTTCCATCTCTTAGGAAAGGTGTTTAAGTAGCCTTATAAATATAAAAATATTGAAAGTGTAACATAGTTTCTCATTTAAACCGTGAGATTGACACATTAGTTTCTACAGGAATTAAATTTCCTGTAAGTATTGGAGCAACATTTAATAAAAGACACTTTTTTCAAAGGGTCAATTATCCAGGAAAACTTTTTACAAAATAGATGGACTGGGTTTGAAAGTGAAACACAGAGGTGGCACAGCAAAGGCATTGTTTTAAATTGAATGGTTCTAATGAACAGGCAAAAGCTATTTAAACAAAGAAGTGAAACAAAAAACACCTTATCTCTTATTATGCTGAAATTTTGGAGCTTTGAAGCATTTTTGTTTGGGACTGCAAAATTTCAAGTAAAAGATGCTTACCCTCTTCACTTCCCCGCCAAAGAGTTCACATTCTGTTTTTCTGAATCTTGAGACTATAAACATGTCTTTTTCAGTCAGATCCAATTAAAGTATTAAAAATAAAGCAAATTTTTAGCAAGTTACTAAGGACTACATTGGTAACTCACATACCTCAGGTTCCCTTTGGAATATAACAACCCGACCCCCCTTGTCACCAGTAGCCAGCAGTTCTCCAGTGTGGTTGAACTCAACTGTAGAAATAATATCAGCTGGAGGAGGAAAAAGAAAAAAAAAGACAAATGTTAAGACTCCTACTAGAACAAAAAGCCATCAGAAGTATCAAGCACTCCACAAAAAATGCAACAAACGAGGGGTTTGAAGGAATAGAGATGAATTCAACAGCAAGTCACTAATGCAAACAGGCTGCATGCTATTTACCATCCGAGGGTGCTACACAATGAAACAAGTGCAAACATAACGAGGCACATTTGTGTTTCCAGCACATCTGCAGTTTTGCAGTGGAAGAGATCTCTGGAGAGGTTATGCTTCAAGAAGAGCAGTCTCAGGCTGCTACAGAGCTTTTTTTTTCAGTACTGGGGATAGCAACAGCATTGGCCTCCTGCTATTTCCTCTAGCAAGGACCAGTGTAGCATCTCAGCCCTGCTCTTCACCCTTTATGAAGGTTTCCATATAAACCCCTAGCACTAGTTTTCTCAAATCTGTGTTTGAGACAAGAGAGCACAAGCAAGGTACATGTAGCCTGTCCTACCACTGAAGAATGAAGGCAAACCCAGAACTGCACACTCAATCTGCACATTCAATCACTGTTTTGGGTAAATCACTTCAGCACCACATAAATGTGTCACCAAAATATTAAAAGATTCCAGTCTCCTCTTTTTCTAATTTTCAGCAACTTGTCTTCCCTAAGCAATTGCATCAGCTTAAACAGGAAAGAAACCTCATCAAAACCTGAGGCCAGTCTTCTGTGCAAATTACCCTACCTCAGGATGAGAAGGGAGCACAGGAACTAGTTCTTCTGTTTTTATGCCAGTAAGTGCTAGAATCATAATCCATGGTTAATCCTATGCTACTAGCATAATTTAAATCAAAATGCCTAGTGCAATAGTAAATGAAGAAGCCATCATACATACAATCACAGACAAATGCAGGGTATTACTCAGAGATTGCCCATATGATTCCTCTACAATGATCAGCATTCACTCATCAGAAACATGGGCCAGATTTTCAGAAGCATCAGTAGATAGCAGCTCCCCTGCAGGCGCAAAAAGCTGTGGTTTTCAAACACGTTCATCATCCATCAGTTTACACTGAGAACAATGAGGCGACAGTGGGCTAAGCTCTTTTGAAAACCTAGCCCCAAATGACTTCACTAAAATTCAAAGGAACAGAAATAACAAGTGGATGTACCACTTACTTGATACATTCTATGAATTGAAAACATCTGTTCCTATTATTCTTTTAATAAGCTAGCAGCTTCTATTGCCAGTTGCTCTCATCAGCAATACAGACATCCAAAGCTAGATTCTTACTGGAATGTTATAAACAATTCAGCAAATGAAAAAAAAAAAAAAAAAAAAAAAAAAAGAACTTTTACCCTATTTTTTAAATAAAATTTTCACCATCAAACTATTCTGTCAAAAAAACAACCAACCAACCAAACAACAACAAAACCAATCAACCAAACTTTCCTCTTTTTTCCTCCACACACTACATATAAGAGTAATCATAAAGTGGGGATGTAGTTTTCTTTTTTACTGAATAAAATGTATGAATGACTGAGAAAAATGGAACACGACAACTTACAATATTTTGGGTCTGAACCCAAATCTTCTCTAAGTTAATTGTATTTGATTTTTATGTGGACTTCCACATGAAGCATGTCTATTTTATAGGTCAGCACTCCAAAAGCTCTAACCTTTTTAGAACACAGAAAGAGTAGAGAGAGACTGTTTATGGCTGGAGTGGGGCTTGGAATGGGTTGAAGCTCAATCTAAAAAATGGGGGGAGGAGGTTGGTTTGTTCGGTTTTAATCTAATCAACTTTTCTGGCATGTAAAGTTCATTTCTAGTACTTCCAGTGTAAGAACATTTCTTGACTGTTTTATTCTTACCCTACAAAATTCATGCTGATAGTAGGTGTGCTTGTAAAATGATAACTGAATGATTTTGCTTATTCAAAGCTGTATCTCACCCCAACCACAAAGGTAGAACTCCAGTTCTCCTTTGAACTAGAAGAAATCTCAGTGACAGTCCTTCTAGAATGGAGGCTCAAGGAAGAATGTGATATGTATTAAAATACAGATGTGTTTGTGTGTATGTGTGCATATGTGTAACACATGATTTTCTCAACAGGTCACAAAAGAACCAGATAAAATAACTCTTCAAAAAGAATAAATGTATTCAAACATGCAAATTCAAATGCACTTGCTATTGACCTGGAATACTTCCACAATAGCATGAAATACTCCTCCCTACATTCACAGTGGACACAAAATATTACATTGCACTTTGCAGAGCAGTAAAGTCCACGGTAACTGAATCAGGGCTGTAATAAACCAGCTCTGCATTCTGTTATTATATTGCATTTGTCATTAAAATATTGTGTGCAGTTAAGTGATTATTGCTTAAAGAAAAGCAGCTAAGACATTCAGGATCTGTGGGGAGTGTGTAATGATGTTGTTCTGAGGCAAAATGCTCTCCCCCACAAGGTGTTTCTTTCAGATATATCCCTCCTTTCTATTAGAAAAACTAATTCTGAACTGCAGCCTACCTATCATTTTAAAATTAACTCGTTCTGAAATAGAGCAGATCCAATATTCCAACCTTAGAGGCTATGCAGCTTGTTGGGAAAAAAAATTATCCTTGAATTGGAAAATCACTTTTATTGATCCTGTAAATAACAGTTGAAAACAGCAGCCAGGGGAAAAAAAAAAAATCTTATCCAGCATATCTGTTCAGCAGGAGAACATTAGTCATGTTGTTTTCATAAAAAAAGATTAGCCAGGCTGGCTCTCCCTAAGACAGAGGAGGAAAGAACAGAATCAATCATCAAAGCTCTTCATACCCTTTTGCAGAATATTCCCCAACATATTTATTAATGCTGTAGCAACATCAGGCACTGCAGTCCCATCCTGCAGATTCTTCCATTGGAGAATGGCCCCCTGAGTGTACAGAGCAATTAACTACTTGATTTCACCCTCTCCAGGATATATAAATGCTCCACGATGGAAGAGTTGATGAATTTGCCATCCCTGGCAAGGGATGGCAGAGATGAAAGACTCCTTCCAGCACTTCTGCACTACACCTTCCATATCTCTGCTGGCAGTGCCAAGCTTTGCACTAACAATGAGGATTATGAGAGGCAGAGATAATTTACCTTTCAAGAACAATTATGGATAACCTCAGTGCCAATGGGCAAATATTTCCACTCAGATTACAAATCCCAATTTTTATCTAATATTAATCCCCTTACTTAATTTTTAAATTACCCATTTTGTCAGTGTAGAAATGTATACAAACTTGAATTTAAAAGTCACACTCCTCAACATTTTACAGTTGCTGACTGAAGAAAGCAAACCAAAAACCATCAAAAGACGAAAATACTCCAGGGGGGTACACACCTGGTCCTCTGTTCCACATCCTGCCACAACAAATTGTTCCAGGAGGTACAGCACGTTACAGACCTCATTCCCCAGACTAATTTTCCTATTCACAGAAAGACATCACATTACTCCTCAAGGTTAAACTGACAGGAAGTTTTTCCTGATTCAGGCTGAATTATTTCATTCCCTGACTCCTAGTCACCTCTGCCCTTTTGTACCACATGAACTCTGCAGCTTCACAATTTACTGTTTTTAAATGTGCTTAATGGCTATGCTGAACCCAACAGCTGCTGCTTAGCTAGATATAGTCAGCTTTTCTCATAGATCTAAGGCTATCAGTGTACATCTGTATACATCAAGATATCTCTAGCTCACTGTACTGCTCTTCCCTCAACTCCATGAGTACTGCTCCGGCACAGATACAGGCAAATGAACCTTCCAGCAGCTCTCCCCCAGGCTCAGTGTGGGTTGGGATGAAGCTAAGGTCAGTACACAGAGCCTGGGCTTGTGTACTGGCCTTTATTTCACACCATCACATGCTTTGGGGTGTTCACCTTCTAGCCTCTTAACATTGTTTTTCTAAAAGGTTTTTAATAGCTCATTCGTATATGACACAAGGAGGTCCAAATATCTTTACAATAATTAGAAAAGCCTTATCTATGTAATAAATTTTTGCACTATTTTGGGGCACTCTAGCATAATTGTAGGGCATTTTGCACCTAGTATGTACTCACTAAAGCAAAGTCTGACTGTACTTACTTCATACAGACTTTTGGTCAGAAACCTTGAGCTAAGAAAAGCTCAACTATACATTACTGTGTGTTACTTTTACTAGCAATTCATACCTTTCTGGGGCCTTTCATGTGAAGGCCCTGGTATACTTTATTTTGCTTTAGAAGATTCTCCCCCTCTACTCTGCTCTTGTGAGAGCCCATCTGGAGTACTGCATCCAGCACCCCCAGCATAAGGAGGACATCACGCTGCCAGAGCAGAACCAGAAGGGACCAGAAAGATGATGAGAGGGCTGGAGCACATCCCATAAGGGGACAGGCAGAGTTGGGGCAGTTCAGCCTGGAGAAGAAAAGGCTTCAGGGAGATCTTTGAGCAGCCTTCTAGTACATGACGAGGGCCTCTGAGAATGCTGGGAAGAGACTATTTACAAGGGCTTGTAGTGATAGAATGAGAGAGAATAGATCAAAGCTTCAGGAAAGGAGATTTAGACTGCATATTGGAAAGAAATTCTTTACAGAGAGGGTGGTGAGACACTGGAACAGGTTTCCCAGGGAAGCTGTGGATGCCCCCTCCCTGGAGGTGTTCAAGGCCAGGTAGGACGAGGCCTTGAGCAACCTGGTGCAGCATAAGGTATCCCTGCCCATGGCAGGGGAGTTGGAAGTAAATGATCTTGAAGGTCCTTTCTAACCCAAACCATCCTATGAATCAGGAAAACAAAGAAAATTTCAAAACTATTTCACCCAACAGAGAAATTCAGGTTTTTGGACAGCAGTAGCAAGTTTTGAGGGCAAACAACATCACACAATGGTACGGAGAAAAGAAGATCAGAGAATATAATATTAGAATAGAATAGAATAGAATCAAGAAGGTTGGAAGAGACCCCAAGGATCATCGAGTCCAACCTGTCACCCTACACCTCATGCCTATCTAAACCATGGCACCAAGTGCCACGTCCAATCCCCTCTTGAACACCTCCAGGGATGGTGACTCCACCACCTCCCTGGGCAGCACATTCCAATGGCCAACCACTCTCTCTGTGAAGAACTTTCTCCTCACCTCCAGCCTAAACCTCCCCCGGCGCAGCTTGAGACTGTGTCCTCTTGTTCTGGTGCTGGTTGCCTGGGAGAAGAGACCAAATCCCTCTTGGCTACAACCTCCCTTCAGGTAGTTGTAGACAGCAATGAGGTCTCCCCTGAGCCTCCTCTTCTCCAGGCTAAACAGTCCCAGCTCCCTCAGCCTCTCCTCATAGGGCTTGTGCTCAAGGCCTCTCCCCAGCCTCGTTGCCCTTCTCTGGACATGCTCCAGCAATTCAACATCTTTCCTAAACTGAGGGGCCCAGAACTGGACACAGTACTCAAGGTGTGGCCTAACCAGTGCTGTGTACAGGGGTACAATGACCTCCCTGCTCCTGCTGGCCACGCTATTCCTGATGCAGGCCAGGATGCCATTGGCTCTCTTGGCCACCTGGACACACTGCTGGCTCATGTTCAGGCGGCTGTCAACCAGTACCCCCAGGTCCCTTTCCACCTGGCTGCTCTTCTACTCAATTGAAGTGCAATCCTGATGGAGGATTTGGAATTTGGATTTGGAAAGAGCCTGAATACTGGAATTAACATCAGAACTTTTTTTGCTGGGGAAGAAACAAACAAACAAACAAACACACCAAAAAAAACCCAACCAAAACATAAACCAACCCAGTACGAAATCCTACCAGCCAGAACAGGTCAGAACTTCTCCTTTATATCGCATCCACCACAACAAGCATGGGAACACAGTTGGCCTGAGCTGACTGAATCAGCATCTAGGTCAGGTTTTTGTTGTGTGTGTGTTGCCAGTAGCCAGCAGGCAATCTTGTAGTCTACGTTATTTCAACCAAGTTCTGACCTGGCCTAACCTTGGTTTGTGAAATCCAATAAGATCACAGCACAATCTGGCATGGCTGCAAGCAATGTTCACTCATACTGATACGAAAAGTCCCCGAGGAACATAATCTGGAAGTAACAACAAAGAAGCTTGCAACAAAGAGAGCCATAAAACAAAAGGATAAATGGTAGATAAAAGAGGGGCAGTATTCAGCATCTTGTGTGAAAGGAGAGCCATTACAGCAAGCTCTGTTGTCAGAAATTAGTTGAGACTTGGACAATAAAAAAAAGGAGGTGAGAAAAAAAAAATGGGTGGAAAGAAAAAGCCTGCTACTTTTTAAACTGAAGTTTCAAAGGTTTCCACAAGCAGCTAAGAAACAAGGTACACAAAACCTCAAAGGTATGAGGGCCAGAGGAATCCTTTTCTGAAACAGCTGGCAGAGAGATCCTTCACAATGGAAAAATTCCTACTTGAAGCAGTAAACTCTGCAACGTGCATTCGTTCTGGCGTTGTGTGACACTAGAAACCACCCTTCAAAAATCAAGTAAACACAGAGCAAAAATTCACATATCACACTGTCCACTTTGGCTGTGTGAGAAATCTAATGCTAAAAGCCAATGCACCAGAAAGCCAACTCAGCATCAGCCCTGGTTGATAACGAAACTACCACAATACTGCTGAGTTTCACAGGTCCACGCATTCCTATATCCTCAGGGACCAAGGAAAGCACCTTCCCATTCAGAACAGCTGAATGAGTTTCAGTGTTCACTCAAAAAGAGAATGTACTTGAAAGAGAATCTAAAATCCAAATTCAAAATTTGCACCCCCTCTATGAGCACATATGGCTGCTGTGATTCGCTGTTTCTAGCCTTGAGCTTCAATAGAGCTGGCTTTTTTTCTCCAATATATTTATATGCATTTAAGAGCTTAGAAAATGTTTTCAACAGCTTTTTAATCACATGCTGATTTCTAGCTGTATTTCTCAAATTAGAAAATCAGAAAATTACCCAACTCTTGGAGCACAATGTGAAAAAAAAAATTTTGCCTGTAGGAAAAATACATAAAACAGATTCTCTGGGTTCTGTGCTTCATGCTAAAAAACCCACTTCATACTGAATACAAGTCATTGAAATTCAGTTTCTCAAAAAGTGACGCTCCCCACCCCCAATCTGATTCCTAATTTGAAAGCTCAAAGCCTGTATTTCAGAGGTTCTGGCACCCATAGCCCTCCTGTAAAGTACAAAGTCTCCAGGAAAAGAGGCCAAAGAGACCCTCTGCCCACTGAGGTAAATGGAAAGTTTCCCAGTATTTCAGTAGTAAATAAGGTCAAGGAACATGTCAAGATGTGGTGTAGCTGGAAATCAGGACACATTTCTGAAAACTTTGGCTACAGTTGACATGTACTTCAGTTTCTTCGTGTCCAAGGTGACCTGCTTAGATCTGTGAGACTTTGCAAAGCTTCAGATAGTAGTTCTGCAGAATGCCTAATTAATGTTACTATTATACTTGCTGAAGTGACTCAGTGCATTGCTTTGTGCCTTCATAATCTGAAATACTCAGTGGACTGATGAGAAGCTTGCTGCAATTGCTTTTAGTATCTATTTAGGGGCTCCCAAACAATGGTACTCCCTCACCTGCAGTAGCCCAGCAGCTTCTGAGTGCCATGAGACTGGCACTCTTCCCTGTATACCCACAAGCAACTCAAGCAATGATTCCAGCCCTGCTTTCAGTAGGTACCTCAGCCACTGGATATTTCCAAAGCAAGTAAACCTGGAAAGCACTGATTCCTCCATCCTGCTCACTCTGAGCAAATTGGAAAACTCACTAGAAAACCTTTCACCTTTGGCACATCTAAGCCATTTGGTAACACTCTTCGTAGCTATTCTTACAAGCAACACTTTAAGAAAACACTGCAAATCAATCTCTGTTTTAGCATAAAAATATGCAGAGAAAGCTTCTAAACTTCACATCCCCTAAAAGCTTCTTGACAGCTTATGCTGTGTAACACATGCTACTAATCCACTCTTTTGAGATTTCTTTGGAAAAATGAAAAATGAGGGGAAAAAAATTAAGGCAGCTGGATATTTCTTTTTTCTGGGTTTACTGTCAGGTGAAACAGACGTCTAAGCTAGGGGCACAACAACAGGTTTGAAACACTCCTCTTTATAAACACCAGCACAATTAGGAGATCAGAGAGTCATGATGACTATAAAAGACCTTTAAGATCACCAAATCCAACCATTGATGTTGCCAGTCCACTCCTCTTACCAACCAACACTGAAGGGAAAAAAAGAAAAAAAAAATCACCATGGCCATCACCTTATGTATTTACAGTTTCCAGAACAGGGCTTAAACTGGTACTCACAGAAGGTAGCCTGCCTGAGCTGGGTGCTTCTGCTCAGCTCCATGTTACTTCCCCCAGAGGAGCTGCACAGCCTGGCTGCCAGCAGAAGAGCTTAGAAATGGTGCTGCCAAGTGCTAAAAATGCTAGGCAACAGGATTTTCTTGAGAGCACAGAAAGACCTTGAACCTCTTCCTTCACATCGGAGTAAATATATGGCAAAACCAGAAAATGTAAAAATCATTACAATATACTAATTTTACAGAATTAATCAGAAGTGATATTAGGTTTGTGTATAATAATTGCAATGACCTACAATAAGAAAACATCGTTGCCAAAAGGCTGCTATGAAACACGGACATAAAAAAATCCCACCCACGTTTAGAATTTTAAAAGGAAAATCATTATTTTAAAATCCATCAGAAAGTAACAAAAAGTCATCCAAACTACAATCCTAAATAACTAGTTCCAATATGAACATTATTTTCCCTCTATTACATACAAACATCAATAGAATTTTACTGCCAGCTGATTCTGAACTACTTTTTTTTTTTTTTTTCATTCTTTCTTTCTCCTTCCCTTAACAGAGCAATTAAATCCCAGAAGCACAGCTCTCAGTAATTCTGTCACAGCAGTTCTCATGTTCAAAGCACTTTCTGGGCATTAAACCCCCAGTAACCCAAGGAAGTCAGTAAGGAAATGTTACCATTCCCATTTCACACAAAGGGAAAAATGAAACAGATGCTCCAGAGTTTTTATCCAAGATCAGAGAAGCAATTTTGATTATACACATACTAAGGGACAGATAATCCAAGCAGTGGCTCAGCAAAACATTTCTATTTAATAAAGCTCTTAATCACTTGTCTAGAGACTTAAATGCTCCTGTTCTCGGTTCAAGTGAGTATACATGTTGCTAAATGAACATATTGATGGAGCCCTTACAAACAAAGCCTCGCAACAAGTTGCACCAAGGAAGAAAAAGCCCCAGTGAGGAGGCTTTTGGGTGAAGCAGGGGGAATATAAAATCATGAAAGGTTGGAGCTAGGAGCTGGACTACAGCCAGAGTCTTCAAGTGCAGAGTGTTGAACAGCAAAGCAGAGACACAACAGCCATATCTGCACCGGTAAATGAAGAAGAGCTCCAGGATGTTCTTGAGCTTTGCGGTGCTGTGAATCATACTCTTAAATTACTAAGAGCAAACCACCTTGACATAATTTTGGATGGGATAAATTGCTCTCCTCCAAATGCCACTGGCATGGCTTAGGGGTTGTCACAAGTCAGGGACATTTCTCAAGAGGTAGCACACACACAGCCATGGTTTTTTGGCAACTGTGCAACATCACCCTCAAAGGGACTGGTCCCACCAAGCCAGCTGGTCACAGTGCTCCCAAACAATCAGTGTGATCAGGCAGATGCACTCAGTGACTGCACCTTACAGAATCAGAGCAGCACACAGACCAACAACACTCACACTCTGCTATGTCAACTTGTTTAATGGTTTTCTGCTACACTTGGCAGAGATGGGGGCTTCTCAGAGCAGAAAGGATCCAGAGGCTGTAGAACTAGCGCAGAGAAAACAAAACGCGTTTACTTTTCTCAGTCTTAATGCACCAGGGTAGATGGCAGTGTTGAATCTTGAGCTACAGGATCCAAATAAACTACATCACTGGACATCTCCTCTGTGACTCCCAGCAGAAGATGAGCAAGCTAAGGTCACACACAGGGCTTGCTGGCTGTCACAGGAGTTTGACGCCAAGTGGTGTAGATGCTCATCTAGCATTAGCATCTGTTTGCTTGGCAGGCTCCAAAGGCAATTCAGCTGACAACTCCAAGTTTGCCTCTGGGTCTGTCACAAGATCATGTAACTGTGGGACCTATGGGAGTGCCTAATACTTCTTTGATGAAGATCACACACATCAGAATATATTAGATCCATTCTATGTTGCTTTGAAATCACTGTTTGTGACCTTTCAGAATTGTCCAGACAGTGTGGGTGGCCTAAGTCTGTAAATTGAAGCCAAGCTCAAAGATTAGTTGTTCTTGCTTGCAACAAGATCTCTTCTGCAAGTTTATGGCCCAAGACCAGAAAAAACAGATTTTTTGGTGTTGACATGGTTTGCTGCTACTGAAAGAACACCAAAGGCAGCTTCTAAGCTGGTCAAAAACCAAACAGGAAAACAGGAAAATCAGCTTCACTATCAACCCTACTGCTTTAAGGTTTGAGATGAGTATAGAAACAATATAAAATTATAGAGTGCCTTACATAATTTTACATTGGTCTGAAAGCTCATAAGATTTAGTTCATGAAAGGCCAAGAATATTTATATATTTATATATATATATACATACATATCTATATATATATGTATGTATATCCAACTAAAGAAATGTGAGGAAAGATGGATTACTCATGCACTTAAAATGAAAAGCATGCTAAACTACCCTATTATCTCAGGAACTAGAGGAACTCTTGGCTATTAAAGACTGAATTCTAGATAGCTGGAATGTGCAAAACCCAATGAAATATTTGCTCTCAACTTTAAATGCATTGTATTTCTATAATTACTCATGTTAAAAAATAGTTGAAGAACAGAAAGCACTAAAAATCAATGCATCTTTCCCTAGTCTGTGTCTGATAAAGGAACTTCAAACACTGTTAACAGCCTCAAGAAATAAACATTCCCAAAGGACATCAATTACATAACAGGACCAGATCAGCATCTATTATAAATGCTATGGACAGTGCCTAAAACAGCAGCTGTTTGCTGGTTAGGCAATTTCAATTTCTTTCCCCCACTCCAAGGAATGTAGCAGCACACAAGTAACCCAGCAATCGCATAAAACAAACCTGAAAGCTGTTTCCAGCCTAATCACACAACATTGCAATGGGAACGCAACTGTTCCCACTGCGCGCGCAACCAGAGGACGCAGACTTCAAAGCTGCAAGCTTCTCATGTTTAAACACCAAGCACAATCAGTCCTTCTTCAAAAAGAGGTTAAATGCAAATTATAGCTTCTGACAGCATACTGCTAAAGCTGAAAAGTTAAAACCAAAATAGTCTGGAAAACCAAACATCAGTAGGTCAGATTTCTGCCTCCTCTACAAAGATAGACCCAGAGGAATTTATTAGGAGCCTGCCTAAATCAGGAGGGCTTCAAAGCATATGGTTATGTCTCAAAAATCTGCAGGCACCTTCCCCAAGGCCATGCTTCCTGCAGACATATAGTTTGAGAGCTGCTAATTTGCAGCCCACACAGATAACATTTAGAAATCTAATCCCCTGAAAAAGCACAAGGCTTCCATCTCCCTCCCAATATCCTTGAGGCTGTGCTTTATAATCATCACTGGTTGTTAAAACAGAGTCCCCAATAATTATTGCTGTGCAGAGGAGCCTTTGCTGCAATACAACGGTTCTGAGGCATGTGGCCAACTGAAGCCTCAAGTCTGTTTTAATTCCACTACAATTATAAATGCTAGCTATGGAGTTGATATGCTTCTGAATTTGTGTTTGTATGAGGGTGTATCTTTGCATTGCAGAAGAGCACTGCAGAGGAATAGCTGGACTAGTGCTGACTGAATTGGCATCAGAGCCAACATAACGTTAATGCAACACTGCCTGAGACATCGCTGCTGTGAGGACACACCACCACGTTCAGAGCTACAAAACATACCTTTTCATCATCCTCCATTAAGCAATGTTGACATACCCATTAAATACAGAATGAAGAGAAAAGGTGTTGACAGGTTTCTCCCAGGCAAAGCATCACAGAAGCACACTGGTTAGTTGTTCAAAGCACTGTGGTAAGTGGAAAGTTTTACCCAGGTCTGAACTGCAGATTAGAGGCTGGAAAATTTGCCAAAGGCTGGTTGAGAGGAGGGAGACATCGTGTTCTCCAGGCCTGGCACCAGCTTGCTGTTGCCACTAGACCTCACACTGCAGTGAAGGTGACAGACACAAACGAGAACACCATTTCTCAACCCTAAAAGACACTGTCTAACTACATTTCTATCTCACGGTGTTATCCCCCAATAAGGCAATACTTACCAGCAATGTAGCAAATAACCTCTTTTTACTTCAGAAAACAAGATCTCATTGCACTTAGCTACAAACATCAGGTCAGATCTAATACATACTGGTTTCAGCATTGCCTAAACTTACACAATTCAAAGCTAATTCATGAGACAAAGAGGTTTACTTCTACACATGCTTTGCATGGGAGTATCCAGTATGAAGCAATGTTATATATATTGTTACTACAAAGTATACTTTCCACTGAAACCAGCAAGGAGTTCTGTAATTATTTAGACTTCTGCATTACTGGAGTGTCACTCAACTCGAATCACCAAGAAATTGTGTAAGCAACACATCACGACAAATTTTGAATGTGCTGTCTGAATATTCAGACAAGGAACTCTCCACATGTAAGGGAGAAATATGAATTGCATCTTTAAAAAAAAAAAATAAATAAATCAGGAAACCTGCCTCAGAGTCTTGTCACAAAAGGAGCTAGCTCTTATTTCAGCTTTCCCTATGCTCAGAAGGAATACCTGAAGAATACAGCCAGAGCCTGCAAAGTCTTTAACACTGCCTGGCTTTTAAAGTCCTATAAACTCCCAGATCATTTAAGACAAAAAGAGCTCGTAGCAAGATACAAGGAAATACAGGGACACTACTCTAGGCTAAATGTGCCTACCAGAGGGAGGCACCAACCAACCCTCAATAAGGATACTTGGATTTGGTCTGGATCTGAGTACACACAGGGAAGCTGATTTTACACAGATTTTTGAGCTCCTTTCAACAGAAGAAACTAATTACCTGTCCTTTTCCATCCCACTGTTGATTGTCCCAATATACCCTGGGAAATTGCCTGCCATAACCATCTAACCATCAAGCTGTCACCAAAAAAAAGTTCCTTTTTTCAGAAAAATAGACAAATGAGGATCATTATGATAAAGGCTCTATTATGAGGAGAGAAATTTATTGTTGCACTAATGTTTCTCCTGATGATGGGAGATCAAGAGTCTTTCAAAAGATGTCACAGTAGAACCTGGCCAGCTGGAGCTAAAAGCATACTGACAGCTTCAGAAAGTCAGCATCAACCCACACAAAAATCGGTATTTTTGGTAAAAGGAAAGCAAGACACTATGAAACACCCAGAAAAATCTCATGCTTTTCATCTGATATTTGAATAAATGACAAGATTTAATACCCAGCTGGTAAAATAATGAAGGCAAGAGGCCAGTGAAACTATATAAAGCTAAGAGAAACTGCCTTATACTAATTAGAAACAACGTGCAGTCTGATGACACTTTATAGACTTCAATTACCATACTCGGCAGGAACAAGGTTTCAAACATCTGTATGATGATTATTTTCTACTGGGATGTCATTTACAGTGCAAAGTATTAAAAACAGGGCCAAAAAATCAATTATAATCTTTGTAAATGAGCATATTCTTGATCTAAGGGATTTTAACTTGTGTGTAGATATGGGCTTTAACAGGAGAGACAGAAACTGAACTGACAATGAAAAACAGGCAGCAACCTCCCCCTACCATCTGATTTGCACAAAATTAAACTTAAGGATCATTAAAACAGTATTCTGGATATGAAATGTAAGAACAAAAGAACATTATTATAAGTCGAGCCTAACAAAGCAGTGACTAACCACAAGCAAAGTTCAAGTAGAGGCTTGCATCATTTAAGGGTTTAGGTGAATACCCAAAAATACTGTCCATTGCCGAGGACTGCTTGGATGAGTAAAGGTATGTACACACTAGGCAGAAATACAAAATCAGATCTTTTCTTGCTCTGATCAATTATTTTCATATTTACACAGAAAAACACAAATATGCAAAAGTGATAGGGGGAGTAGGAATCAACTATTAGCCAACAGGAATGTCATTTCAGCTGGTCCCTCTTTTAATCATAGAATGGTTTGGGTTGGAAGGGACCTCCAAAGGTCATCTAGTCCAACACCACTGCAGTGAGCAGGGACATCCTTCACTAGATCAGGCTGTTCAAAGCCTTGTTGAGTTTGACCCTGAATATCTCTGGGGATGGGGCCTCCACCTCCCTGGGCAACCTGTTCCAGTGTTCCACCACCCTCAGGGTAAACAATTTGTTCCTAACATCCAACCTAAATCTCCTCTTCTCTAATTTCAAACCATTGCCCCTAGTCTTATCACTACAGGCCCTTGTAAATGTCCCTCTCCAACCTTGTTGTAGGCCCCCTTGAGGTACTGGAAGACCACTATTAGGTCTCCCCAGAGCCTTCTCTTTTCCAGACTGAGCAACCCACATTGAGAGGTGTTCCATAAATGCAGAGAACTAAGGATTTTACCCAAAGGAAACCAAAATAATGTGGTTTTCTCTGGTAATTTATGTAAAACCATAAAAACAAAATTTACCACTGTAAAATTAAGAAACCCACAAACCAACCAACCAAAAAAGGTTGTTTGAATGGATTAAAGGTTTTCTTTCCTCATTTCCTCATTTTCAGGCATGTGTGTTACAAGTGAAAGCCATGCTGAGTTTTTTCCAAAGCAAATGGGAACAGCAACGGCCAGCTGCAGAAAATGGCTAGAAAATGTGTCAGTCACTGCAGCAGAACCTTAAATCATAGTACAGAATCTGGCAGAGTTAACCTGCAAATCCAATATGACCAAGCACCATGAGTATTTTGTGCAGACCACAAGATGATTGTACTTTTTTTTTCCTGGAGACAAAATTTATTTGCCTTTGTCAAGGTAGATTAATGACCTACCAATATACTGCTGTACTTCAAGAATATTTTAAAGGATGAACTAGTGTAGAGTGCGGGCACTTGCCGAGTAACACCAAAAGCGTGCTATTTCTGTGCTCTGAAGGTTGTCTCCCAGTAATTAAGGAGGTACTAACCTGAAGTGTTGGGTTTGACCTTTACAGACCTAAGCTATCTGGAAATCTAGCCAAGAGACCAGGTTTTCTGAGCACATCCCCCCCTCTCCTTTTGCTTTTATAGCGACGATTAGAGAGAAGATGCCAGTGCCCCTCTGACATTCTATTTGGTCAGACAGGACCTGTACCTATTAAACTCTCATTCAAACTTCACAGCTCATTTCTTCTGGCAGGTACCTGGGGAGAGACTAAAAGGATATCCTGGAAGAGTTGTTTTATGAAGGTACCACTGTTTGGTAATGGGCTACTACACAGATGAGCAATTTTGAAATGTGATAGCGGGGTTTTTACAGTTAAGACAGCCCAGAACATAGGATGAGATCCCAACCAGCTGTGCATAGTCAAAGATGGAGGCAGCTTTCACAATCCCTTGGCCTCTTGATTACCATGGAGCACCATTGCTGACACTGGTGCTTTGGAAAAAGGAACTGCAAAGCATGTTTAAGAGCATCTTCTCCATGGCATTAAAATGAAGTCTGAATTTCACATGACAATCTAAAACAACTAGGCTAATGCAGGGTGTCTGCAGCAGAATTTCAGCAGCACAGCAGCCTCCCAAGCTATTTTGAGCAGTAGCAACTACTTAAGTAGAATCAGCAAGCGGCCACATTCCGTATTGTTGGCAATAACAAAGCTGGAACACCTCTAACAGGCTACCTAGGGATTACTTTAGCTTTTGTTATCAAAAAAGAAAGGATTTTTTTCAGCTTGACAGCACCATAGAAACTCTTGTTCACAGTGAATGACACATGAACAGAGACTGGTGTTTGTAATTTTCTGCTGGTTAAAGACTCATTCCTGCTCCTATTGAACTAAATGAGGCAGAGCTGCCATTGATTTCAATCAGCTTGTCAGTAGACCTTAAAGATACTAACCATCAGCACTTATTAATATGGAATTATCAGCCGAAAACATATTGACTAGGCCATCTAAATACTTTATCTTCATTCATCAAAACACTTACTCCAGATGAACAAAGACAGAAAACTGAATCCAGACCAAAGGTCATGCTGAACTGAAATTGCAGAGACTGCTGATACATATTACCAGCAATAGCATCATGTATATTGCACCCAATCAAACCAATGGACACAAGTATTAAACAGGAAACACACAGCACCACCCTCCACCCCTCTCAGTTCTACCAGCAGTTCAAATTCTGCCTCAGTCAGAAACATCCTCCACCTTTTCACATAAAACATGAAAAAATCCATAAAAATAATTTTATTCATCTGGCTGCTTATTTGCTGAAGGCCTTTAAAAATAAAAGCCAGTGAGTGTAAATGCTATTAATCTTGTAAAAAGCTCTTAAACTCCATTAGCATAATTTTTAACTTCAGAGAAATAGTTAATGTCCTATAAAGGAGAAAAAAAAAAAAAAAGAGTGGTGAAAATTCTGAATTTAATTATATGAATGGTATTCTGTATACACTTAATTGCATAGCAGTAACACAACCGCTTTCATTACTCTTTATAGCTTCAGATGCCCATTAGCACAATCCCCAAGGTTCCTTATGAATAATTAGATTAGGAAAGGGGGGCTCGCTGATGAAACGCAATAGGATGTGATGCTTATGAAACAGCACATCTTGAATCCAGATGCTGACATGACAACATCATGAAGAGCTAATTTGCACATCCAAATTAATACCATCATGATGATCACATAAGAGAAAGATATGCACGTAGAATGTGCTACAGAAAACAATGTCAAAAAGAATTGAGGTACTTATATTACAAAAATACATCTTTTTGACATTTTAACCCAGTTGGAAAGGTGCAAATAGACTAAATGTCACATTTGTGAACACACAGCTACTTAAGCAGACTTACTAGGATTTAATCCAGTGTTTGGCAACACATGGGCAAGCTGTTTAATAAGTAGTTATACCCATCAAACATGGGGAGCATTCTCAGCAGCAGGTGAATAAATTTCATTACATTTTATTAAACATCTGTTTTCATTAGATATTTCTGAGTATTGAGTATTTCTGCATTGTTTGGTGCTTCTTAGGTATAACACCAACAAAGTCAGCAGTGATACATTTTTGGAGGATCTCTCCATGGGGCAAAACAGACACAAACAAATGGGGTTTAAAAACAACATCAAAGAGAGTCAGGCATTTCTGCAGCTCTCATGAATTGTCTGTCTGCAGATCTACAGATCTGAACAGTTAAAAAATATCTCCCTCAAAGCCATTTCACAGAAAATAACGGGATCTCCATAGGAAGAAAAATAGTTTTCTTCCACTTCTGTGGTTCTCCCACATGTAAAGTTTAAAACACAAATAAATGTTTACAAGGCAGGCTCTACCATTTGTTACTTGGACACAAATGTCAGGGAAGTCTGTTCCTCTCTCCACATTTTGCAGCATGTAACATACATGGATCCTGTTTGTCCTATGCATTTGAGACTGTGCTCTGTCAAGACATTAGACTAAGGAATTTTCCACTTCTAAAAAAAATTTAATAAAGTCTAAACACACACCAAGCTGATCCCTTTAGAATAAAGAAACTTTATACATAAACTCTGAAAGAAATTATGCTGCTGAAAAGAATATGAAAAAGAAGGGTAAAAGTGAGTAGATAAGACAGAAGCAAGAGATACAATACTGCTTAGAAGGCTTAGTAATGACAGGATGAGAAGTGATGGTTTGAAACTGGAGCAGGGTAGGTTTAGTTTGGACATCGGGAGGAAGTTCTTTAGAATCCAAGTGGTAAAATACAGAAACAGGTTGCCCAGGGATGTGGTTGAGGCCCCATCCCTGGAGACATTCAAGATCAGACTTGATGTGGCCCCAGGCAGCCTGATCTAGTTGGAGGTGTCCCTGCTCACTGCAAGGGGGTTGGACAAGGTGACCTTTGAGGGTCCCTTCCAACCCAATGCAATCTGGAGGCATAATACTCAAAACATAATAAAGCAAGAGTTAGTGTAAACGATCATTTGAAATTTTCTTGTGATACAAGGGTAGGGAAAACCTCATTAAACAAACAAACAAACAAAAAAGTTCTTAAAG
Source organism: Indicator indicator (assembly GCF_027791375.1). NCBI lineage: Eukaryota > Metazoa > Chordata > Aves > Piciformes > Indicatoridae > Indicator > Indicator indicator. The sequence continues at coordinate 9,367,574 of NC_072032.1, read as the reverse complement.
CTACAATGTTCTACAGTAAGTGTTTAGAAACCTAGTAGAAAATACCACTGAAACAAGATCAATAGGATTCAAGTGAGATGTATGCAGTTACACACTAGGCCATAGCTAGCTCCAATTATGACAAAAGTTTACTACCTGGAACAGAAATATACATTTAGAAAACAAAACAATAAAAAAAATCCAACTCCAAAACAATTCTATATCCTCACAGCAATCATCACTACACTGTGGAAAACAAAACATTTTTCTGGGTGAATGATGCACACTTAGAGGGAAGTGGGATGCTAATAGGGGAAGAACTGCAAACATTTCCACTTTGCCTCCAGGTGGTTATGATGAAGGACGTGTTCTTTTTGTACATTGTATTACATCTGCTACATGAACACCATGAATTACAGGGTGCTTCATTATTCATTCTAACAAAACACTCCTTTTAAGAGAAGTTTAAAGTGCCAGCTTATTCATTACCACATCCCAACAGTCTTTGCTTACTGAGATTGATCCAGCACTGCTTAAATCACTAGGAGTTCCTTCCAGGGACTTCAAGGGAAATAATATGAGGACCAAAGCCTACATACAGAATACGTTAACACCACCAAAAATCAAATAACCAGCAAGACACACAGGCAACATGCAGTGAGGCAACATATGTGAGATATAAGTGAAAGCTTTTATTGGTGTATGAAAGCATTACCATGAGCTTTTGCCACTGTAACTTTCATGCTTCCCACACTTATCTGCCTTTTTTTTTTCTGTCACCTCTTGCTGTGCACTAAGTTAGAAGATTCTGCTGGCATGTTCATTTTAATCACCCATAAGGCACCATACACTCTTGTGGCACTGAAGTGAATAAATAACACAAGGCCTTTATTTTGAAATGACACAACTAATTGCTCTTAGTCATGATGTATGTTGTACCGACCCGAACAAAAGCCTCAATTTGATATAATTCTTTACTTCAAAACTCAAATATTAAAATAATAGATGTATTTTTTAAATCTCCTATGCATAAATTCACTAACCACCATGCCTAAAAACAGAGCTGTCATGCTAGTTTTGACTCTTCACATGTCTGCCTGTCACACAGTCTCTGCTTTGTAGCAGCACTGAGACCCATTCCTGGACTCGCATAGTGCAAATGGATGACATTTCAGTTCCCTTATTCCCTCATCTGCTTTCCTATAATTCTTCATTATGTGCACAAAGGTTGGAAGTCCTGCCCCAAAACATGCTACACTGTCAGATGATTTAGGGTGGTTTTGGCAGACAATGGTTTCTGAAGTTAAATCAGCCTAGGTCTGTGCAATAATTTATATACTGGTAAGATCTGACTTGAAGTCCACATATAAATTCATCCATGTTTTATTGCTAACTTTTCCTGTGGAATGGTCTCACACGAAATGAATAACACCAGAACTCACTAAAATCAGGAGGATACATGCAATCTATCAAAACCCTAAGGAACACAGATACTGATTTAGGAAGTCATTTCAAAACAAAACACTGTGATTCCCGGCACAAGGCAGTTTCTGTGAAATATGTTAATACTATTTTGTTAGACCCCCACCAAAACACAACAGGTAACAAAGGGCACAACAGTTCCTGACCAGGCCCTAAGCTTTTCAGTATTTTCAGACTACAGCCAGAAGGTCACTGCCACTTTGGCTCCTGCCCTTGTTTGACAGAGCTGGGATGCCACATGACACGGATGTAACATGTATTTTCTTAATATAGTAGCTCTAAACATAAACATTTCAAATATATTTAAAGATATTAACAGGACAACAAGAAGACAATGGGTTGGTTTTACTGCTGCCTCTGTTACATCCCAGCTGTATTCTCTTCTCATACCAGTCTAGCAACTTGTCACAAGGACAGAGAGGTTTTTCCTCATATAGAGAAATAATATTCAGATAAGACTTGTAATAAAGCTCATCATTCATTCCTCCTCACTAGTCTCTTTATTACCCTCATTAATACTGCTTCTCCATCTACAGACCTGTGCCTTCAAGTGCTTCCTCATCTTTAATTTCTCTCACCTGACTAGGCCCATGGGACTTATCACAAGGCTAATATTAAGTATGTTCATACAACTTCCCAGGATTTTTATGTGTGCATCTAGTCTCCAACGTGCAGAGATCATAACTGGAGGTTTAACAGTCCTTCTCTGGGAACCACCTATATGCATACCAGAAGAGATGTAAAATTGCCTGGACTGGTGGTAACATTTCAAGTGTATTTAAGCACATTCACAATTCTCAGTAACAGAAGTTGTTATTAAAGGAAACCCATGGAAATCTATGAGGTTAAATTTGCACTGAACCCCTCCTATCTCCATAGCCACCTAGATTTTAGAGTTGTCTAAACACCATGCACATTAAAGAGAGTTAAGTCTTAAAGACTGCATCTTTAGGTTGTTATAATATCCTGCCCTGAAATAAAAATTAATGAACTTTAAATTAAAAAAAAAATAATTAAAAAGAACCCAAATAAAAATTAACTACTAGCAGTGGGGAGAGATAATTATTGTTTCCCATCTGTTTAACGAAAAAAAAAGTGTACAAAAGTCATTTCACAAGCCTTCAGCTAGATCTGGAATTTGAGAAAAAAAAAAGGGGGGGAAAAAAAAAAGATGTGTCAGTTGATGAATTACAAGCTTAATTACATATGGGATAAAATAGTTTAGAACCCAAAGGAAAAACGATTTGCTGAATGCCAGTATGCTCAGATGCCCACCAGCGAGCAGTCCCTCCTCTATGCCAGGGTTTCAGTGAAGACAACATACATGTCAACCACAATAGAAGAAACACAAACTAATGAAATTGTGTGTAAGCTGTAATTACACTGTCTCAGTGAATGGCACTTGGGGTATTGTGAACAGATTGTACATGTTACTTCACACAGGGCTTAATGAAGCATTCCCTGTTCTACAAACTTCACCTCTTGATTTAATTAACCTTCATACCTACACATGTACTACCTACCAATCATAAATGTTGGAAAACCTTTAAGTAAGTTACAGCTACATTAGAAAAGTACCAGAGGTTGAGTTTATGTTCAATTTGGCAGCTCAAAAATGAACTGCAAGCAAATTATAAAGGTTCTTAAATGATAAAAATTCGCGTGGGAAATTTGGCCCCACATCAGCTCTCCCAAACATAAGACCTGATCCTTTAAAACAAAACTGCAACAAAGAAAAATCAAATAAACATTAAAATCATCTAGGAGGCTCTACCTTATACAAGATTTCTGGATATTAAAATAATTTCTGTTGTGCAGAATGAAACAGATGGCTGACTCATATCCTAGGTTTATAGGCACAGCCTTGCACAATACAAATACATAAATACAAAAAAACTGTATCATGATCACCAGCTCTTAAAAATAGGAAGGACACTCATTGCTATTGTCTCAATTGCAAAAAACATCATCCTTGAGACCACAGCATTTAATATTTTACAAGTTCAGGGCTCAGCAGGCTGTTTACACACAGCCTGCAGCCTCCCATCAGCCTGTATCTTCATGATTTCCAGAATCACAAGAGCTGCACTTCACAGTTGCAGTTTTGATCAGCTTTAGAGCCTGAATTCCATGAATTCTCTGCTCTAGCCAATTACAGCAAAACACTGGGGCACTGAAAATAAACAGTGTTTTCCTGCTGACTCTAAAGAGTGAAACATGCACCAAATACAACCATTCATTTCATAATTTCCCCCCATTGTCAGTATGAATTCCTGCTCAGACTACCACTCAAGGACAGATACCTAGAAGTGAAAAGGGAGGCTCTGTTTACTTTCATCTTCTGTTGAGAACAAACTGAAGATGCAGTGAAATAGCAATTTCACAGTTTTCTGTTAATGAAGGGCAGAGGAAATTGCTGCCCCTGTATTTTGAAGGAAAAAAGAAAAAATAATTTCATTCTCAGAAAGGTACCTCAATGGCACAGGAGCTACCAGGGCTGCTCCTGGCAGACAGGGCTCAGCTGAATTTACTTCACAATGATTAAAAAAAAAAAATCTGTGTTTTAAAAAACAAAACAAAACCACAATTTCTCTGCTTCCATTCCCCCACCATTAAAGTTAACAGAGAATACTTAATATTTCGTTAACAAAATCAAGTTGAAATTATTTAATGCCCAAACTAGAAAAAAGACTTGGTACTGATTTAGAGAACACAGGCTACACTGGAGAAATTAGTAAATTCTTCACAACCACAAAGAGCAAGCGAAAGCTGCAGAGATAATTTATGTGAGTCTCCAAAGTCATATTAATAGTATCTCTCATAAAAAATTAATCTGCAGAAGTTAGCAAGCATGACACAGAGGAGGAGAACCAGTGGACTGGATAAAAGTTGGCTGAGGTATAAAAGGGAAAGTTTGCCAGCCACAGCGAATGAGGACTCTGTTTGCATTTTAAAATTGAATCATCTGGGTTTTCATCCAGTGCTAAAGACTTAGATTAAAAGTAAAAAGAAGCTGAAAGACTTCCCTATGAGCCTATGGAGCAACATGAATTGTTACTTGAAAAAGAAGGAACCCAAACCCACTTACAATAAAGCAGAAAAATAGCAACAAAAAGCAACAACATTTATGGTTACATTCTGTCACTCCAGAAAAGAGATTTCAAGGAGGGGGCAGAAACCTGTGTAATAGAGGCCATAAAGCAGGATTTTAAATTAACTGAGAATCCAGCCAACCTTGACAACTTAAACAGAAGGTACCAAATCTGTCCTTTTCCTTCACTGGAGCTATTTAGTTTGCATGAACATCTCAACCAATGTCAATGTCATTTTGGCATAAAAGACAATAATAATTGTATTTATGAGCTATCCCTCCAAGGCTGCACACAAGATCTCTCAAGCAACTTAAAATACACCATAATACAGGAAATTATTTCATATATTTTAAACCTGTTCTTATCGCTTTCACACTCCAGTAGAAAATCTGTAGCTACTGTAAAGAAATACAGTGTTTTGCCATTTTATTGATGCAATCAAATGAACAAATGTGTTGTTTATGAATGTAAGGATAGGAACAGCTAAGCAGATTTGCTTCCTTCCCCATACTGCTGCTAGGAACCAGTCTTCAGCTTTGTTATTCTCCCCCTGACCCTCAGCTCTTGGGTCCCAGCTGCCTGGTAGTAATTTTGACCTCAAGACACAGCAAGTATTGTGATGACACAAAGTGCCATGCTCCAGTGAGACCAGAGACACAGTGAAACTGCTTTTGAATGGCTGGGGCAGTATTTGGTGTGAGATCCATTTAGAGCCTGCTGTGATGGTATCAACAGATTATCCATCACTACCCAGGGCACTGGTTCGGTTGTCACCAAAGGTCCCAATCCAGCTTTCCCTCTCACCTGATAGAAAGCAAAATTGGAACCAGTGCCTTCAGATTCACCCAGGCTAAGTCTAAAACAAATTTTCTCAGTTCCCAAGCAGCCTCAACATGAGTAGTGCACATAAAAGGGCACTTCTCTCCTCTTGCTATTTTCTCCCCTTCTATAGCATTAGTGAACAAGGTGGACACTCGCAAGACAGCTTTCCCAACCTTACAGGTAGTGTTATAGATATTAATAATTAAACCTACATTCCCCCTTCTTGCTTTCTTGCTGTTGCTGGCAATAATCACAGGTGGATAGAAACAACAAGTATTTTGTTTTTTCTGAGACTCTGAAAATGTAGTGGTCAGTGAACCAAGGAGTCCTCTGTTTGCTTGTGTGACATAAAAATAACCTCGGTCTGCAAAAGTCAAATCTGTATCGTAGACATTGCTTCAGAGTACAACTGATTTGAGATATTTTTACTCTGGTCTGCAATCTGACAATACAGTGCAGAGCAGAATAAAGCAATAGACTTGCAAAAGCTATTTATAGTGTCTGTGCCCCAAGGAGATACAGCTAATAACTAATTCATTTCTCATCACACATTTGAATGCAATATGAAAACTTCCTACTTTCTTATCAGCACAGGAGAAAAGATCCCACTGTGGCTTTCTTTAAAATAATTAAGGATTCTTTACCAAAACATTTTAATCAAACCTAGTCTCTACAGCAGTCTTTTCTTTCCCTGCCTTATATCTGTTTCCTTAAGAGGTCCATGCCTATTAATGCTTTGATGAAAGCATTTCACAGCATAGCAGCATCCCAAGCTATTAAAAATTGCTCTCATTTTCCCAGATAACACATTTGTTTATCAAATAGCTTTCTACAAGCTGGATTAAAATCCAATACATTATTGGTCATATTAACAGCGAACTAATGGAACAATCTGCTAAAAAATTCAGTGAGTAATGCAACTGCAATATCTGCATACAAGGAGGTTTGGGGGTTGGTTAGGTTTTTGTTGTAGGGAAATTAGATAAGCTAAACATTATTCTGAATGTTTTATTAGAAGTTATCAAGAACTAAACAACAGGTAAGAAAGAAAAGTAAGGATTTCTAGCACTCAAGAAACATCAATAACTACAGTGAGCTTCCCTTCTGCTGCAGAACACAAAACAAAGCGGCAAGCAGGCACAACACTCAGTGCAATGACAGTCGTCTAATTTCTCTACACCCCCAATTTCTGCTTTCTTTTTCTCTTCTTCCACATGCTGACACCAGGTGTTATAACAGCTTGACTTCAATGAGGGTGTCCTAAGAACAGTGTGGTTTCAGCCAGCACTGGTGCCAAAGCTGTACCATCCATAAGCCGATAGGGGATGCTCTGAGGGGTCCCAGCTGGTGCTCTGCAGGAGCTGCTATTGCCATGGGACTGAAGAAAGAATAAGGGCCCTTGTGAGCAAAACACCTCAAGAACCCCCCCACCAACACCACAGACTATCCTATGGCTCAAAGACTTAAAAATAATGACACACTATTTAACCTGGGCCTTCTGTTACTTTTTAATTAAAAGGCAAGTTTTTATTAACAGGTTTTATGCTTAAATTGTAATTAATTGCCATATGAAACAACGTGAATTAACTCCACCAATCTGTAATCCAGTGCCCTCAGGGCCCCTGTTTTTCACTGAGTAGCGTGACACCATCCTAATTTTACTTTTACCACAGCAGAAGCAGCATGAGAATTATTCAAAACACACACTAAAGATAAACCATAACTATATACTGTGAGCTTACACACTCATTTATGTTGTAGGTTCAGTGAAAATGCTAAGAAACAAGAGGGACAGATATACAGACACATATCCTAATGACTTAAACATAGCTGCACTTCCATTAAGCAATCTGGTATCAAAAGTAGTATCTTGTACACAGAATGCTGGTTTTCAGATTTATCAGTCATAAAGTTTAATGAGTAAAACCTGGGTAAACACATTCTACATCCTTAATTAAATCTAACAGAAGGAATGCAGATCTCATTCAATAATCCTTAGGGCCTTCTAGGGTTTAGCATTTTTTCCCTTTAGAATACTCTGATAGCATTAAAAGCAGTGCACAGTGATTGCCAGAACCAAATCTTTTCCAGACTATAAAAGGATCCACTACTTTGTGTGCAGGCATCGATTTTACTTAAGAAATGGAGAGAAGTCAGTCTGAAGTTTGCTCACTTTCAGGTTGTTCTGTGCTTCTTTTTCTTCTTGCTGTTTGTTCATTTTCTTATATTTACTCTATTGAACGTTTATTGACTCTGTGCTTTAGTCTGAATCACTGTATTAATCAGAAAGGAAATATGCCCCCATTGCAACAATATATTAACTGCTGAGATGATCAAAGCAAGCTATCTGAATGATACTGGAAAAAAGCAGAGAACAAGTGTAGCTGTAAGAGGGCTTAAAAATAACTACTAAATAAAACAGCATCAGCTATTTACTTTTTTAGATTTTAGCCTGAGCTAGAATATGTCCAGACTACATACTACACAGGAGCATGCAGACTCTGCACAGCTTCTGAGGACAAATCAGCTTAGCTGTTTAGATTTCTCAATATATTAAAAGAAGGACACGACATCAGCTATTGAAAGTGATTGCCACTTTCTAACTTGTGCTCACACAGTATTTAAAACTTTGAAGAGCAGATCTGCTACCTAATCATTATATTAGCTCTTGCACCATGACCTCTCAACTAAGCAGCAAGATACCATTTTTTAAGCTAATATTGAACTAATCTTTATTAATTGCTTCCCCTGTGTAAACTTGCTAATGGCCTCATCACACAAATAAGTGAGTAAAACCCAAACAGAAAAGAAGAAAATACTAAATTGAAATAACTAACATTATATTGGATATAAGTGTTACACTATATTGGATGTAGCACTGGATAATCAGACACATGACAACAGACCAGATTTTTGCAACCTTTGATTATGCAGAATGAGACTGCTCAAGTTTGCACCCTCTCCATGATACAGAAAAGTGAAGATATCTTCTGGAAGAGCAAGAGAAGGTTAAGAGGTGATCTCCTCCTGAGGTGTATTTATAACCACTGCCCTGTGAGGGAGCACAGTTACCCATCATCCTGTCTCCCTATGATGTACCAATAGAGGATCCTGATGTGTCAGTACATCAACTTGTCAGGAGTGGCTGGAGCAGCATTAAACAACCACACAGCAAGCAAGTGCTCGGTGATATTACAGTGCTGAGCATACACAGAACTTCACTTAGGTGTGCTGGCTGCTGAAGAACCACTTGAGCTGCTAACCACATCAGTTGTGTTTTCAGATGAGAATGCAGTGAGATAAAATGAACCACTACAAAGCCAACACTATTCAACACTATTATATTCACTCCTCATGGAGAACAGGCCAGAATAACAATAGTCCTGTCACCTGCCCATTGGTGTGAGAAACTGAAGCCTCATTTGGAAACCCTCTGTTGTGCCAAATTCATGCTCTTGCCACAAATTTCCTTGAGTTTTAAAGATCTTCCTGGTTTTCTGCATTACCTCCCACCATGTTTCCCACTGTACCATTTCAACAGTGAAGCAAATCTATTAGAACCCCTGGCTTCAGAGAGCTATGACTGTATGGACTGTCCCATCTCAAGGAATCAGATTTACCTTCTGTATTAATATAGTCATGGATTTAATAACTGCTTTACCTCCAGTGAATCCCTTTTAAATAGCTGAAAATCCAAATTAACCTTTCTTTCCCTATGCTGTAAGGCCTATCTCAGTGTGTGATTACTACATCAGCACAACCAGTTCTCTCTAAAACCAACTGAGACTTCTTCCACTAAATGCTTCAAATCTGCATCCTCTATTTGCTTCTGGTGACACTTGCCCTCAACCCTTTGTGCTGAAGAGCTGGAGCTAATAAGATGATCTATATATCATCATGATCTAACTCAAGCTGGAGCATTTACGGTTTGTTAAAAATATTTAGTTTTATATGATGACCTTGGGGTCAAGCTCTCAAAAACAATGACAGAAGAATCTCATTTGCCATCACTATTTTTCAAGATACCTTTCTATAGGTGTAATTAATCCACTGACTGGTTACTAAGCTAAAGTAAAATTAGCTTGTGACTATACAGCTAAATACAAAAAGAGCTGACAAAAAAGAAACAAGCAAATTTCTAACTTTTCCTGACCTTTGGGTACTTGACTTCATTAAATGTGATTTTTATTTAACATTAAAAGTGTCCCTGGGTCTCCAGTATTTCTGAATTCTATAATTAGTGACTATTAAATCTCTTTCATTTATTAGCTAGATTTTAGTACTGTATCAGTAGTAAAATGCTGAAGATAAGGGTTTTTACCTAACAGAAATCTGTCATTCCAAAACAGCTCCAGACTTGCTGCAATGTGTGGTTAAGGAGAGCCTGAAGCCTCCTCTCTTCTCTCCTGTACCAGGAGCTGGAGGACAGCCTGCCCACACCCAGCACTTTCACAGCTGGCATTAAACTCCAGAGCCTTAAAATATTTAGCTTTAATTTTATTTGCCAGCTCCCACATATTTCCAATGTGCTTGAAGAGGAATCTCTCTCAAGACATTTTCTGTTCAGAATTTATTTTGTTAGCAGCCACATTTTTGCTAAAAGTTGTAAAGAGAGGAGCATAATACTTCATGACCTAAGCCTGCCATTAAATAATATCAGAATTTCCTTGAACAACAAAAATTTATCTACCTCACCCAAATCTTTTGACCTGCCAAATGCTGATTAGATATAGAAACTTAACACAAAACAGTGGTGGTGGACAAGAAAGGGAAGTTTCCAGACCACTACAAGCCAGCTGAATGTCACCATAAACAGTATCACAACCCAGCAAAGATGTACTTCTCTTCCTGTTCCACTAATGATACACACAGAAAATTACCAATTATCTGTGTGACAAAGATATGACCTATTGCTATCAATTGAAAAGACAGATGTATTCTTCAATTATTTGTTGTAATGTACTAATTAAAGAGGAGAATGATAGGAACCTTTCATTAACCTCTCAGCAAGTACATATATTTTAAAAGAATTATATGGAAAAGAAGAACCATCTGTAAACCAGCTCTGCAAGGCTGAACAGCAGTAACATTCATTCTTTAAATCTAATATTCTTTTGCCAGACAACAGAAAACAGATGTTATGTAGTAACTTCAAAGCCACAAGCAAGTCTCAAATTGCACATGACCTACATACTTCTTTATTATGGTCACCTGATGATTTAAGATATGGGTGGTATAGGATCTCCCTTAGCACGACCTGGGCATTCACAAGAGTCCAAATGTGCCTGCCAATCTGAGCTTGCACCCATGTATTCCAGATCCCAGATGCTTCCCCAAGTACTCTGTGCATTAGGGAAAAGCCTCTGGAAGGTTTTGTATCTGGGCCCAACACCAAAATAAGGAAAAGGATAAAGCTCAACAACTAAAGGTGGGGGCATCATCAGGAACAGAGAAGATACATGCAGGTAGCACTCTCCCAATCTTCAGCCAAGACAGCTTTAAAGTGTTCAAACTCAACATCTAAACCATGTAAAAAATTCAAAATTTTAATATCCCCTGTGCAATGGGATTAATATTTAACTGTTGTCATGATCAAATAAGACAACTTGAGAAAAAGCTTAAACAGACTTAATGCTTAGATGTCATGGACAATCCAAGCAGAGCAATATACTCTACTGGATACCAAAGTCTTTTAAAACGTGACCCAACATCACCACCAAAACCATTCTGAAACCGGTAACATTCTGTGCTATTAAAATTATCTCCCCTATATTTCAGACAACACACAGGTGGGAAACAGATTTTTCCCTTCTAAAACAAAAACAAAGAGAAGTTCTGACCTCAGAAAGCAGGCCAGTTGGCCCTGAGATTGCTTGCTCATTCCAACAGCGAGCTGAGATACCAAAGCACATAAAAATAAACCTAACTATTAACTATCATTTAGAGTAGTGCTTCATTGATCTATTTTTCCTTTGGATAATACAGCTGTTATAGTCAAAATCTATACTTAGAACATACTCTGCTTTCATTTTATGATTGCTGAGCACACGAAGTAAAATGAAAATGTATAACAAGGAAGTGAAGTTTTGCTTCAGGTTTTCACTTTTTCCTTTTCCACAGGTTTTTACTAAAACCAAATATAGTTGTGCTGCCAACAGTCCCACTGTCTACCTGTCTATGAAGGCAAGTTTGTAACTCTCAGGAGAGGGGAATTTTCCCACCAAGCTGCAGACTCAAGAGCTGGCAATATCAAATGCTAGAGTCAGGCCAAAAATCTTTCAACTAATTTTTTTTGTGAGTATTGATGAAAAGATAGTCCATGACAATGGGGACAAACCATGCTGTCACAACTAGCCAAAAAGCAACAGAATCAAGAATCAAATGAGATCAAAAATGGTTAGCATACATGACTGTACCTTGGTCTATCATTTGGAAGATATAATTTATCAGTGCAAGCAGTGCAGCTTGTCTACTATATTTAGGGCTAAACCCAGATGGATTCAGTCAAGGAAATCTGAGGATTCTAGATGCCACCAGAGTCGCCTTGCGCACAAGCTTCCTTATAGCTTTCCCTAAAAAACAAAGAAATTCAAGACAAAAAAAAATAGTGAAAACTTTCCTCATCTAAGGATAATTTTTCAAGCAGGAACAAATCTGTTGACCCTGTAAGCAAGCAAACACCTTGTTCTCTCAATCACTTTCAGTAACAGAAAAAAATATTTCCTCAGTGGACATTCCCAGAGTCTAAGTCACAAACTGCAGCACAGATCTGTCTAGTTCCTATAATGACTTCCATTAGTGTAATTAGTTGAAACTCAGGAGAGTTTTCTTTCATACTCCTAACCCCAAATAAATAGGTACTATTTTTAGAATTGCCAGGGAAGTGCTGAACTAAGTCACAGAAATTATTAAGTACCTTTCAAATTCCTTACTGTGAAATCCATAGTACAGCTGTTGAAGGGATTCAACTCAGATGAATCAGTTTACCCTGCACCAACAACAGTTCAACAGAATGCTTGTTGGAGTAGTTTTAAGCAGCATTGACTGCTTTAGCCAGTAAAATTTAAAATGGAGCAAAGAAAATCAGTCTACAGGATCTACAGAACAGGTGCTCTTTCCCTTTTAAAGGTAAAATCTGCCTAATGAAAAAGTGATAAGGAAAAAAAAAAGTATAATTCACACAAGCATACAAATCAAATGCTCTGTTTCAGAGAAATAAACTGCATTTCTGTCATCAGAACATAAAGAGAGGAAGTTAAGGAACACATTTTTATATTAGTATTGGTATTCAAAGCAGGGCAGCCCGAATTAACAGCCCCTCATCCCAGGTCTGTACAGCATCAAAGAGAAAAACCTCATGGATCTGTGTAGAAATAGATTCTGCATTTTAATTTGCATCTAGAAGACACATTGGAAAGCAAATACATGCAAGTACTAAATAGAATTAAAAAAAAAAATCAATCTATTCTTTCAATGCTTATTTACACATGCTTAGATTTAAATCTGCAGAGCTTTGAAATTCAGAAAGATAGTGTTGTATGAAACCACAGTACAATATATTAAAACTTAACAGTTACTATAAACAAGGAAGAGTTTTACACTTCATTTTAGTTTCCTGTGACAAGTCTTTTTTGCTCTGATTCTTCTTTTTGTTTTCCTTTGTTACTGTCTTGAAAACTGGAATTTTTCATTCTGTTTGATGAGCTGATGCACATCTTCCTCTTGATCTCTTGCAAAGTCATGTACCACATGCTTAGAAACCTGTATTTCCTGTACATCACAGCTGACTGCTTGACTGTTTCTGGTGGCATGTACACAGCATGCTGACGTTTACCTAGATGCCAGTCTAGGAATTCAAACACTGAAATGGAGCTATTATTGAGGTGGAAAAGCCTATGATCTCTACCAGCATTATTTAAAGCCTCTCCAAGATTCAGGAGATAGTTTTGTTTATATTCAGTGAGAGCAGAGATACTGTTATTCACTGCTAGCATTTCAGTCCATAGTGGGATAATACTGCCTGCACAGAGAAATAGAAGGGATATCATCTACACTGGCTAATCAGAAGATTCTGGAAGACTGCTTAGACAAACTGCAACATCAAAATTGGTAAGACAAGCAGCAGAATGCAAATAATATTCTGTCAGAAACATACTACCATTTAGTAACAACACAAAAAGAACCCCAATCTAAAATGGCCACAGAATACAAATACCTGGTAATTTTCAGCTGGAAATTACTGATGCCTTTGGGATGAAAACACAACATAGGGAAATTAGTCCAGTGATTCAATTTCTATCATCCTCCTGAAAAAGGACTACTGCTGTTGCCACCATTACCAGCATTGAGTTGCACATTAGGATACATACCATAAACACAGACTGTGATAAACGTTTTCTTGAAACTCAGACTCTGCTGTTTTCCCAACCCCTATAGATTTTCAAGCCAACAATAGCTGCTCTTTTGATTACAGCTCTAGCCTGTGTGACCGATTGCTTATTCTGGGCTGAATCACTACAAAAGCAAGTCGATTGCTTAAAGGAGGAAAAAAAAAAAAAAGAGAAGAAGAAGGAAAAAATAAAAGCTGAATACCATAGCAACTGGCTCACAGCCTTGCTAACATGCAGGAAGGATTTTTGACTTGAACAAGATCTACAAGTGAAAACATCAAGCCAAAAGCAGATCTGGCATAATATCAACAAAGCAACAGAACCACAAAAGTTGCTTAACCCCTCCCCAGTCTCTTCCCTGTAATATCTTTTGTGTGGCAGTAAATCTTCAGGTTCTTATTAAAAGACAGTACAGGCAACAAGGGAAAATATGTGTTCTGGTACTGATTCTATGTATAGATGTAGGCACTGCAGACACTTTGTCAAAACAAACAGGATTCCATTTTGAAAAAAATCAAGTCACAGAAGCAGAACAATAATAGAGTTTGACTTTCAATTTTAATTAATAATTTTATCACTCAATAATGAGAAAGATTAGAATTTTCTAAATAAACATCTGCAAATATACTGAAGTCTGCATCATCCAAGCTAATGACTACTTCTAGGAACACTGCAAGGTAGCCAAGATATTGATAATAAAGACAATCACTGAATGACAATACTCTCTACAAATTGCATCAGGTCTGTAAGGGATACATTTGAAGCAGCATATTGCTTCAGTCTGTGATGGGTTTATGTAGCATGGTTAGGGGCTGGGGGAGGCTGTAGGGGTGGCCTCTGTGACACAGTATTATCAGGAATTTAAAAATTTCAACTATCAGGCTATTTTGTCTTTTATTTATTTATATATATGTACACACACATATATATAAATAAAGGAAACTGGTTAAGCATACACATCTGCCTGTTAGTCCAACTGAGTGGCTGGAAGCAACTCATTATTGAGAAAAGAACTCAATGGTAAGACAGTAGAAGCTGTTTCTCCTAGTACACAACAGTGCTAACACAGCTAGGATGCAAGAGAAGTGTTACAGAAGTATTAAACACAAAAGGGAGCCTCTTAGCCCAAGCACAACACACTCAGACAAAATACAATCCGCCTGCTTACAAATCCAATCAGAAGAAAACATCTAAACCATTAAACAGATGAGTAGCACATCCAGTCCTGTGTTATTACACTGTTCTAATGTAGAACCTCATTCCTTCCCATAATATTTTGACTTCTGAGTTCAAACATGAGTTGTCCTATACTATTCAAGGAGTTCTGCGACCTCAAATAAAGGTGTTTGATTAATTAATCTCAGAAGCTGTGCTTAACCAGGAATTTGAAACAGATGGATCTATCCAAAAACTCTGTCACAGGTCCCTTGCATAATGAGCAAACATCAGCAGCCCTGTAGAGCATGTAATGCTACCTCCTCTGAGAAGCTGTTCACCCCATTAAGACAATGATAAACAACAGCAATGACGTTGGCTAATTTGCCACAGGACAACTGTAGAATCAGCAGCTAAGAACAAGAAGTCTTTATTTGAAGTCAGTGAAAAGTCTCCATTTACATGTGGGTCACTAGTATAGAAGACAGAGCCAGCACCGTTTCATGCTGTTTTCTGCAGTTCAGTCAAAATAAAATTACAAACAAACCAGATAGTCTGTGCAACACTTATTTACCATAGGAGACAGAAAAAGGAGAAACAAAGCAGATAAAGGGCTCACATGCCTTTACTTTTATTGTAAGCACTTAAGCTTTGCATACTCTGTGGGATATCTCAGGTTCCTAACAACAACATTTAGGACGTGCAGTGTCTCAGTGCACCACCTCCTCTAGGACACAGTGGGTTTCAAAAATGTTTATTCACTGTAAAGTGACATAATACAATCAATGAATTGGAGACAATTTTATCACATTTGGGTTTTGTGGCTTCCAAGGTCCATTGTCATAAGGGTACTCTGTAACCAGCCACCTGGGATGAAAACAAAAATAAGTTACAGGCACCCTTACCTCCTAGTCCATCTCCAGAATCAACCTCATAGATGCTCTCCCCTTCCATGTTGTCTTTGGGATGCAGCCGAAAGGAAGATCTTCCTCAAGTGATAAGCTCAGGCTCCAGAAGGAAGCTGAGTCCACCCCCTCTGCAGCCAGCAGATGATATCTTTCAAACAAAAACAAAAACAAAGCCATTGATCCAATCCTGCTATACAACACACAAGTAATTTAATTTCTTTCTTATGCTCCCAATTGTTTTAAACTGTGTCCACTGGTTCTACATCCAATATCTCAGATCAACTGCCATTCACAGTACAAATGCACCACCTCATATAAAGAGGCTGCATCAGTCCAAGCTGCAGGACTGGATTGAGGGGGAAAGCCCCAGCACAGACCCAAACTCATTCATATGGCCCAGCAGGCCTCAGACTGGGCAATATGGAGCAATCTATTACCCATCTGCAGGATTAGCTCTTCTCTGGCATGCTGTGAATACTGTGGAGCCAAATTATAGTTAGGTTGTAAACATCAATGAAGACTGAAAGCACACAGATCATGTGGGTTCACTTTCTTAAGACCACACTCAGGGTCACTAAGTTTAGGCAGAAAGAGCAGTTCAAGCAACAGACTTTTCCCTAAACTGAATACCTAGTTAGTTTTCTACTACTCTGCTCCAGTGTGACTAGTTTTTACCACCTCCTTTTGAATGAAAGAAATAATTCTCAATGAATTTTAAAACCCTATTACTGAGTCAAGAACCATCCACATATCAGTACCTTTGAGTGGCAAGAAAAGATACCAAAAGCAATTGAGCAGCATGGAGTTACTGGAGGAACTTTGCAGCAAGTGGAGAGCTGCCATGTATCAGATGTTCAGGATGAGCAAGAATGAGCAAGGATGAGATCCACCACTCATCCTCTCATGTAAGAGGTGCGCACTGATTATTTTTAAAACAAACCAAAAGCCATTTGGAAAGAGCACAGAGGCATCTCCATGCCATAAACAAACTCAGGCCAGGAACATAAAACATGATGAGAAGATGATGATAACATCCATGAATGATGGGATATAGAAAACAACAGTCCAGGTACCAGTAGTAACTTAAGGCTAGCCATGGAACAACATATTGGCTGTCTCCTTGCCAGTTGCAAACGAGCAAATAAAAGTTATTTATTTGCAAATCTGCAGCCTTCTCTTCTGCTTTTCCGTGTCATTAGGACTGCATTTGAATTGTCCCATGTCACTGAAACTTATTGAGAGGGTGGAAAAGGGACAAAAGCTCTGTATTAACATGAGCTGCCCAGTATCTTCCGTTCAACCCCCTTCTTCAACTTCCTATCATCAAGAAAGCAATAAACAAATCTGTATTCAGACATCAAATAAAAGAAAGCCAACAGTTCAAGTACTATGCCATTTTGTTGATAAAAATAAGGGCATACCTACAAGTTTCACACCAGATGACCTCTACTTCTTCAACGTCTTCAAGCATCTCTCAGCATCTGCGTGTTTGTGTCGCTGTTCCGCTGGATGTGCCAGTGCAGGTGTATGCCATGTAACAGAGCATGCATGGCACTGCAAGACACTGAGCAGGCTTCCCACGGAGTGAAAATTGTAGTAGAGCCATCTCACAGTGCTGATGCCTTTTCTTAAGCTCACACCAGTGACTCAAGGTGTTCTTCTAAATCAGCATTCATGTTTTTCAGAAGGTATGCTACTGCAATTTGCAAAGGACTGAAGACCAAGACAGGATCCATAACGCTGGGTTTTAGTGATGAAGTATCCTTTGTGGAAATTTTTGTTTGGTGTAAAGAATCCATACATTTTAAAAACACAATACTTACCAAATAAGTAACTGGAAGACAGTGGTTATAGCATCAACTCTGGCTGCATAGTCACACCTGAAAAATGCATGGTCCAAATGCTGATTTAGGATGCTCACAAGAACGTTAACAATCGTAGTTCTTGTTTATAAAAGCAAATGCCATCAAGCAATGAATATTGGATTCCCATGATCAAAAAAGCTCTACGGTCACAGGATTTACTACTATTTTCACTGGACAAATGGGTCAGATGAGGAAATAGCCATAGTTTGAGAAAGTCAACCACAGCCTTTCAAACGAAAGAACTTTTCTTGCAAGTCTCGCTTTGGAAAGGTCTTCTCATTCTGCTCAGATCTTATTGCCAGTCCTGGGGTTTACGATGAATGCAGAAACTGTGACTGTATAAAGTAGCTGCTGACCAAAGAACATTGCACAATGTCTATAAATGAAACAATGCATTTTCATCTGGGCTTTATGCCTACATATCTAGAGGGGGAAAAAAAATCCTGTGCCCAGCATAAATATCTACTTGTACATCTACTTAAACAAACATGTTACACAATGTGTTCACCCAGCTGTAAACAAAAATGTGTTATGGAAAAATCCATAAAGTGTCTCATTTTGCCATAGAGTAATGAGCTAAATGAAGTCTGTGTGCCTTTATCAAAACCTGAAAGTGCAGAAGGTAATAAATTCAAAGACAATCAATGCACAAGGATATCAGTATTGTGAAACACCAGCATTTCAGTGTAAGGCTACTGAGACAGTAACTGGAACCAAAGTCTGTGTTGCCTAGCTTGAAAACTACTATTATTATGGAAAACTGAGATTGAAAGAAGAGAAACAGATGAAATATTTTTTAAAATAGTTTATTAATAGTTTACATATATTCCTTGTCAAACAAATTAGTTGTTCTTTATTATGTGCTTGATGTCTCTTCCCACTTGGCATCTTTATGAATATTGCTTTTAATAGCATTTCACTCACAGTTGAATGTGTGAGTGGGCCGTTGGTGGACACGAGATCCTCTATTGTTCTG
The DNA here is from genome assembly GCF_027791375.1 of Indicator indicator. NCBI lineage: Eukaryota > Metazoa > Chordata > Aves > Piciformes > Indicatoridae > Indicator > Indicator indicator. Next base: position 9,348,905 of record NC_072032.1, on the reverse strand, counting down.
CTCCCTGGGCTATGAAAACTTTTTAATTACAAAGTAAAGCAAACGATGCGGTAGCACCAAAATGGAATCACAGCCCTGGGGTAACCAGTGGTGGAATACTTTTCTTAATACATATTTAAGTGATTGTCAAAAAAGAAATCTACACTTGGGAAATAGATGGAAATCTTGTATTCAGTCAGGCATAACCATGCTTGAGTTAGTCCTGCGGTAATATCCCACAAGAAGCCTTCTTGACTACCAGACTTGATAATCAGAATACCTTCCTAACAAGGCTTTCAGGGAGACTGTTTCATTATTCAGAGAAAGCCTGAGTTTAATAGATTCACCTCATTTCACCACAAAGCTGCATTTTTTGGTGATATTTCCACATGGCAATCTGAATGAAGCCAGAACGAAGTCGGCTATGGACATGAGCTTTTTAAACATCGACAAAATCCTCATTTTTCAATACCTCAGAATAAGCTTCAACTCAAGACTTTGCAAAATCAAAGTGCTAGCAAATGGTTTGCTGTGTGCAGCCTTGAAAGGAGATCCATGTATTTTGGAGACCTAACAGCAGCCTTCCAGTACCTGAAGGGGGCCTACAAGAAGGATGGAGAGGGACTGTTTACAAAAGCCTGTAGTGATAGGACAAGAGGCAATGGTCTGAATTTAGAGAAGAGCAGATTTAGACTGGATGTTAGGAACAAGTTTCTTTACCCTGAGTTTGATGGAGCAATGGAAGAGGTTACCCAGGGAGGTAACTGAGGCCCCATTCCTGGAGATATTCAAGGTCAGGCTCAATAAGCATCTAAGCAACCTGATCTAGTGGAGGATCTCCCTGCAGTGGGGTTGGACTAGATGACCTTTGGAGATCCCTTCCAACCCAGACCATTCTATGATTCCAATCCTGCAAAATACAGTTCAGGGAGAGGATACAAATTAGAAGAAACAGATGAATTTCACAACTTCATTCCTCCAAAACATCCATCTGAATCAGAAAGAGGGATTTCTAAGTCTGAGCTACTTCATTTCTACACATATTTTTCTTCTTTAGGAAGTTTGTATTTTCAAATAACTCCATACCTGTTTTACCGTTCTCATCACACACAGGACTTTGCCTTCCAACTGTTTCTCTTTGCATAGAAATTCTGACCACTGTGAAGAAAGTTATTTCACCCACTACTGTGCAACAGGCTTGGCAATTCAAACTCTATTTTTACTGTAACACTCCCACAAAACAATTGACACATGGATCTCTTCCTTGTGGGCCGTACAGTGTGAACTGTGGACAGAACACCAAGAATTCCCATCAGGCAAACACAATGCTCTCTGTTATCCTAGAAAATAAATAACTGCAATCTGGTTCCTCTGCTAATGGCAGAAACAATAACTCTTGACACATGCAAGAGCAGTAGAAGCCAAGCTAATGCTTGTAAAGCCACCTGAAGATGTTGATTATGACCTGAAAACACACACTGTGTACTAGAGTTTCTACTCTAGGCATAGTAATTCAGAAACAGAGAGGGCCGGGGCAGGGTTTTACATCAGAAACATTTTCTTTAAAGATGTGTCTAAGAAGTCAATTTCTGTAACTTAAAATTTATGATACAGTTACCAGGAATCTGTGTACTGCAGCAAAGATTCATCAAAGAGTTCTACACCCTTGACATTTACACAAATTGATTGCTGCACACAGTGTAGCTTTACTATCATTACCAACACAAAGCACACCTTAAAAAACAAACCCAAACCCCACAACCCACAGAAAGCACCTCAAAACCACTCCCAAAGTGTACCCCCTTAATTTTAGTGAATTTTCAGTTCATGATCAAATACTCCTTCAGTTCAACAATGTGTTGTGTTTCTAATTAGAGACAAAGCAAAGAAAGTAGCAGGATGCTTCTATTTCTACTAGGACTATTTCCAAAGAAGAGTAATTATATTCCATTTTGACACCCACATTCTTACTATAATTAGCAATAGGTCCAGCAGCATATATTAAAACCAAAGAATTCATCAACATATTGATCAAAATATGATTTGTCAAAAACTGTACAGAAATAATTTTTATTAAAAGGGAGACACAAAGTAATAACAAAAAAAAAAAAAACAGAAGAACAAGTGCAATAAAAAAAAACCCCCAACCTTTAGCACTATCATGGTTTGACACAGAAGCCTGCAGCGTAAAAACAATTTGCTTTCCTCAGGTTTTAGCTGAAGGCCTAAATGAAGCATGCAATACATACTCAAGAGTATTTTCTCATTTGCTTTAACCTTAATTTCCAAGACAATGTTGAAAAGCTGAATTTATGCCCAGCTGTAGTTTTTATAACCAACCAAGAGAAATTTCGTTTGTATGCTAGAGCAACTGTGGAAATCAATTCTTAATCTATGACCTTGCTTACCACAGCTTGAAGCCTTGCAATAAATAAATGCCTTGAGCCACAAATAAGAAACATTTGGTGAATCAAAAAGACAAATAACACAAATCTATACGTGTATATATAGCATTAGAAAGGTCACATAAAACACAATATTGGCTCTTTTGTTGCTCTAACATAATAACATTTGAAAGGCAGGAGACAGTAATTGGCTGCATTAATGCCCAGGTGGTGAGCAGTCATGAGTTACCTATTTTCTTTTCAAATTACAATGTTCATCCTTTTAGAGGACTTGTTGGAGCCTGCCTGGTTTTTTTTAGTATGGACAATGCTACAATGCTTAGAAATGCAGAATCTCAGAAAATACTGATTTGCTTTGTCCTAGCACGTGTCAAATCTAACGCACATTTAAGCTTCCTTGTGAATTGCTCAGTGTTTCATCAACTAACAACTGGAGGGGAAAAAAAAAATGCCAGAGCTCAAGTGTTAACCTGCACCTAGTCAAAAGTCCCCTTCTTTCTAAGCCCAATCTCTCCTGTCCTCACCCTGTACATGATGACTTATTTCTCATGGGAGCATAAGCTAAAAAAGCACCTGTAGTAACACCTCATCATTAATATTTCACAATTACATTTCACAGAGCATTCCAGTAAACAAACCTGTGCCTCTTCAAAAACAGACCTGCCATTCTTGACATATCTGATTGATTGTAGACTTTAAAATTGAGTAATATAAAAAATACAAAATAGCACTAGTTCAGCTCATTTCCCTCTCTTAATTGTCTCCTTCCTGTTACACTGGAATTTCAATGTGACTGCCTGGCACTCATTTTTAGATTAGCCTGGCATTATTAGTGTGCACAGCAGGTGACCAGAGTAACTCATGGGAAGAGTTTTCCCTGATTTTAACCCTAAATAAAGGATATAATCTAATGTGGAATGAACAAATTTGGAGAGTCATAACTAGCCTTGAAATTGGAATTTTACATAGAAACCAAATCAGAAAAATACTTGATTTTTAGAAATATAATGAAGTTTTAGTCAAAATAGATCATTAGGTCCTTTCTAACATTACATTTCTCATAATGTTACATGTGCTAACATTATAGCACATGTGAAAATGTATTGTGCTCAGATCTCAATCAGTCAGTTTTGTCATTAACAGAAAACACTGAAATGTCCTTTTCAGTTCTTAATTAAAAAAAAAATTCTACTTACTTCTACCTACATCCATAAGCATCCAAAAAAAACTATCTCAGAAGACTTCTGAAATTCCCTTCTCCAAGGAAACATGGGCTTTTGTCCTCAGTGTCTGGATTTATTCTAGACTAAAAGTGACCTCTGTAGAAACAATGTCAAGTACTTACCAGTCAGAACTGATTTCACATTCCAGATGCACAAAATGTTCTCAAAATGCAAAACAAGCCGTGCTTGAACCTGCCCCAGAACAGACTCACCTTACCAACAGCTAAAGCAAAGCAGGAGGATATCTGATTTCACACATGCTTTTCCATAGCTTGAGATCAAGAATTTTAGCTTGGCACCTAGCTGGAGACAAGAGCTCACATTCCAGGCTGAAGCCCTTTGGGTAATAGCAGTATTTTACAGGTGTCCAGGCACATGCAGTTCCCAAAGATTTTGCAAATGGCATTAACCAGACCTCACCACAGTTGTTTGTGGGAACTGGCAGGTATTAGCAGGGCAGGTACAGAATGAGGAAACCCTCACAGGAAGCCTTCCTGAGAGGCAGGCATCTGCACAGCCTGGAAGAGCCCTCACTAAACTCAAGCGCCTCTCCTCATCACTAAGCATCAGTTAATACCAACTCCTTACTCAACTCCACCTGCTATGTCCTGTCTGGCATTCAAAACTAGTTTCCATATTAGAGTCATAAAGGCAGTTTGTTCTAACTGCAGGAGGGTTGCCTGCTGTATTAATTTAGGTTAGAGGAAATTACTTCCCCACCAACAAAAAAACAAATTTACACTACAGTGTGCACCTGATGGTAAGCAGTGACCCTTACAAAACAATCTGAGTTGCAACATTTGTGAAACAAAGAATGTATTCACTGATGGCTTTGTATCAATGTAAATGACTAATTACTTTAATCAAGAAGCTCAAAAGAACTTGATTTATTATAAACACAAGAGCTTGACCTCTTATAAAAATTACTTGCTCTGCAGTTTAGGACACATATTGATTTATGGCACTAATTGTAATTCTCTTAATTTTTATTTTAGCATTTAATAACAGGTGAAAAATGAATTAAAAGTCAACCAGAACAAGCCATGTTCATAATTGTATTCAATTCCATAGCAATATTCATACGTATTTCATTAACAGTAAAGGTACAAGAGTACTTTGAAAACCATGCAGAGAGGAAAAAGATTAATTTGGCCAAGATTACAGAAAGAGGGAATATTTTTGCCCTTCTCATACATGGCTGTTAATTATTTAGGGATAACTGACATGTGTTGCTGACACCAGCTGAATACAATTCAAACCCTGTTTAGATGGGGATACCAGAGAACCATTTAAAAAATAGTAATAGAAAACTGTCTGAGGATAGATCATGAATCAGTTATGGCATAGGGTCCAGAGAGAGAAAGAAAGACTGAATCTGCCTGGAGTCTGGTAGTGGACAAGCAAGTATCTCAACATCTTTGCTGCAAAGCCACTTTGGAAAGCGCTTTGCTCTCTCCTGACTCCTGCACCATTAGTCCTTTATCTCACCTGAAAGCTGTTTATGGACAGACTTATCAATGTACTGTACTACATTCAAGCTACACAATACAATTACAATTTTTTACAGTATATATCTTTTAAATAAACACAGAAAAATCCAGGTCCAACCTACTTGAACTGAGATTAAATCGTTAGGTCTCTCTCATCCACTTGAACTTTGTCCAGAGAAACACACCATGGACTCCCTCTTTCTGGCAAACAGCAAAGTTCTTTAGCTCATCTTAGGTATTTAGGGTAATCACTGGAGCCCCAGGGTATCCAAGGGAACTGTCACACAAACGTGTCAGTAGGAGTTCCATTGCTCCATCAGTTTTTATAACGGTGACAATGAATGTTCACAGGATCACAGGATGCTAGGGGTTGGAAGGGACCTCTGGAGATCGTCAAGTCCAATCCCCCTGCCAGAGCAGGACCATAGAATCTATCACAGGTTGCACTGGAATGCATTCAGATGGGTCTTGAAAGTCTCCAGAGAAGAAGACTCCACAACCTCTCTGGGGAGCCTGTTCCAGTACTAATGTTGCATCAATATGTGCAGAGAACAGTGACCAAAGGCAACGTAAGAATATTTTCAACATGAAGAATGTTTTCACAGACAGGAAGATCTGCTTGATCAAACTTAACTCTGAGCTCAGCTAAACCAAACTGTACTCCTCAGGGCACTGCAACGAACAGATTGCCAGCAAACAAAGATGCCTGGCAGCCAGGTTCATATTACAGCTGCTTCTTTTTGTGCTGACCAGCACAAGAACCGTGACCTCATGTTCCCTGTTTTAATATATTCTCACATTTTCTCTTTTCTCATATTTAATACCAACACTCCTCCAGGCAGAAACCAACTCCTTCTTGTGTATTTACAGAACCAGCTGTGCCTAGTGACTCTTAGGGTATAAATAACAAGAAAGATATAAATCTGATCATGATTTATGGCAGAGTTGAACAGCATAATTAAACCTCAGCATTATCAAAGTCATAGGAAATTTTTGTTCTTTAAGCAAAGGTTTTTCCTATTGTATCATCATGGTTGGCACCTCCTGGGTACAAGTCTTCTTTTACATGACATCCTTTCTTTTTTCAGTCACCCATCAATTCTGATGCCTTGCAGTTATTATTGTAAAATGGGAATAAGGGAAGTATTTTCACCAGCACTTCTGTCAAATAATCACTTTCTATCGAACATTTCTTCCAAGCCCAGTGGCCAAAAGAAAGTCTCAAAATTCAGGTTACTGCAGTTTGGAAGATATCCATCACAGGATTACTAAGAGACATCTGCTTTGGTCCATGATAGGCACACAAGGGACTGACCTCTGCTATACTCTATAACCACTCACTGATAATCAGACACCAAGCCCCAATTCTGTATAGCTGCAGAAGACCGGCCTGCTGCTATAGTAATTAGAAACCAGAAAATGTGGGGTACCTACCAACATAACACAGGCTTCTAAGGCACTTAATCAAACTTAGATAGTTTGGATAACTCTCTGATAACCTGTGAGAAATCTGAGAGATCCTTAGAAGTCTTGGAGACGCAATGTCATGCTAGCACTCATGGATGTTTAAAACTGCATGCACAATTTTTAAGGACTGGTGATTAAGATGGTTTATTTTCTTTGTGGGATTTTTAACTTACATGAGTGGTTTCATATTTCAATCCCTTTCAAACAAAGGTGTCCTCATTTCATGAAGTGAACCATCTGGAGTTCTGCTTTTTTTTTTTTTTTTTTAATATAATCCACAGTATTAGAGGTCAGGTAGAGGCAAGCGTTCAGGGGAGGATTTGGAACAAACTAAAAAAGACTGAGACCTACAAATTCAAACAGAATCAGACATAAAAAGAGGAACTCCCATCAACAAAATGAAATCCAACTATTTTAAACAAAAAGAATCCATTAACTATCAAATATATTTGTTGGTTTAATCTGGGTTATATGTAGAAATATTATAGTGAGAGTAGTGCTACAGAGCAGCATTTACTGGTATCATGAAGATTATTCCAACCTGCAAAACCCTTTTATTGAGTTTGTTTCTGTAGGAATGTTTGTTTTCAAAACAAATTTTATGTTAAAGCTTAAATTTTAAAAAGTACCTTTGCTTTTTCAAGGAAAGATTAGGACTAGAAACTCACTATTGCAGGCATTCATTTTCTAACAATCATTTAATTTCATATTTTGTCATGTTTGACAACTCTCCTGGGGAGCTAAACACTCTCCTTCTACAGCTATTGTGGTTACTGAGAGAAAAATATGAAATAACTTTGAAAATGATAGATCAGCTTCACAGGTGGCCTGGTTCTGCTGAGCTCAGCAAGGAGGAATGGCTACCCAATATCTTTACTGGTGCAGTCACTCCTAGAGGCTATTCTGACTTGCACTTGCTGGCAAACGTCCCCAGAGGACCATCTGCCAGCAAGAACAGTGGGGGGGAGAAATCATTCATGTGCACACTCAGATACTGCCAAGTCCTTCCCAATTCTCAAAAACTTCAAACACTGGAAGCTACCACAAGATTTAAGATTTTAGCATGCCAGCTTTACCTGCTGTGGAGCCCACAAGACAGAAGCACTTCATCAGAAGAGACAAAGAGAGTCTCCATAAAAAGAAGAGGAGGAGAAAACTGAACAGATAAATTCTTCTATCTTTTCTATTCAGAAAGTCACAGAACCATGACCAATGTTACCAAGCACTGTAGGTTAACTATGCTGAAACCACTCATCTACAAAAGGCTTATTGGGAAGGCAGGGGCGGGGGAGGAAGTGTCAAATATACCCAATGAATGTGTGCACACTAAGCTCATACCTTTCAAACTGCTGCTACAGATCTATTTATTTATCACTTCAGAAACCCAGAACAATCCTAAAGCATTCAGAATAGGAGATGTGTGGCAGAGCAGCCTATGCTTCAGTAACAGAATATGCTGTTTCCCTCAATAGATTTGGAAGAGGCAGATCAAAAGAGAAAATATTTAAAATTAAATGCAAGAACTTATTCTGATTTAAGGACAGCAAAGCAAAAAAATATATCCTGCAAATACATAATGTCTTTTACATATATATGGATATTGCAAAGTTAGAGCTTCATTGCTTAACCTGTCCTGTCCTGTGTATCCATTCCTACCCTCACAATTTTGTTTTTCTGTAAAATACACCCTTGAAGGCATCAGCTCAGACAGAATGGCAACAGCTGTTCTGTTCTGGGGTCAGAGCAGATGCAGTACATATCACCAGAATTGTCTGTGTATGATGTTCTTTCAAGAATGCTTTTAAGTGTTGGGGGTTTTGAACCTTCTTCCTTTGCTATTTCTACTGAAAGCACGGCTGTGCCTGCTTCTGGTGCAATCAGGATTTTCTGCCTCTATGGTACTGGCCAAGGAGTAAGGTGATCCTAAGTAAGTTCACTACAGTTTTATTATTACAGTCTCATCTTCCCTCCTCTTCCCACCATTCATCTCTGTCTCCATCCTGCTACATTTTTAAGTGATATCTATCATTCAGATTATATTCCATTTTAGACACAAGCCCATGATTCCTCCCTCACAAGATTAGTTTTGGTGTAAACACTACTAATAAAGATATCTTGGAGTTTAAAAAACAAACAAAGAAAAAAGCCCTGTTATTCAAAATAAATCATAGAATTGTCAGGGTTGGAAGGGACCTCAAGGATCACCTAGTTCCAATCCCCCTGCCATGGGCAGGGACACCTCACACTAGATCAGGTTGCTCAGAGCCACATCCAGCCTGGCCTTAAAAACCTCCAGAGATGGGGCTTCTACCACCTCCCTGGGCAACCTGTTCCATGTTCCAATGTTTTCATTCTGAATTTATCTCCACTGCTCCCATCCTACAGAACACATAGAACCTTTTATTCTTCCAGCCTGGTCACAAACTGTCAGAATACACTGAATCATTCCATTTCAGACAGCTTTGGTACTTTAGCCTCCCCGTTTTACTTTACTCTCTTACTTTTGCCAGAGACAAAGTTTTGGTTAGAAGGAATTTCCTTCTGCTGCATCCCAGTAATTTATTCTTAGAAGTCCAGTGCTGACACATGAAATATTTTTAAGCACATCAAATAAATGCTTCCTTTTGAACAATCTAACACCAGACAGTTCCTTCCAGATCATCACAGGTGGCCGGACATTCTCCGCCCTAGCTCCAAACCTGCTAGAGAAATGCTTTCCCAGAGATACCTCTGGAAGACTGGGAATGAGCAAAGTCCCTTCTGGATCACCTACAGACAAATACAGATCTACATTACCTTCAGAGAGAAAGGCAAAAGAAAATCAAGTAACTTTTTAGCATGGGAGTCTCCCAATTATGACCATGCAAGATCCACACATAATTCAATGTGGACCTAAAGATTTGTTTATTCTTTGTCTGCAACCTCTGCCTCTAACACTTAATCCAAAGTTCTACATATCTTTCCTAAACTTTGCTGTTATCTAGTGGTTGGTGAGAAAAAGGAGCTTATGAATTGAGCCTGAAGCCTTCAACCAATTCACTGTAATTCAGGAAAGATATTTAGCTTTCCTCTACTCCCAGTCCTTGGGCACAACCAACACAACCTACACAAGCACTAGGATATAACTGGAGGTAAAGAATAGGTGATAAAACTGAAGCTCTTGAGACAGGAATCTGTTACTACTAACCTAATGCTGAAACCTTCTCCCATGTGACCACTCCTAGTGGAATCCACAGGATTACTTATACACATTAGAACTCCAGGATGGAGGTGATGAGGATTATCCTTCTCTGAATAATGAACTGTTTTACAAGTATGCTTCTTTAGATCACCATTATTCAGTGTAAATATGAAGGGGGAAAAAGGCAAAAAAAAAAAAAAATCAAATCAGACTCTGCATGAATAAGAACTCAGAGAAAGCATAAGCAGAGACAGAAAGATGAATGAAAATAAACTACACTGTGAAGAAATGGTCTTCTGACCATCCTTTTGTGTTTGCACTGACAACGATTTAGCTGTAGTTTTATACTTGAATTTAAAATCAAGTCTATTATGAACAAGGTTTCATTGTGATCAGTTATACAATCATCTTCAAAGGTTTATATGGCATAGAGGTAGGTTTGTGCCAAAATTCTGGACTCAACTCACACAGGTGTGTGAAAGCCAGCTCTGGACCTCTCTACAGTGCTGTCAACCAGAGTCAAGGTTAGAATCTGCACTGCACTGAGAAGAGCTGAAACATCTAATCCACATGGCTACTGGCATCATCCAAACATTAAGTAAGGTGACTTATTAGCAAATACGCCTAAAACTATGCTACCTAAGGCCATGTATTGTGATGACAAGGATCCTCAAACTGTTCTTCACTTAAAATGAAGATCAGTCCCAAATTACTTCCCAAAAGGACTCTACCACTCAAATCATGAGCCAAATCCTGTATCCCTCACCATTCTGACACAGAAGCTGGAAACTGTTCTAACTGTATATGGAATGACTGCAATTCTGATTCAGATCCTTTGAAGCAAAAAAGGCAGGAAATCCCTTTAGGAAGTCTGTTTTGGTTAGGGAAATTAACTCTTTTATTCTAGATCATGTGGAAACAGTCAGGAACAATGCTCAATTTATATAGTTATTATGATACATTCTTCTGTTATTGTACCTGTTTACAAACAGCCACAGTAGCAGTTACAAGAGACTGATGGGTCTCAACTACAAATGCCAATCAAATCACTGCAAACCCTTCACACAGCACCTGAAGTAATTCTCCATGACCTAGCAGCCTTGCTAAGCCTTTGATTGCATTTTCTCAATTGTATTTCTATATTTAAGACATGTAAATTTGGCTGGAAAAAACAATAGTTTTCACTATATTTGAACTTAAACAAATCCACGGAAGTATAAAAGAATTCATTTGCCAAACTTGTGAGCATTTATTATTTTTGTTCTGGAAATTTGCCTCAGCCATCTTAATTCCTCTCAATTTATCATATATCTCCTGGTTCAGATGAAAACTATCTATTTTAACCTCAGCACATACCCATGACTTCCATATGGTGCAGAATGTTACATGTCTAACTTTAGATAGGCAGATTTAATTAATTGTACAATAATCTAAAACAGTACATTAGTTTACCAGCTTAATTGGTGTTAATATCTAAATTACACAGTCATTATGAAAAGAGAAATGTTAAGATAGGGCTTTACAACAGAAACCTAATAGTTCATTTAGATACTGAAAACCAACATTCACTTTCTTATCAATGTTCAGTGCATTTCAAAGCATGCCTCCTGGTCTAGTGCTCTAAAGCTCCTCTGGCACACACGGCTGCCAGCGGTAACCTCTTTTCTGTATCACATTTACAACCAGACCACATTCATTTGCATGCTACTTTGTAGACGTGTACATAAAGCATTGACAGTCTGAAAACAGAACAGTGCAAAAAAGAAAAAAAAAAAAAAACAAATGCAAAGGTGTCATCCAACCACAAAGAAATACCAAAATGTGACAGCAGTCAAGCAGAAGAATGCAACCTCAACGACCCCAGCCCCACGGCTTTACAGTACATGGAGTGATTGTCTGTTAACAACCGGTGGTTCATTCAAGACAAGGGGTCAGTCTCCATCCAACAGCCTGTCCCACAAGAGCCACTGCCTGGCAGTAGGAACTGCATGGACAGAGACTCTTCCACCCACTCACCTCCAGAAGTGACCTCTTCAGAACTGGGATGAGGAACATTGGCAGGACAATGTGGGGAAGCTTGCATTGCTGCCGCCCTTGCTATACCTGTCCTGTGGAGAAATAGAGGACTTAATTTCCCGGGCTGTCAGTCAGCATCTTCCACATCACAAGTGAAGGAAAAAAGAAAGGAGTTTGACACTGCTTGCTTCAAGCAAGTGCATTTTGGGGCACGGTGAAGAATCCACATTCTCTTCTTCATTATCTGGGTTACTTCCACATCTTCTGTGGAGCTGCTTTTGTCTCCCCAGCCAGCAGGCTGGATTCTTTGTTTCATGAGATGATGATGCTCTTGCCAATTACCTGTATAGCAAGCTAGGATATGGCCACTGAGAATCAACTCAACTAGACAGCCGAAATAAAATAAGAGAATCACATTTAAATCAATCTCTCAACTCTGATGTGAATAAGTACTTGTTACTGGGCAACTCTTTCTCTTTGATCTCCCTTTCAAAACAGCAAGTTTCTTAGTCTCCTATTTACACATTTCCTTTACAGAAACCATTACCATCCAAAAGACCTAGCAGAGAAGCAATTATTTTGCTTCTCCTGCCCCACCCATTCCACAGAGGCTTTTTTTTACTTCTACATTATTCTGAATAGGGTTACCACAAGAATCAATCCTAACAAACACAGTTTTTAAGGGAAAAAAAGGGAAGTTTCCATTATCCTCATGGTTTCCAGCTAGGGCAACAGTTTTCAGCCAGCAATTTTCACTGTGACACATCCAAATGATTTGTCTATGTCAAAGTGCAGTCCATTAGAGGGAGAACACAACAAAAAGCCTCCATCGGAAACACATGAATAAATCATTCTTTTGAGTGTGGCGATGAATGCAATGGTTTACAATTTCAGAAACAATTCTCTAAAGCCTTACTAAACCAAACATGCTTGCTTCCAAAAGTGATCTCGCTGTCTTTCATGAGTACCATGATGGGATTTGTTGGAGGAAATGTCAAGTTAAGACAGAGGGGACTGCAAGCTAATGATCAACCACTTTATTCTGGCGCAAGTGTACACTGAATACTGATGTTCACAAGCAGGAACAATTTCCAATAATTAATTGGAAACATATCAGCCTTCAATGCAGTTGCTTAACTTCGGTCAACAGCAACGTTAATCTTGCAAGTGAACTGGGAGACAAGACAAAGCCTATGTGGGCAATGTTTATGTATAGTTCAGAACTGCTGAAAATCATGGAAAACAAACCAAGAAAAACATGGCAGAGGAACTCTATTAGGGAAGAAAAAAAAAAAAAAACAAAACACCCAACAAACCACAAACAACAATCCAAAACCACACCACTTTTATTGCCTCAATTAGGATCAATCATTAAGCCAGAATCAGCCATCTATGCTAAAGAGGAAATGTAGGGGTAAACAGAATTGTTCCCTTCTTGTGTGAGCAGAACAGACTTATGCATCACTCACTTCCTAAACAAAGATGCCAGACAAAGCATGTTCTTAAATTTTATGTCATTGTTTGCAACTGTATGCTGTGTTTCTCTTCACAGTTCCCAGTTTCCACTTCACTAACCACTTCAAAGCCACAAAACCATTTGTCTCTCCAAGTATCTAGTACCTTGGACTACAATTATGGCTGTCCATGGGCTATGGTTATACACAGACTTTAGCCAAGACATTAGGAGATATCTCCAAGAGAAATAATAACAACTGGTCACATATATAATACCACACTTAAACCCAGTATTTAAATATGACACAACAGGCTGGCTCAAAGAAACAGGACAATGATTCAGTCTGTCCTGAGCACTACAGGTAGATGTTCTGTTCACTTTCAAAGGCAGATTATTCTAAGCACTAACAAGAATTTTAATGAATCAGCTCCTTTTCTTTATGTGACAAATGCTAGGACTATCAGAAAGAACCAAAATCATCATGGAGCTCTGATGAGCAGGTTTTTGCATACTGCCTAAACCCCTCTCTGAGTCATGAAAAAGCTGCCCCTGAAAGACCATATTACAGTAACGCTGCACAGATACCTCTGACACATTTCTCTTGAGACAGAACTCAAACACTTTGAAATGTTAAGGGATAGTTTCCAATAATGCTTGGAAGGACTGGCATTAGTGGGAGCAGGTTTGACCCAAAAATCACAACTGCTAATGTCTATACACTTCCTTAACTGCAAGCTGATAAAAGCTAAACCTGGGCAGGGGGTGGGGGGAAACAGCTGCTACTGAAAGCAGGAGCTGGAACAGTCACAGTGTGGATTTTGGGTTGTTTGCTTTAGTAATCTACAAAAACATCAAATGCCAAGCATTTCACACTTTGAGGATAACCTACATTTGCTTCAAAAACAAGCCTTAGGCATTCAAACCCAAGCACTTCATGCATTAAATGCTTCAAAGAGCATTTCCTTTGCTTACATCCTCCTGATTTTCTCCCCACAAATTAACTGTTCTTAAACTTCCCCTACAGTCTACAATGGCCTATGTATTCCAAGCGCTGTAAGAGCCACAATAAACATACCAGATATTTCTAAAAGGTAGGATCACTTTCACTATCTAGCAAAGTAGCTCGTGGAATGAAAACCAAACCAAAACACCAATTTTGCCACAGGACGATGATATATGTTCCAGAGATTAGCCTAATTCAGACAGAAAGCTCTTCCATGACAGAAAGCATGTGCTGTTTCTAGAATGAACTCACATCCTGTCACCATATCCAAGCTAGAACATGCCTTCTTCCTCCCTGTTTAAATACTGAGTAGAATCTATTATGTACCTGAGGATTGTAATATAGCTCCTGGACTTAATTCTCAGCCTCACCAGAAATGTTCCTGTGAGTCCCATGGAAATCACTGGGTTTTCTGCAAGTTTATTCTCCTTTTGAGAAATGAAGAAAACCAACCTTTCAGTCTCCATGTCTAGAAAAAGAAATGGTGAGATGTCCATTGTGTGGACCTTTAGATGAATGAATTCATGCATCTATAGCTGCAGTGGTAGATTCCTTACCTAGTGACCACAATCATGTTTTGCTTGAACATAGCCTGTCAAATTCCCTATGTGTGTTAGAAGACAGTACCACTGTGGACTACAGTCCCACCTGCCTCTCCCTAATCAACATAGAGCTGGTGAATAAAAACAAGCCTGACAACTTTTACCTATAGCTGAAATCATGTTAGTCATCACTGTGAGGGATCCCATACTTACAGTCTAGCACCCAGAAATTATGTTGCTAGCTCCTGAACTTTTATGGATAGTCTCCACAGAGAAAAGGAATAATGGCAGTTTCAGTATACTGTACACTCTGGCTTTGCTAAGAACCTGTGATTCTTTTATACAAGCTAAAAAGAGTATCGATTTCTTTCAAAGTCCACTGCACACTAAATACAATTCCTACTGTTGCTATTTGAGGCATTAGATAAAAATGCTATCTTTCTGACTAAGAAAAGAATTGATGAGCCTTTCAAGAAGCAGAAATGTCTAAGGCTCTTTGGTATATTTCAAACAATCTTGTCAGCTTGAGGCAGACAAATTCAGGAAGTACATAGAAAATTCACTTTGCTGCCAGCCAATTTTAATGCATATTCACTGTGCACTGTGTACTGCAAGACACTGTCAGTCTAAAAACATCCATAGTGATACAACAGCACAAACTCAGTGTCCACCTCTCAATTACAACCGGCAGAAGACAAAAAAATTACTGTAAAGCAAAAAAAAACCCAAATCAAACCAACAAAAAACAATACACAAACAAACCACATCTGCAAGAATCTAGATGGACCCTGAAGAACTTCAGAAGTTCAATGAGAAGTGTGGGTTTCTGCACTTGGGGCAGAAGAGCTCCACACATCTGGCTGAAAAGCAACTGAGAACATGGCAGTCCAGCTGGAAAGGACATATGGTCATTCTGAATGCTAGGCTGAATATGAGTCAACAGTGGGCTGACATCAGCAAGCCATAGGCTGAGCTACACTAGGAAGAATTTGGCCAGTAAAAAGAGGAATCACTATCTGATCATAACTGATGAGGCTACATTACAGCCAGCTTCTAAACCCTGCTCCAAAAGGCTGGATCACTGTGCCCCATTCTTTGTCACTAACAAACAAAACGAAGCACAAAGAAGTGTGCTCCACAAACCCAGAGCAAGAAAGTGAAACTCATCTCTTTGCTACAGCTTCCTGAATATGACCACAAGAGGCTGATGCTCTCCCACAACCAGGTTAGGATAAAGTTAACTACAATAGTTAAGACTAATTAATTGAAGTGATTAATTCTGCATATGGCACACAATTTTTCTCCCCCAAAATGCAAATGTGCTAATTCTTTAGCTGTGGTCTGTTCATTGATAATGGGTTAAACTTTGAGGTAATGCCTCAACCAAAGAACTCTGGAATGTTCTTAATGGTGATCACCAACTACAGAAGACTTCATCACCTAAAGATGATGCTTTTATCTACATGTTCTGCCCATAGCTCAAAAACCCCAGTGTCATTATTATAATACCACAATGTGAATCTTTTGGAAGCTGTAAAAGCCTAATTTAGGGGAACAATATGAACCTAACAAATAAACACAACCCCAAAAGTATCCAAAATGGGCCTACTGTGTTGTTAAGACATGTACAGTTTAAGTGCTGGTGGAGATAAACCTGAAAAATACCTGCAACAAAGAAATTTAGTTAAGGGCTGAAACTATGTTACTGACATTCATTAAATATCCTGCAATTTTTTTCAGAGATTTAATTATACCTTTCATGCTACTCATGCACTTGAAAGATCTTCTGGTTAGCATTAATTTGAATTCTATTGCAACATAAATTAAGACAACTTAGACACATTTATCAGCCCTTTAAATAACAAACTGATAATGTGTCCTGGCAGTATATTCCTGAAAAGAAGGAAAAGGCATACAATTAAAACCTGAACTATAATTACTTTGCATTTCAGAAAGTTAAGAAGTAGCCTGAGGCAACAATACCTCAAAGAGAATATCTGGACAGTAACTTTGCTTCAGGCAAAGACACAAAGAGAACTGAAAAGAAAACAATGTGCAGCAAAGGGTAAATCATATCAAATGAGTAGGCAAAAAGGTCAAAGAGAAAGAAATGGGTTTGTACCCAGGTTGTTATAAATTTGAATGCTTTAAGCTCCTAAGGAAACATGCAAACACAGTATTAAGGTCACAGCATTTAACAGGCTAATTTTGACAGAACCCTAAATTTAACAAATTATATTATGCATAAGAATTCCCAAGTAGATTTCCTAACCTATAATGAAAAAAATAATAACATTATAATTCTAAATAGTTACCATAACTATGTAAAATCTGTTCTTTTGACTAAAGACTAATTTTTGATAGGCTAAACATACCGGTTGCTAAATCATACACAAAGGAATGCAGTAAACCCTAAGAAAATTAACTACCAGCCTTAACAAATCCACATCATTTCAGCTCCTAGGATTTTTTTTTTCTTGTGAAATTGCAGAATGTACTCATGTTTCCTGACAGTATGTACAAAAAGCTAAGCTTTGTGGAATCTAAGATTTCTGAACAGAGGGAGGTCAGACCAAATTTCCACCCTCACCTACTTTTGTCCTACAGAACAAAACCAGGAATAATTTTGAATTTCTGAAGATTCAGCACACTGAGATTCCCAGAAAGGTTTTTGGTAAGCAGTTACTTTATCCATTCTTGCACCGAGTCAGACAAACTCTATAACAAGATTCTCTTCCACTATCAGATGTTCTATATGTGACATCTCCATAATGTACAAAATGTAGTACTAAAGACAAAATTAACAGAGGTTACTGTACAAACCAGGAAAAAAAGACAGATATAGAGAATAAAAGCAGGACTCTCAAAGCACAAACAAATATGGGGTTTGTATACACATAGCTTTTTATGGATTTACAATATGCACATAAAGTACAGCTCTGCAATGCCATGCACCCTGATCCAACTTCACAGGAGCCAGTGGTAGGTTCTTAATAGACTTCATTGGATACTAAATTAGTTACATGAAGGCTGCAACAATCTGTCAGAATTCTAAACATGAAATTCTTGCTCTTTGATGAAAACTTAGTGTCCTAACAAACGTAAGTAGTGCATGATCCAGTCCAACCTCCCTGCCAGAGCAGGATCACTTACAAGTAGGTCACACAGGAACACATCTAGGTGGGTTTTGAAAGTCTCCAGAGAAGGAGACTCCACAACCTCTCTGGGCAGCCTGCTACAGGGCTCCAGCACCCTCGCACCAAAGAAGTTTCTCCTCATGTTGAGGTGATACCTCCTGTGTTCCAGCTTGTACCCATCGTTCCTTGTCCTATCACTGGGCAACACTGAAAAGAGACTGACACCTTCACCTTGATAACCACCCCTCAGATATTTACAGATATTAAGAAGATCCCCCCTCAGCCTTATCTTCTCAAGACTAAAAAGCTGCAGTTCTCTCAGTCATCTTCAGGCTAATCAATCTCTCCAAGTCCAAGGTGATTTTGAGTCACATTTGTGCTCTTTAATGACAGTAAAAGAATGGGTGGCAGTTCCAAGCCTTTCACTTTTAAGATTCAATGGATGTAAGTACAGGGAGCAGGAAGAACCTGGCAGAGCGTGCCAAGTGAGTTATGGGTTTGTCTGGATTTCTGGAGCTTGAGGAGCACCAAGTACTGCAGATAAAAGCCAGGTATCTCTACAATTAAGTCAAATAGCAGATGGAAAAACAACAGTTCTAGTCAAGGAAGGAATGACCATATGTCCATCTCCTTCTTGCTTTCCTCAGCACTGCTTGCACCTACACATTCCTGACTTCTCCAAAGTCTGAGCAGCTAGTATTACTTTCAGAGAGAGACATGTTGAGAAATTAAACCTTTGGGGCCCTGCTTGAACAGAGATGGAACAGTTACCTTCTGGGAGGAATTAAAGCTGGTATGGAAATTTCACAAAAAAGAATCAAAAGATGGTTTGGAAAGTGGCCCAAAGGAGATGAAAGGAACTTCAGCCACATGAAGACACATACCAGAAGCACATGAAAGGGGACTTCAAGGCACACCATAAGATTTAAGAAAGTATCTGTTGCCTGGGTAGAAGGCTGTGTGAACCAAGGAAAAATGTAAATTACTCCAGTGAAATACTTAGTCTCAAAATAATCATACTCTCTTGCATAATTTCCAGTCTTGACCACATCAGACATCTAGAAAAACAAATGTATTTTAGACTCCGTTCAGTGTTTGTACTATGAGAAGTGATCAGCACATCTGTCTTCTGCTTTTTCAAGTGCTACTGGATCTGGGCAGCCCCAGAGTTGAAAAGAACTCTGGGATTCTGAATTATATGTAAGCTTCAGGGAACTGCTGGGTTATTGCTCTTCAATTTTGAAGTGTTTGGAGCTACTTGAGGCATTACTGTGTTGGACAACAAAGATCCATGAACCTGTATGCTCATATGTACAAACAAATTTATGAAAGGAGATTTCTGGTCATCCAAGAAGGACAAGCAAGAGGGGCATCAAGAGTTTAGAAATATTGGCAATGATTCAGGGAAGATAACTATGTTAAACTAGGTATTCCTTACAGGAAGCTACAAATGCAAGTGCTAACAATAATATGCCAACCACGACAACCAAGTTCGGTCATTAAAAAGTAAAATAAAGGTGATAACCTCGGTATATCTCCAACTATCAACTCTCATCTGTAATAACCAGGTTGATGTTTGCTCTGTAGAGTTCAAATTGCTAATGCCTCCCATTTACACCAACTTCTTGGCTTTCAGGAACAAAAATAATTTCCTCTCTAAATATACTTACATTTAACAATCAGAAATGAATCCCTGTGCAAACACTTCTCCACACTGGCAATCTTTTCTGTTAGTAATTATTTATAGTGCAGAAGCATCAAAGCTATCTGCTTTCAGCTTTAACATTACTTCTATTGCCACCATTTCCCAAGCACTTCCAGGACAACTGTCAAACATTTTTCCAATATATTTGTAATTTGTATGTCTCCCTTTCCTTCTCCTGTGCATAAATACTACAAAAGCCTTATGAAAAGATAGATTTGAAGAAGGCTTACAGTTAGCAGCACTGCTATGTAAGTCTTTATATCACTGGTGAGCATTTAAGAGTTAGTAGGAAGCAGTGATGGAACCCTGATGACTGATGACAGCTTTGTACCTGTGGAAGCCCACACTGCTTCCAGCAGCTGCCAGGTGTGGTGGTTCCTTCTCTGCTAGCAAGGGACAACTTTCAAAATGGGCCAGGTTTGCTGACATTTTCTCTAAAAGCTGGACTCTCAGGTTGGTTGACTAACCAGTTTTGATACTCCCCCTGTGATGGGACAGGCTCCAACAGCAGCAGAGAAAGAAGGGTGGGCAGCCCACTCTACAGCTGCCTCTGGAGAATGGACTGTTTGCTGCTAATAACCACATCAGCAAGAGGTTTTGAATCAAACCCCAGATTTAAAATACCTTGGAATTAATTTAAAGGTATGAAAAAGCCAAAGAAACATTAGTATTTCAACCTAACCAGAAAATTGGGAAAGATCAATGCAACAGTGTGTTTGGACTCTGTACAAATCACATTCTGCATGTGATTTCTGCAGGACAGATAAAAGTTTCAGCAACTAAAAACCTTCACTTGGACACACTGTAAATTCTTGCAGCTAATAAACCTTGTAGCTTTAATATAATTGGTTAATTTGCAATATCATTAGCACTAGCAGATGCAGGTTACTTTTATAAATGTAGCACCTTTGTAACATGCCACAAAAGGCCTCTATATGACCCATTTTCTTGAAATGCAAGAGCAAGCACAGAAATGTTTAATCTAGCAATTGAATACATACCTAACAGTGGAAAATAAAACTCCTATCCAAGCAATCCATTTTTCAGAAAACTGCAGCTCATCACCACCACAGTGCAAAACCAGAAATGCAAAGACACTGCTTTTCACACTAAGGTAACAAGGAAAGTTTTGTTCCAGTCACAAACCAGCACACACTGACATACATAGACCAAAATAATTTGTGAATCATACGGGACCTGAAAGACATACAGTGCCCTACATACAAGCTCTTACTGTCCCATGTCCAATCTCCCAATGCTGAAACTTCTATATAGCCATCAAAACTTCTAGATTCACATTTCAAGCACAGCAACTGGAAGGAATACAGATATGGCAGAAAAAAAAAAAGCACCCATCCACAAGACTTCCATGAGTGCAGCACACACAAAAGTACAAGTGCATACAACATGCACAAAATCAAATTTATATTGCACCCAAGCAAGGAGAAGCACCATCATCCATATGGCCACTACTTGACTCTTAGCATCAGGTGTTCCAAGAATTTTGGTAAGACATAATAATTCACAGCTACCTTTGTCAAAGAAACTGCAGATGTAAATTCTGCTTTGAGCTTCACTGCTGACTACAGAGAATACACTTGACCTACATCTTCCATTCAAAAGAAGACCAGAGAACACACATCCAACTTCATCTTGTACTGTTTATTCCCATATCACAGATCTGCATGCAGGAATTAATGACATCAAATCAAGCAAAGTGTCAAAATTAGCATGTAGCATGACAAGTCCTGTGTGTTACCTTGGCAGCAAATTTTGCCCAGTCCACTGTAACTATTCACTGAATTTTACTGATGAATTTTTATTACCGTATTTATATGTTTAATTTTTCTTTTTCTCATATCACAATATAGAATAAAGGCATTCTAATAGAAATTATTTATGAAATAATGGCAGACAGGGCCTGATTTACAACTATACATTTGAAAACCTTGGAAAGATTTTTTAATGACCTTGTGCTAAGTTGTACCATAAATTGAAACCTCTCAAAGTTAATAGAATGTGAGGCTGCACTGACTGGATAAAAAGTTTAAAAAAAAAAATTACTGAAAACTGGTGACCAGCTCTCTGTTTGAAAACTATTTTTGCTCCATTTCAAAATACTCACTTAATGTCTTACATTAAGGTGAAATAATATGGGTCCATTAAAAACAGACAGAAGGAAATAAGCTCTCATTAATTTTTAATTGAGCTCTGATCATCTTTTTTTTTTTTTTTGTACTAGAAACTGGCCCAACAGGCAGAGTATGCCATGGCTGCCTTTAATGTAATCAGTACTATCTCAGGGCAACATTAAACTCAGAATGTATGCAAATGCTGTTATTCTGCACAGTCATCAACTACTTGCAATATCTGAGTCACATGAACAAGAAAAGCACCACAAAGAGGAAGATTTAAGGTGACAATTAATTAAGTTTTATGTAGACTTGAACTGGAACTCTCAGCCCTTTACTTTCTTCTGTACTCTGTTCCTAAGTAAACCACACAGGAAACTGCATACGGATGTTGCAGTCTTTTTTTCTTTTGAAAACAGTTGAATCAGTTCAGTATGAAAGAAAAAGCATTGCTATATTTAACAGTACAGCTCCCAACCCTCTGCCATATTAATAATTCACCAAAACTGCGCAAGATGTTGCAGTGAAAGATTTTTTTAGGAACCGAGTTTCCCAATGTGTGTTGCTATTACTTGTATTTGCACTAGCAAAACACAGTCTGCTCTCATATGCGTTTAAGCAATAAAAATAGCAGGTATAGTAGCTCTGCAGCAAGGAAACACTCCTGAGAAAAGGAATTCTCTTATCATATAAAAGGCTGCTTTGCTAGGTGGGTATTTTGTTCTTGGTAAAGAATTGGGCAACTTTTGCCAGGAACCAGTGATCATTAGTAAAGGCAAGCTTAGTCTTAATCTAAGAATTACAGAAACAGTTGATCGAGAAAGTGCCTCAGTATGCTTCAATATGTCCTAATCCTAGTCCTGATTATTATTTCTTCAAGAGAGCAAATTTGGCAAATAAAAGAGAGAAGTTAAAATTACCAGTGCCTAACAGGTGTAGCATGAAAATCATACCTGTGGTGTACTTTGAATACATAGCTGGTGCTGCTTAGTGACAATAGTGGCAAGCATTGCTGACAATGTAATTCACTTTGGCTAAATCTATACTGCCTTTTCCAGGCCAGGCTGAACTAATTTCTGCCCCATGTTGCCCACACCGGACATTGCCTTAAATGTCTGTGCTATGCAGATCCAAGCTTTGGGGAGCAGCAATGTCTGTTTTTCCTGCATGCTGAATCACACATTCAGTCAAAGGTTTGAGCAGGCAAACCTGATTCAGAGGAAGGCAGTGTGACAGCTGTGCTCTAGCTCTGCTTCCGTGGCTTCTCCCTACTAAGCTGCATGAATAAAGATTACAAAGTCAGCAACATCACTTGGATGAAATAAACCTTATTAATCCAAATCTTCAAGGCTACCCACAACATTCATCTGAATAGCAATGTGCATGAAGAAAGAACCAAATCTGAGCATAAAAAGACATATCAATATCCTGTTTAACAAGGGGAAAAGTTGTGCTTCAACAAGGTTTACCTCTGTTCATACTTGACTTGAGGAAAAGAAAATAACACAAGTGACTTGAATAAGAATGAGCAATAATTTCTAGGGTCACTCTGAAACTGTTTCGGAATGAGTTTTGTAAAAATGAAAAATCATCAATATTCACAACATAAATCCTGAATTGCTGGGGGGTAAGAGAGGAAGAGTTACCTCTTACACCTTTCTCAATAAGCTTTTTACCAGCCATCCTCAGAAATAAGCGAACAGACTACACTGATAGTGAGCCTGAGCCAGAAGAGCAGTAACCTGGGCACTGCATTCTCAGGTACTACACCCTCAAGGAGTCAGCTCCTATTCAAATCCATTTGAGATGTTTATGAAAGGCAAGTTCAGAAACAGATTTAGTCTTGGCAGATAAAAATAGATAATTTTGCTTAACTTTGATTAATGAAGAACAGATATACCATTTTCTTTACTTAAGAGGAAAGAAAACCCCAAATTCTGTTTTCATTATCTGCAGAGGCTTTTCCTTTAAAATCATTAGGGGGAAAAAAAAGTCTATTTTCATGCTCTATAATAAATGTTTCACATGGTTATGATTCAATGTGTTTTACACTACATTGGTAATTCTCA
This sequence comes from Indicator indicator, assembly GCF_027791375.1. Lineage (NCBI taxonomy): Eukaryota > Metazoa > Chordata > Aves > Piciformes > Indicatoridae > Indicator > Indicator indicator. The sequence continues at coordinate 9,325,100 of NC_072032.1, read as the reverse complement.
TTATTCTTCAAATATCATATTTGAGGAGGTTAATACACCATTAACATGATTAACTTTTTAATAGAAGTTAAGCCATATGGAACCAATCTGCATGATTCAGCCACAGAAATGACTAGATAGTGAAGGTCAGCTTCTGCCCCTATGAAACTTCACTGGTTTCACTTGAATTTGCAGGTCCAGACCAAAGAGGAACCTGTCCCTGTCTCAAAACTATGAGTATGAGCAACTTTTTATTTCTTCCCAAAGCAGGAATAATCCATAAAAAAGCTGGGATGAATCAGAATGCTGGACTTGTCAGCATACAATCTGCAAAATGCCTTGACCACCAGAAGAGCATTTCTCCAGATAAATTTAGGATCATGGAGGTGAATCACATCTTGAACAATTTGGTAAGAATGGTGATTTTTGTTCATTATTTCTGTTTCAATCATTAAATCTGTAAAACACAGTGTGAGTGAACTAACAGTGCAGCTGATCAGAGAAGCAGCACTGTTGTTTCTCACCACTTTTTTTGTTCCTGTGTTCCAGCTGGGAACACAGCAACCATATACCATGCAACTCAGTGTCCTGTGAGCCTGAACTCAAGGTCCCAAGATAGCAAAGCACATCAGCAGTCCTGTCAGTTTTACTGTTAATCTTAAGCACAGGTAATGTCAAGGGAACTCTCAGACTGAAGGACATACTCTGCACTCAGAAGCACACAAGCCTTTCCCTCCTTTATCCCTTCCCCCAACTCACTGTCCACAATTTTCTTGCTGTCTCCTCTGACAGGCTTTGCCAGTAAGTAATGAAGATCATGTTTCCCCTACCCAGCCCATCTTTTTTCCCATGCTCTCCTCTCTTTTCAGTTCTTCTAAAGGTGCTGTGGAAATAATACATTTTACTGACCCAACACCTCCTGGGCAGCTGGTTCCTATAGCTGGGGTGCAAAAGGTAATAAAGATAAAACACAGCTCAGCAATGAATTACAGGCCTGAACACATCTCAGAGGTCATCTAGCCCACCCCCCTGCCCCATGGGAGGCTCAGCTACTTCCAAGTCATTTCTTACAGGCATCTATGTCAGCTGCATTTAAAAGTTTCAGTGATAGAAACTACACAATCTCCCCAGGCAATATGCCAGGGTTTCATCACCTTTGCATAAAAAAAGTTCAATCTTCCTCACAGGTCACATTTTCTAAGTCTCTGGTCTTTCTCCTACTCCTTCACAAGTCTCGTAAGGTCTTTTCTGTTTTCCCCACACAAACACGTCTAATTAAAGCAGTCAACACTTTGAAAGTGGTCACTGAAAACCTTCACTTTATATTGCTCCTAGTTAAATTGCCTTTTTCCATTGTGCAATTGTAACATACTTTCAAGACTTGCATTGACAACATTATTGAAGTCCTGCCAGTGCTAACTCCATTTTATTGCAGCCACGCATATATAACATGAAAAACAAGTCCAAGTAGTCACCGTTGTCATATACGAGTCTATAACGCCTATAACCAGAAACAGTATAATATCAACTATCAAATCCAGGATTTTTTGAGACTAAAAAACCAGTTCAATTTCCCATAATTAAGGCAGAGTTGTGCTTGATAGAAACAACTGCAATGTTACAAAGAGATGAAATCTGACTTTGCTCAAGCAAGCAGTTTCCTTAGGAACACACTCTGTCCAGCCAGAAGAGAGCCTATGTCCTTTGAGTTCATGTGCCACCTGATTTAGCTGCCTTCTTTTTCCCCTTTTTTTTTTTAATATATTACTGAAGGATTAAAAGAGAATAACTGGACAATAAAATTAACCCACATCTTGATTATTGTTAGCTTTGCTTTCCTCATGGAATGAAGGGGAAGAAAGTGCTTACAAAGGTCAGACACATTTTGTCGGATGTAGTTAGCTGCATAGAGCAGCAAGGACAGAGGACACCTCTTACCAACATTTTAAACCTCTGAAGTCAAGACAAATTGTAGTCATCCACAGACAATTAATTACTAACTCCTCTAATATGATGGACATAACATAAAGTAGACCTTTGTTTAACAAAGTGGATTGGGTTTGGCCCAAATGAAATTATTTTCCAGTCTAACAAAGTAACCCATCATAGTCTACAATTGCATTTCTATATGCATGTTACTATCATATATGAAGCACTAAATAATCATAGGACCAAATGCAACTTCAGGCCTTTATAGCTGAGAAGTTCAAAACCAAAATTTTTAATAAAATTATTTAAATTTAAAAAAAAAAGAACAAAGAAAACATAATTTAAGCATCAGTTTAATGTGCATATTCACTGCACATTTTAAACAAAGTATATCACTCAGAAATCAAAATTTGTGATGGTCCTCTTTGAGCTGAAGGTGTTCCTGGAAATATTGCACAGATAAGTCCATTCCCACATGATTTTCATGACCTTTTAAAAGGTGTGGCAATGTCAGATACAGCAGATGTGAAGAATTTTATTACAGCTGACCAACTGAGCTTTCCCAAGAAACACCACAATAGTCAGAGCTAAAGAACGAACACTTTGCCCCTGAAGGTTTCCCATACCACTTCTATCTCAAAATCAGATTCCAGCTATTTGATGATGACTTCTGATTACAAGGAATATAACACAGGCCAACATTGATATTGAAAGTGTATCTTGACCCATTTCAGTTAAGTTACTTTATGTGCAATCACAGAACACCACCCAGTCCTTGTTAGCCAAATATCAAGTGAAGATGAAACGGAAGAAAATCTAACAATTGCCTCAGCATCCTCCCAAAAAATTACTTAAGACCTCCACTGAATTTTTTAAGCACCCATAACATAAAAAAAGAGGAGACTATTGATTTCCTCAGATTACAAAATTGACAGATTTGAAAGTCCAAATTTCAACATAGCTGCACATGCCCATTAAATATATGTCTGAATCACAACATGGAGCAAGTACACTGCAGTAATTACATTGTGCATTTTGCAGAATCTAAGCCATCAATTTATACACTTAAGACAAAGTTTTTTTCAAATATTATTACAGGTGACTACATCTCAAAACATAAATCAACATTCAGACAAAAAGCATTCACCACAAATTCAAAACAAATTTAAAAATGCACCAAAACACAACCCAGAATGCAAAGAGTGCCCTAGAGGCAAGATTAGCAAACAATTACACCAGCCAGTGGTAACAGTTACAGCACACAGGTTTCATTTTCCTTCTGAAAAATCTGCTTTGTGTTCCCAGTCTGGTGAAGTCATCCTGCTGTTTTCTACATTCTAAAAAAATGCAAATCATCAATAATCAAGAGAGCATCAGCTGATCACATTTCAGGATGCAGCATGGGAGTATTAAGTGACTGAGCATTGATCAAATGACGACAGAATCTGGAGACTGAGTCTCAAGTAATATTGGTTGACCCTGATGTTAAGTATGTTCATATTATATAAGCCTACACTGAAGTACTCTTTCTGCTGCTGGAAAGTGCTGTTGAAACTCTGCACACAAATATATTTGCAAAGCCAAACACCTACAAATAGATTTCCCCTTTTCAATCAATCTTAAAATGGCCTGCTCTAAAACCAACTTTCTGGCAATGAAATACGGATCTGTACTTGACACAATCATTTCACTGGTCTCAAGGTAAATTCTCTAAGCATTTAATGTGTGTCACCTGCAGGAAAATTCTTTTTTATTTAAGAAGATACCAGCCATTGAATGATTTAACATGAAAGTACTTTTTCTTTTTTCATGTACCTTGCACATACACTGGGGATGGAGAGACAGCAGTAGTATTTCTGAAGATTATGCTTACATACCCTTTCTAACTGTCTAAGGTTCTCTAGGGAACAATCAACTCCTCAATGTCTGTGATGTTCAGGATATAATTACCAAAACGAGATACATAACCACTATTACACTAGCAAACAGTTAACTTTCCAGATTATTTCTCTTACTTTAGTCCTCTCACATTTTTCATCTTTTTTTAAGTAATCAGCTGCTTCAAACCTTCCACACTGCAGCTACTGTGCATTCAATACCAGGTGCTGCACACCTCAGAGCAGAAACTCAGCACAATGCAAGACCTTCTTCAGCCCATATAGTCTCATATAGTACCATAGCATGGCAAAATGCTTTGGGCATTTAGCATATTCCAACAGATTCTGTTACTACATCACACAGAAAAACACCCTGAAAGTCTCCCTGTTTTTAAAGAAGAAAAGGGCACAGCCTACATCTCCAAACATGACAGTGCATTCCTGGCACAGAATACGCAACGCAAGGAGAGAATAAGGACAGTATTTAGGTTACCTTCAGTCACATAGTTGTGGTCTCGAAGAAAGCTGTGGTTAATTTTTCGTGTGTCCGTGTCCTCGCCCATTTACAGCAGGATTACTCAGCATGCCTATCCGCAGTGGACTGATAGCATCAGCAGAGGTCGTCACAAGAGCACCATCCATGCTGCCACTGCCTAGCAGAGGCGGAGAACGCACTGGGCTACTGAGCACAGCATAATGAGAGCTAGTGATGCAGCACAGATTTGGGGGGGTGAAGAACGACGGGGTGGGGTGGGGGGGGAAAGGACGAGAGAAAAAAAACGGGGGGAAAGAAAAAGAAATAAACGGGAGAAAGCCGGAGGGAGAAAGAGCTCCGATAAATTATGAATGCAGAAAGCCAGTAGGGAGCTTGCGTGCTGGGAATACAGGCACTTCTCCCGCAGTTAAAGAATAACCCAATTGTTTAGTCAGGTACTCCTTAAACAAGTGCCCACGCAGAGTCTCCTCCAAGTGCCTGCTGCTGGGGACCTCGCTGGATGCTGTAAAGTGGCAATCAGCGTACTGCAGCAAAACCCGCCCGGAGAAGGCTCTGGTTGCTGTTGCTGCTGTCATATGCCTGTGCTGCATCAGAGCAGGCCCCTCCCAGCCAGCCGCCCGCTGCCCAACCGCACAGCATCTGCATCTAGGAAAGTGAAAAATGAGACTGCAGGTAATTATTTTAGCTCTTCTGCTGGTAAGATGGGCAATGAAAAAATTAAGGGAGGGGATGAGGGAGGAGAAAAAAAAAAAAAAACAACCAAACTTGAAGCTGCATAAGCGGGTTTGCATTGATATGTACTGCACACCGACGTGTGGGCACAATTTTGTGCTAGTCAATACTGTCAGATGCAGCAAAAGCAACAGTCCTTCAATGTCAGCCTGTATAAATATTAATCAAATTGCCAAATATCTGCCTATGCAAATGGAACCATTACAGGCAAGGCAATCACTCGGGAAAAATAAAATAACTGTGGTTATTTTTTTTCCCCCTAGTAGTTCTGTAAATAAAAGACAAATTAGAAAGTATTTAAAAAAAAAAAAGAGTGTCAGAAAACAACCCCTGTGGCTCCCCTGAACAAGAAAGACAAGCTGGACAAAGACAATATTTGCAGGTCACAGGGTTTTCTCAGACCTGCCACTTTCATTCCTTTCATCCCTTTACTTTGGAAAAAGTGTTGAAATCTGTATACTCAGAAACAGGAAAACTAGGAGAGGAGGAAAATTACTCACCTTCAGTATAAAATAAAGCTTGTTCTTTAGTCCAAGTCTTCAATGACATATTACAACGATAATCTTTTAACTGAACAGACAAGCAGCTACCTTAAACTTTCAGTATCTGTTGATTAAACCATGAACTGTTTGCTGCAGCAGGTATAAGCACCACTGAAGTTCAGAAATTTGAATAGTAAAAAAATGGCTGTGTCCCAAAACCACCACTACAGAATGAAACAGGGAATATGCAATCACAAAATCAGTGCAGAGGAAGGGAGCACAGTGCTATGGTTTAGGCCCTGGATTGAACATGAAAAGTACAATTCAGTTGTCAGCATTACTGCAGTAGTCTGTGTAATCCTGCGTGAATCTTGCACAGTGTTTTGATTTTGTTTCTTTTTATAACAGAACTAGAACATACAGTTCTTGAAGGCAAATTCAAGCACCCTGCTATTACTATAAAACAGGCATGTGACTTTGGAAAAATAGAGAACTATGCAAAAAACTGCCCAAGGATAAACCTCTCACTTCAGGCTGAAGTAAAGTTGGGAGAGAAAGAACACCTTCTTTGCTTTCTGATTGATTAAGCAAAACCAAAACAGAACCATATTCAACTTGACAAGTAAGTATTATAAAACCTTCACATTTGGGAAGGTATGAAAGTAAAACAAAAAAGTTATTCAGTACTTGCACCTGTATAGAACACATTTTATTTACATGAAGCTCTTAGAGGTGACAATACTAGAAATGTTATTTTGCTTTGAGAGCATCAATCAATACTGTGGTGGTACTGGCAGCTCTCCAGCTATCCTGCCCTATCCTCTGCAGCTGTTTGCTGTTGCCTCTGCTCTTGCTTGTTCCTATACTAAATCCTTCAGGATACCCTGCCAGTTTACACACTGGCAGCACCCACTTTACCAGGCTGTGCACAATACCTACTCTCTTTCTCAGTTTGGAGGGTAAGCATGCCAGTAGCATCATCAAACAAATCAGGACCTACCTTATGGATATGCATGGCCTGATCCATAGCTGAAGCCTTAGGTACAAAGTTGGATCCCAACACAAGGATCCAGTCCTGCCAACAGCTTTAGGTGGACCAACCTAGAGTTCATTACTCTGAAATGTCTACCTTTTAGTTGGAAGGAAGTAGAGCATAAATACTTGCTGACAAGTTTCAAAGTAACTGTAAGAACTCATAAATAAAATGAATAAGAAAATACACCTAGAATTGATTGAAATAGAAAGGAAGCCTTGCAAATACTGATATTTATTTCATATAAAATACTCCTATGTGATGGAGCTGGTTTGTCTTGTCCTTCTAAACAATGTCTGAGAGGACAATTTTGCCCTTCTACATAAACTGACCAGTCACTGCCCTTTATTTGTCCTCAACCGGGTGAAATTATGATTTCTGTAGTCTATTAATTTGAGCCTCCTTCCCCTATTTGTAAGATGTAATTTAAGTAGGTAGAGGTGTTTTCATTTTTTCTAGAAGCCAAGTGGACTCCCATCCAGAGATAATTTTCTTCTCTTACCATTTGAATTAGAGAGGTTCAAACAGATTCTTTAGGCATCACATCTGGGTCAGATCATTTTTACTTTGTTCTTCCAACTTTCAAGTTGAAAAAAAAACTCATAAGGAGGAATGGAATGAGGAGGAAGCCTTTAACAAAAACACTACACAATATTCCCTGTGTGTATGCAAATGCTTTCCCCAAGATTATGAGCCAAATCCTTACTGTGTGGCAAATATTAGTAGTCCACTGACTTAAGTAGGTCAGTTCACATGAGAAAGATTAGCAAAATTCTGCTCTGAATTTGTAGCATGATGCAAATTTGGAGACAAAGCTTGTGGATAACTAGCTATGCCACTTTAAAATGCTGCTTATTATCAATCCCACTGATAACTCACATAATTTGATCTGGTTGAATACCCAAGGAAAGCATGGGGGCAAGGGAACCTTTGATCAAAACCATATCAGTTATTATTACTTCCACAGTAGTTCACAGTTCTACTCATAAAGCAGTGCACTAATTGAGCTGAATATGGTACAAACACAGAAATAAAAGTGTCCTAGCTGAAAGAATTTACAAGCAAACTGTAAAATGGAAGAGCTACAAACAGATCAGCAAAGCCATTTAAGCAAGGTGTCTGTAATGAGGATGGAGTCCTGGTTTTGAGCAGTCTTCAAAAGAAGGTCATTAGAGACTTTGTGGAGAGCACCAATAAACAAAAACTGGATTTAAGAGCTTGCAAAATAACTGTGTAACAGGAATAGAGGAAGCTTAGAGGTAAAAGGAGGAAGACTGGGTAGCAGGTCAAGATTTTTTTTTTCCTCTTTCTCTCTCCTCCCCAAAGACAGAAGAGGCTAAGTATATTAAAATGCAGTCTAAAGAGTAAGATGCTCAGTGAAAGTGTATATAGACAGTGAGAGGTAGAGGAAAGTGAAAAAGACAAGTGCAGGGATGACACAGACGCCAGTACAGACTGCAGATGTCATGTAAGAGAAGAGTTAAAAGGAGCACAGCAACCAAAAACTGGATTTGTGCCAGGAAGATAAACATCTGATTGGTTAGGGAGACAAAGTAATTTGAGGAGAGGAACAAACTTTTATTTCACTTTGTCACAGTTTTAGGGAGAAAGGTTCAAAACAAGGGGAAACTAGAGAAGGGAAAAGTAAGAAGCCTGAAGATATTCAAGTACAACTCATTACATGATGCCTACTTGCAAAGCAATTAATCTCTTTGTGAGAGCAACGAGTCTATCACAAATTACTGTGATAAGAGTTTCCCTTATAAAGAAAAATCCCAAGTTTCTCAACTTGAAATAGAAATACAAAGATATTCCAAATAAGAAACATTACACTGGGGTTTATATCATTGCACTACATGCTGGAGAAAGCATACTCCTCATTTTACAAATTCAGTTTCATTTTATAAATACTTTAGTTAATTAACTCAAATACATATAGCATCACTTGCATGCTGGCTCATACCTAGTACCTGAGGCAGCAGGTACCTTGTCAGCACTGTCTGGTCTGTGAGGGACATTTTGTCTCTAAAGTGACACCCACAATAGCATCCTCCTTCTGAATCACCCTGCAATGCCAGCAACTCACTATTCAAACTAACAGTGTTATTACATCCTTCTATGCACACAAAACCCAGGAAATCTCTCCACACTATTAAAAAATTATGAACCTGCAAAGCAGCAATAGGTGCTAAAAAGAATAGCTCAAACCCTGCTGGAAAAGGCTGGAAATCCTAAAGGGAAGATGTTGCAGTGGCTGATCATGATGAACAGATCCCAGGCAGCAGAGCAAGCAGTGCCAGAAGTTGCTGATGGGCACTGTCACAACAGTGGAGCCTCAGGAGCTGAACTGCCTGCTGCCTCCCCAGCATTTCACCCAACACACTGTCAGAAGTGGTTTCCAGACAAGGCCTATCACTCCACAGCCAGGCACGGCAGCAATTACAAGACTAGCTTCATACCCTAAGACAAGATGACTCATATCCCAGATAACTTTGTAGATGTCAGGAACTGGAGTGGGGCGTGAAGCCTGAAAAGAGACTAACAGAGATCTGCAAATATGATGTAAAATAATTACAAAATCACAACCCAAAGAAGTTATGATATAAACATATTACAAAAAGTGGCCTGGAAAAGGAATTCAGAGCAGTGATACAGGCACTGATAGAGCTGCCTTAGACTTTGAAGACATTTCTGTGCGTGCATGTGCAAGAAAGGAACTGGCGAGAGAGGGAAAGGATCAAGTGAGAAAAGTATTTAAACCCATGCTAAGAGTCTCATACATCCTTCCTGAATCACAACAGATCAAATCACACATTTAAGCAGAATCCTGACACTGCACCTGTGTGGTGAGACTGCTGCACAGTCAAAATACTGAGAAAGGAAAGTTTCTACAACAGCTTCCAAAAAACCAGCATTCTGAAAGGATTAAGAAGGCAAGATACCGAAGTCCTGGAGAGATGGAGTTTGAACAATTTCCACAGAGAAAGAAAAAAAGAGAGAAAAGACATGAAGAGAAAACTTTCTGCACAAGTTCTAGAGAGGAAACAGAAGAGATTCTTATCAATACTATGAATTGTTATAAAACACCAGAAGCTGCCTGAGCGCTAACACCTCTAAAACATTTTTTTGAGGCTTAAGCAGATACAAATCAAATCAGCAGATTGTATTTGCTTTCACATTAAAAGGCAAATCACAGCTACTCTTCCTAACATTTCAGAACTTCCAAGTATTTCAGGAAATATTAATTCAGGACCAATTCCTGCATGTGGCAAGTCTAGTAAACAAAATCAACACACAGGATCATTTATTACTGTCTTTGCATTCTATACACAGTCATACAAAGATGACAACTTTGAAGGGAACTTAGCCCAAAACACTGTGCTCTTCACAAGACTGCAGAGAAATGACATAGCACATGACAGGACATTCATCCAACTCCTTCCTTTCACCAAAGTGTTTAATTAATTCAGACAGGCAGTGTGCAAACAGCTCTTTCTCCAGCATTACCTTACAAAACAAGCAGAGTTATATGCTTCTGTGTTCTACAGTAAGCAAGCAGATCTGAACCCAGTGATTCAGGAGCACCTGCTGCCCCTGTCATCCTGGGCCAGTGAGAAAAAAACGCTGGAAAACACAAAAGCTGTTCCAGAAAATGATGCAGTGCCAAAATTTTTCTTCTACATAAAATTTTCTGCAATATTGTTGCTACAGCTCCAAGAGAGAGAAAAATCTCTCAAAAAAACTAATTGCATAAATATAAACAATGATTTTGCTGTTAGCCTTTCCTCTAGATCGTCCAAATATTTAAATTACTGTAGCATCTGAGTTACAGTAAAAATATCTTGCACCTGCTGTAAGAGCTGCAGTCTCTGAAATAATGCTTAGTAAAACAAAAGCTAAAAATACATTCAAGCGATTAAATAAAAAGAAAAAAAAATCACCTAGCAGAAAACAAACACATAAACATTCAATGGTGTGAGGAAACAAACAAAAAAAAAAAAAGCAGTTTGTAAGCAGGAAATCTGGCACTGAATGAAAATACAAGTTTGCAAGATACGCTAAACCCAAAATTTTGAGAATGTGAAACCCCATACTACATTGCAGTAAACAGTAAATGTATTTGAATGCTGTGTTCCACTTCTAGCCACGCTCATATCAACAGCAGGAATCAAAATTCAGAAAAAAAGAACAACTTACAGAGGTAAACAATGACTGAGAAGACTCCTGAGGGAATAAGCTGAAGGGAATGGAAGCACAAGCATCTCAAAAGACATAATTTTTATTGTGGCTCAAGACACAGTAAGGGCAAATTTAGTAACAGGAAAATACGTTGCTTATTTTGAACTATACTTACAAAGAGTATAAGTGAAAAGCTATTAATTGATTTTGCAACCTAATAAAGGACTAAGCACCTCTAAATGAAGTGTTACAATGGAAATAATAGAGGTGCCTGGCCTCAAGGAGAATGGAAAGGCAGAATGAAGTGCTCAGCTTGGCCAATGCAGAAACTGGCAGCTCTGGGGGTAGCTCCCTAGAATCATCATCCTGAGACACTAAAGACAAAGGCATATACACTTTCCTTCCTGGAGTTCTCAGATAAGATCACCAAGGAGACATGCTTGCTGATGTAAGATTTGAATATGAGTATAAACCTAACAGCTGATACACCTGAATATACCCTGAAAAAACTGGGAGACAGCCATAGCCTATTATATAAGGTGATAACTGCTATGGGAAATCTAGTAGCACTTCCTTTTTGTTCAAGAGAACAAAAAAAATAGTATGAACATTCACCATACTTCTGCTGAAGTCGTATCAGCTGTCAACCAAAAAATGCCCTATTTGTAGAACCAGAAATTATTCCAACTCAAAAGGACACAAATTTACATCTTAGTGATTGAGATGCTCATCACAGCAAGGAAGTTTAGGGCTTTTTGAGCTGAACTTGAGGTCACTTCAAGTTTTTGCACTGCAACTACTTTATGCACCTAAGAGGAAGTCATTCATATAGGATCTGGAACCCACAGCTACAGGCAACTGCATGTAAGAGGAAATCCAGCTTGCCAAAGGAGGGAAGAGGAACGCACAAGCTAACAGGCCCCAGCGTAAGTTGCTGTTGGAAAAGAAAGGTCTGCTAAGCAAAACCAAGCCCTGGCATGTCACTAACCACTTCAACAACAAAAAAAAAGAAGGGGAGGGGTGGCCACTTAACAGCACAATTTTTGCTAAACTCTGCAAAACTATATTTAACCTGACTGAGAGCTAGAAAGGGACTAGTGCAGTTGCTGAGCAAGCATAAACGCTAAGCCTTAAAATATCTATAGTCTGTAACTGAATGAACTAATTTCAACTAATGAACTGCTGAGCCAGCACCATGAAAAGACCAGAGCATGGGAAAAGTAATGCAATAATGGTATGCCTAAGAGAATTATAAATCAAAGAGAAGAGAACCATGTCTCTAAGCCTCAAGGAACAACTCCCTCGAGAGGGGTGTGGAAGACCATCTACAAAACACCATGCCCAAGGGCACACTGACCAGCAATCAGAGGACTGGAATGAAAGCAGTAAAACAAGAAGTGAGCAATCTGGGAAATCAAGGAAGTAACTTGGGTCGTGACAGTTTTCAGGATATAAAGAAAATTCAAAAGTCAACAAGATGGGTGCAGTAGAAGAGGATCAACACCCCGGCGGCCAGCAGAAGAAACTGACAGTTGTGAAGGCCAATGCTTCTCTGAACAACCTTCTTGCACCTGGAGGCATGTCCTTTGCTCCCCCATGCAACAAGTGTGGGCTGTAAGGGCTGAGAGGGCTCTTGCATACCTTGAGAGTTGGGAGAGCTGAAGCATCTGGGGAAAAAAAGTCTAATGGCTATGGTAGAAATTACATATCTTAATTACTGTAGGCTGTTCCTCATATCCACTGCCATTTATGTAATCTCTTTTGTTACAGAATTCCTCTGCCAACACACCCACTGCCATTCTTATCTCATCATTACCTACCTCAGTGTGATTGCTGAGACTGCCTGCAATCCTGACTGGTTCTGATTATCCCATAGCTAAGTACCACTGATTCTTAGCTGTCATTGCTCTGCTTTGTCCATAAATATTGCTAACCTGTATAAGCTGCTAAAAATCCTATCTGCCTTCTTGTATAAATAGTCTTCTTCCTTGCCAGACAGGTGTTACACAGAAAAGCTAACCCACATTAACTTGGTGTCAAAAGCATAACAGCAAATAAACACAGTTGCATTTTCTGTTGGGCTAGATGTATGCATACAAGATGTACTCTAAGCCTGGCTTGCGCTTCCAGGATAATTCCCTACTTAGTTTCAGAAGCTTTGTGGAGCAATGGGAAGAACCTTGTAAGTTTAACCATTTCCACAGCTTTGTTACATACCTATATTTGTACTTATCATATTTGGATTTAAGCATACACCTAATCCCTCTTTAGGATCTAACCATAAATCTCATCCTTGCATCAGTTAAGCACTTTTAAACAGATCCAATTAGATTAGAAAAGATTCTTTCAAGTAAAATTTAGCAGAAACCTCTGGCAGTAAGCATTCTGCATTACTCTATTGAAAGGAATTTAATCTTGGCAACACACTTATAAGTGTATCTTCTATGACTCCTTGGACAGTAATTAAGAGCAGCTTTTTAATTATTCAATTTAGGAATTACAAACTGGGAAGATTTTTCTTTCTTTTGCACCTGTGTAACTGATAGATGTGAGCATTTCGAGTTCACCAGAAAACACATAAATAAACCAGTAATTTAATACAATATCATTGCAGAGAAAGCACAGTAAACTATCTGTCTGTATTGGTAAGTAAATTGAAAACACAAAAGCCATTTAACCTTAAAGCTTAAACTGAAGTTCTTAAATAACACTGTGACTAACCAAATCCCTTTCTAAAATAGTATGTGATTCACTGGCCACTTGCTCACAGCACTGGAGAGGCCAAGAACACAGGGGTTTGGTCTCTACTTCATATTTATGAAATAACACTTAAGAACTGCAATCTCACTGGCCTCTTTTATCTAGGCTGAAGTGGGGCTGGAGCTTGAAAGCTACAGAGAGCAATCTTGCAAACCCAAGGAGGCAGAGCCTCTCACTTCTTAGCAACAGCTCAAGCCTCCAGAACTGCAGTTCTGAAAGCCCACACACCAGATTTTCGCTGATCTACCCCTCGTATTTTGCTCAGCAGCCACATTCAGCCTCTATATTTCACTAAAACAACTATTTTTAACTGTGGAGATTTCTGGTAATAAAACCCTTTTCTAGTCAAGGCTTCCCCAGAAAGCTATTTTTTTCCTTCTTGCAACACAACACTAAAATAAGTTGAGAAAAGGTCTGATGTCCACGAATCCAAAATCTGCAATTTCTATTTACTGAGCTTGACTCCTTCACCCTCACTTCACAGCATGACCCTTGAACACAGGGCACTTACTATAATAAGGATTTATTAATACTTCACTTTACTGCAAGTGATTTTCTCTAACTAGGTCTCCTAAATATCAAACTTCTGAAAGACTATGTTGGGTTTTTTTTGCCAGGAACAGCCTGTCACCAAGTTGTACATGAGCCAGCAATGTGTCCTTCCCTCAAAGAAGGGTACTGATATCTTGGGCTGCATTAGGCAGAGCATTGCCAGCAGGTGGAGGGAAGTGATCCTTCCACTCAGCACTGGTGAGGCGTATGGCTGCAGTATCGGAAATAGCAACAAAAGAATAAAAAGAGAACAAAAGAACAATCTTACTCCACACTTAACAACCCAATTTCCCTTCAGTCACCTCAGTGCCACACACAATTTACAAAGATGGTAAATTGTCTCATCCTCTACTTTGCAGCTGAGCTGTCCCTCAGCTTGGCTATGTGGGTATGTAGTTATGTCCTGTAAGACATGCCTGGCCATCGTAGGTGGCACAGCGAGTCAAGGCTTTCAGACCACCCATCCCCACCCCCAGCTCTAAGGACACCTGGGGATGTCACAAAAGCTACTAGAGGATGAACAGTTGCTCTCCTCCCTTCTCTTCCCCAGCTTTGGGTGTCCCTGAAGTGTAACATTCTTTTAGCATCACTTTCCTTGTTTCTCTCTTATAATACCATTAGAACTTCTGAAAACTTTTACAGTCACATACCATGAGAAATATTGGTCATAACAGTGATTCCAAAATCTCTTGCTGCCACCAACATTAGACTTTCTGCCATTTAGAAGAGCCTCACTCACTCTTCATTTTAGGGTAAAGAGCTGATTGCCTATACCCTGTCTGAAAAAAAAAAATCCAATTTGAATGGATTCATGACAATCTAGACTTTGACCCTGAGTTTTGACTTGGGCTGCCTTTTTCTGTTTGTGAAGCACTATAATTGTTTACATATAAGATAAATTGAATCTGTGGCAGGCAAAATCAGGACTCTGCAGACTCTGTAGGTAACCTAGGGTTATAGGTTAAAAAACACTGACATCATGACAAATTGCTGCAATTTAAGGAATAATCTGAAATCCTGCTGGGACACAATTGACTCTACGAGCCTAGTTGTTAATGATAATAAAAGCTGACACAGTAAAAATGATAAAATTAAGAGAACACCCAGTAATATAAGTACATTCAACGTATGACTTTGACAATCCAGTTAAGGAAGCTGGTAAAAAAAATCTCATTGGCAAGTAACTTAATGTGCCATTTTCTAGTTACAGAAGTCTCCACTCCTTTGTGGAAATTAAACCACTAAGTGCCTTTGTCTTCTCTTACATCCTGTTAACCTAATGTTAAAAACACACGATTTTCATAATGTCTTTGGTAATGCAAGGTCATAATTCCACTTTCTGATTAGTTTGTATCTAAGTACCACCAGATACAAACTGTATTTTTAATGCAATACACCCATGATACCTTTTGCTGGGTCTTTGACATATCATAAACCAGCTGGCAACATAAAATATAAATTGGCTAACTGTAAGAACAGATGATTCATTAATTACTTACTCTGTACCAAAACAAGAGAAATGAATTTCACAGTACTGCACAGCACTCATAGCTGCTGGTGCTATGCTGTCTCTCTTTTCCCGCTCTGGCCCTGAGGGAGGAACACTGCCCTCTGCCCCTGCTGTGCCCAGTACCTGTGTGCCCGGCCTGCCCTCTCCCTTCTCATTTTGCCTTCGCTCTCCCGCCAAGTCGGGGCAGTTGGGATTCCTGGTGCCATCAGTACTGTTCCCAGTGCTCATTCCCTGTGGCACCATGCAAGGGGCCTGGAGCAGCAGGTACACGTCAACTAAGGGCCGACAGGGTGACTGACAGCCAAAGAGCTGTGGGTGCAGGTGACTGGAAAACCTCTGGAGAAGCTAATTCAAAATAGCTTCATAATGAAATGCTTTGTTCATGTCAGATGACTTCTCAGCAGCTTGCTTAGTAGGACTCCAACCACAGTAGCCACCGAGCCTCTAGTGTTTAATCTAGTTGTGTTTACTGTGGGGTTTATTTTCTTACTATGTAGTCTAACTGTGAGGCTGGACTAGATCTGTAACTAGGTTGGTTGGAGGTAATTTTGTAGAATGCACTGTAACAAAACTGCTTCAAAGCCACAGAGTTACTACTTTGCCTACAGCAGCCAGGTAGGAGGTGGTTTGGTGAGCACTCCATGTCTTTTGCAGAAGGCTCTTAAGGGCTTTAGTGTTGTTAGAGGGACATGTTTGAAGGTTGGAGTTGAAGAGCTTAGAGGTCTTTCCCATCTGAACCAATTCTATGATTGTGGATTAGTGCATATCACCATAAGCACCACAAGATTTTTATTCACTCTTCTAACTGAATTGTATCTTTTACAGGCCTCACACTTCAGATCATTATTCTCAGCTTTGCAGGATCAGGGGATAATGTCTCCTCACAAATGCAATTTACAAGACAAGTAAACCATATGCTGTTATTGTTCAAAATCACATAAATCCTCAAACTAAAGCTAACAGGATTCTGACATCTCTTCTTTCTGATAGTACAGTCAATAAGGGGGTGGGGGATTTTCCATCAAAAATTGGCTGTGTAATAAAAGGAATACAACAAGGGAATGGGTAGGTTGGCAAAACCTAGGAAACCACTTGGATTTGCCTTAGATTTGCAGAAAGAGTTTGGACTGGATCTTGTGATAAAGTCTGAAACAGTAACATCACTGACACCTGGCTTGCTTCCAAATCTGTTTCAGTTTAATCCCTAAAATAAGCACTCAAAATCGAAGACTGCAAGGTTAAAAAATGCTATGTCTTTATTCCTAATTAGCAGCCAATTGCTACTGCTACCCTTTCTTATCGCATAGCAAATGAATGCAACTGATCTGCCTTTGAATGGCAAATTGCTTTTTGCAATTATTTCCAGGGTTTTTTACATCACAGAAAGCTATGCATGAGGATCCCAAGCAGCACACTCAGCCTAGCACCTTCATGCAGTGGATTCTGAAGGTAACTATTGTTACACAGGATATTCAGTACCTTTTGGCACACTTCTACATTGCACAACATGGATGTGTCTGAAGGTTTATAATATGACCTATCAAGAATGTTCTAAAACTTCTACTAGTGTATTTTCATAAGGTACTTATTCTCATATTATTGCAAATAAGATCTTGTCTTCCCTCTTCTACTCTCTATAACCAGCAGCTTCTCACTGACACCTGCTAAAGAAACCATCAGGACCAGGCCAAAGCAATTTTCTTCTTAGTAGGATTTTCTTTTGTTGAGGCAGGAGCCTTATCAAAGGAAACTGCTTCCAAAAGCCTGTCCACAGAACAGAAAGGGAAAATACTGCCCAAGCAAAAAAATATGTGCAAATTAGGTTTTCATTCAGGGCACACAATTTAACCACATAACAGCTGATAAGGAAAAGCAGCATGAATCCCTTCACTGGTGTGAAGCATATCGAAGAAACAGTTGTAAGACAACTTCATCAAAAGCCATGAGTTGCAAGGATAAATTGATTGATTTGGTCATTTCTTCACCCAAAGTGCTGTCACTGATCTCTGTGTTTCCTGATGGCTTCTGTCAAGTTCTGCAGACTCATCACAAAGCTATTAAAGGTCTCCAGATCAAATAGTTTAGAAGTTCCAAGTTCAAACTTTGCAGTAATTTTCCAAGAGGAAAATTTCCTAACAAGACTGTCAGAAAAATTTCTGCAGCCAAATGTTGTGAACCGTAACCAAACAGAATTAATTACAATGAAAACTGACCTTGCTGTTAAAGCTGGCATATGGGAAATAGCCCTAATTATTTGGTTTGTCAAAAAAAAAAAAAAAAAAGTAGTCAGTTTACTTAATTTTACTTCCCAGCAAGAATAAAATATTCTCAACTCAAAGTTCTCACAGTTTTTGTCTGTGTACTCTGATACCTTTTCTCCTGTTTGTTTGTTTCCCTTTGTGTAATCTGATATCCCTGCAACAGACTAGTAAACTGTCCTTACCTCAACTGACATTTGGGCTTTCATGGATCCTTTCCTCCTTATCCACCCAGGGGAAAGGATGGGGGGAAGGAGAAAACCCCTCTGTTGCAACTGGACTGCTGGGACTCAGCTGCCAGCTTAGTTAAAACCCAGCCACTGTCATGACTTAGAAAATATTTTTATGCAATTTGTGAACCAACAATGCAGTGAATTTCTCCCTATCACATCAGTGAGTCTTTCATCTCTCATTTTCAAAAATATGCTGAACTTCAAGTAAACTTTAGTCAGGATTTCAGCACATGACCCATTTTGAAGCTGCACCTTACTTTATACTGAAGATGCATATTATCTAACACAATACAAACAGGTCAATGCTTCTGTTCCAGTTCTTTTTGTGATAGCTAAAATCAGTACAGACTAAAATTAATACATACAGCAGATAAAGAAAATAGAGGTTATTACCATAACAATACTCCAGAGATACAATTAGGTCACAAAAAAAAAAAAAAGGGAAAAAAGCAGAAACATCACTTCAGCAATAGGTACTGTGAAAGGATGAGTTTAGCAACTGCAAAAACAACTGTGACTTAAGCAAATAATCATTATACAATGAATGATAAAAGGTGTTCAGCAAATGTTAAAAAATACAAAAGCAGTAATCCACATCACCGTAGTATTATTGAAGCACAAAGTATTATACCAGCAGGCCTCTGATTTTAAGGAAAAATCATTTAAGCAGAATACCAGTAACATATTCATAAAACTTCAGCAACAGGAAGGGAAGGAGCTGCCAGAATCCATTGAAATCTATAAGCCAAAGTAGTTCATACTTAAGCTCACAAATTTAACATCAATGCCAATTTCTTCTACATTTACACTATGCTCCATAAGGCATAAAGAATTGTTTTTAATCATATATATGATGCAGCACAAGTTAAAGAACAAAATTTGGCCACGGTTCTCAATTTTCTTGTAATCACAACTGATGGTGAAATAAAATCCAAAAATATTGTGAACCTGATTATCAATTTTAATTTCAAACCAAAATGAATCTTCCTATTATTTGTATCAAATAGAAAGCTAGCATGTAGATGATGATAGCCATGGGATGTCCTTTATGTTCTTGACAGAAAAGGAAGATTCCTCTGGCTTATTCTTCTGGCCTCTTCCCCCTTTCACTTCCTTCCTAGATTACTCAGTTCTGGACACATCCTCATTGTGGTACTGATCTCTGGAACAGGAAGAGCTGTGGGAATTTGCAAAAGGAAGGAGAAGGGCAATTTAAAAAATAGACTCACAGAGAAGAAACATGAGGGGAATGTTAAGGACCTGAACTACAAACTATTTGAAAAATAAACAAATAATAATTTATAAAAGTTCACACAGATAAAGAAAAAGTAATCTAGATTTGACCCAAATCTATCACTGCAGCTTGGTTCTACAAGTATAAAAATGTGACAACTGAAGTGAAATAAATCTTCTCTCAATTTCACTCCAAGAGTCTGAGGCTGGAGTAAGTTTACTTAAAAATTAGTAATGACAATGACAATAAATGGATTTTAGATCCAAAAACGTTCCTTCAGAAAACCCTCTATTTCCTTGAATGCTCCCTGTCCTTGCCCTCTGCAAAGAACAAGAACATGTCGAAAGCACGCACCTCCTGTCTCAGTTTGTCTGCAGGTGCTGGTGAAAGAAATAAAGAGTAAGAAATTGTTTGAGTTCTCTTCAGGCTTTATTCACCACAAGACACTGATGTTGCAGTGCACAGGCTGCATAATCAACATTTATTTGCAATCAGGATTCTCAGCACTTCAGGCTCATCTTTCACAATCTCACTATTTACCTCCTCTCCCAGTAGCACTGCTCACTACGGCTGATAGCATAATTTGCTATGCTAATGCTTACTGTAAAGCAGTAAACATGGCTTCTCTCCAAAATAGCAAGATGGAAGATTATAAAGTCATAATTCCTGATCTTCTCATAAAATAACTGTCCAGGCATTCTGTTCTCCATCTGCTCTGTGGTTATCAATCTGTGATACACCACCTCATGGCGGGGACTCAAGCTGTGAGGGAGGTGCCCTGTCAGATTAAAACTGAAAGACAGCCTTCCTACCCATGCAGGGCACTAAGACTGGAACAGTGCTGCTAATGCTTTTTTAAACTTCTTCAAACAGGGACATTTTAAGTAAGAGGATGAAAATTAATATGCAATTTCAGTTACCTAAAATAACTT
This sequence comes from Indicator indicator, assembly GCF_027791375.1. Taxonomy (NCBI): domain Eukaryota; kingdom Metazoa; phylum Chordata; class Aves; order Piciformes; family Indicatoridae; genus Indicator; species Indicator indicator. The sequence continues at coordinate 9,304,914 of NC_072032.1, read as the reverse complement.
CAGAATATTTAAGCAGGAGCTGTATTCCTTGTAAAATTAACCTGAATTACATCAGACTGTCACATTTTTCTGATTAAATCTCCACTCAACACTATAGCTGATGCCAGATCTTATCATATTAACTCTCACTGGTTTATATTGTTCCCAGCTTTCCAAACGCAGTGCATACCAACATTTTTGGTTTAAAAAGACTTTTGTGACTCAGTACTATCTCATGTTGCCTCAGTTAAATTCTTCATGATTCTGTTTCAGCCAGCACATTAAAGGCATAGCTGCTGCTTGTTCCATTATACAGGCTGAAGCCTCCCAGTCTGGGCTTTTGTTCTGTAATCACCAAGACAGGAGACTGAGAGGACAGTTTTCATTATGAATATTAAGAAAATACTTTTAATTCATGCTTTCAAAGCTAAATAGGCCATAAAAAATAAAGACCCCAGTTAGTCCCCATTTCCTGTCCAGAACCTTCTAATTAATTTTCTATTATAAATGGAAGGTTAAAGATAGGGTAATTGGCAAAAACTCTGAAGGACAGAGTGGTCTATTATGCCCCCAGAAAACACACCTTGCATGACCTCTTTTCAAGTACAAGAGAAAAGATCTATGAACAGCTCATGGCGATTTCATTTTAAGGGAAGCTCTCTATGCAATGCTGCCCTGCTCATGTAACTTTTGTGTTTGTAAGCTTCTGAGATCACCAAGCTCTCTCATACGCAATACAGCAGCCAGTCAGCATTCCTCTGAGCTCTGAATTTAGCCACTGCAGCTCATTCACACCAATGCTCATGACTTATCCAGAGATTCAAATCTAACCTCTCAGACAAAAAAAAAAAAAAAAAAAAGGGGGGGTCTAATTACAGCTTTACATGTCTTGGACAAAAAGAAACTTGCTGAAATAGACATATCTAATACCTCTAACTGGTATACACACGTGGAAGTCATCCATCTCAGGCCACAAGACACTGGAAATTGTGGCTGATTTCATATCTAATTAACACAGTTATTATTTCGAATCTATAAAGATCAGTGGAGGAAACAGAGTGATGAGTTTCAGCAATTCTGAGATTCATAAGCAAGACCTGGTGACTTGGCCTGACCTCCTGAACACACCACACAATTTCTAGCTGAGTAAACAAGACTGGGCAGGGCAGCCGGCTAATGCATCCCCCCCTCAGCCTTCAGTGTCTCTACACTGTCTGGGTAGATATGTCTCTTACATTTATTCTTGCTAACAAGTTGATTTTGCATCAGCCAGTTCGCTGAAGAGAAACCACTTCCAATTTATGAAATCTTTTTTTGTTGTTTTGCCATTAAAACTGTCACAGATCACCTATGTTTTGACCCATTTCTATCATCTGTGTCAGCTTACTCACCCAATTCTACTGGAGCTACTTAATAGTTATGCCCTCATTTTTCTGATTTTATGCCCTATGAACACATTTAGCTCCGTTTTCCAAAACTAAGACTCTTCCTCATCAACATCAATGCAAAGACATCGTATTGTCTTTTCAAGGAACTGTGCCTCATTCTATCATATTTAGCCATGCTATTTCTTGAAGTTAAATCTAGGCTAAAATATGTCCTCACATTCTTAATTAAGCTCCTGTGTCAACTTCTATCATCTAGATATGGTGTAAATTGCTTTACTTCTACATATTGAAAAATACCCTTTTTCCTATCTTCATTCCCAATTCCTGGCAGAAGGCCCACTTGGCTTAGGAAGAAGTTTTTTGATGAGATAGAATTTAAAAAAAAAAAAAAAAAAAAAAGGATATGAAAACAAGGACAGGCAAGGAGGAATACAAAAGGAGTGTTCAGAAACTCAGGGGTAAAATCAAGGAGGCCAGAGCTCACCTGACAACAGACCTAAGGAGGGATATTTTGGGGAACGAGCAGAGAAGCCATGGGAGTGACAGCTGTAAAAGGAAGTTCAGAAAACATGTGGGTGACAGATGGGGGAGAGAACCCAGTGACAGACAACAAGAGAAAGACTCTGTCTTTTTCATTCTGATCTTTACAGGAAAAGCTTCTGTACCTAGAAGCATGTGGGAGGCTGGGCTATGTAATGTGAGTACCCCTTCAAACTACCACCCTTGTGATTAAGCCAGAAAGCTAAACAACCAGAGATACTGCAGAAATGAAGTACAATAAAGAATTTATCTTACAGCCATCATGCACTCCGAGTCTTTCTTATACTCATTCTCCAAACTTGAAGCTAGATATACCTTTTAAAGAAATACTCTTGAGGGATTTAAAACATGTAATTTACCTGCTCCAATTATAGTTGTGCATCAGTGTGAGCAAGGCACTTTGAAACACAATTTTGTTATTCTCTGCACATTACAAGCAGAGATATATAAACTCTCTCATCAATCAAGGCAAGACTGAAAAGATATGTTGCCAGCAGACTTTAACTGCTCATAAGCACTGATAATTTTATGCTGTTAAATTGCTCTGTAGCACTGCTGTAAAGGAGAAGCAAGCAAACTAGAGCCACACTCAGAACTGGGGAAACAAAAGGGAAAGCTCTGTTGCTCTAATATACAAAGGTCTTCTATCCTCATCACCAAAGCACCTGAAACACCTCCCTGCAATGTGTTTCTAGATCCTGTGTCATGATAGGTGAAGTTTGCTCTCTTACACTCTCCCCTGGAAACGCAATGTTTTAGGAGAAAGTGGTTTTTCACACTTAGGAAGTTGTCTGACTGGAAAGCATAAGCATCCTTTATACAAGTAAAGACAAGCAGAAAACATTTTAAGAAGAGAAGGTGCTTTTACGATGTTTAAAGGAAAGATTTTTGCTTTGAGAGGGATTTTTTTTTTTCATTGAGAAATCATAAAACATTTTCATTCACAGAAAATATGAACATGAGATTATTTAAAATGTTCTTTTTAACTTCCCAGAGTTGCCAAATTTAATATTATTGAAATTGCTGCTTTTAAGTTAATGTAACTCCAAAATACCACATATATGGGAACTTATCTACGATATGCTTATTTGTGTCTGTTCTCACCTAACCTGAGCCCCAGAAGTGGCCTCATCCTTTCCCCCTAAACAGTCCTGCAACAGTTGTTTCACACCATCTCAAACAGAATGGTGAGCAGCACAGCTGACAACACTGTTCCTTTAGCTTGACAGTTACTTTCTAAAATTAACCTTTCATATGTAGTTACTTAATCTTCCTACAGTTCAATTATGAAAGCATTTCTTATTGAGCACTGTATTAACTTATAAATATTAATGAAATCATAAGCCTCTCCTGAACACAGTATTGACCTGGTATTCTGATCTATTACTGCAGTCTATATAAAGAAAATTAAACTTCTCAATTAAACAGAGAAAATCCTGTTAAAAAAAAAATCTTATATTTCTTTTATAAATTGGAGAACATAGAGCATGGAAATAAGTAACACTGGGTTAGCACTTACGGGAAAAAAAAAATCTTCACTGAAAGGGTTGTCAAGCACTGGAACAGGCTGCCCAAGGACACAGCTGAGATGCCATCCCTGAAGGTATTTAAAAGATGTGTAGATGTGGTGCTGAAGGACATGGTCTAGTGGTGGATTTGGCAGCATTAGGTTTACAGTTGGACTTGATCAACCTAAATTATTCTATAATATCCTTTTTTTTAAAACCTTTCTAGCCATTTGCAAGAGCTCAGAAACAAATTTTATAAAGAAGGAACTATTCTAGAGATGAAACATTTTCCATCTGGATTTAGAGTTTGATTTGGTATTTCCCACTCAGCAACTACTTTGTATTTTTCTAAGTTACTAAGCTGGCTAAAGTTTTTAACACTGTAAGAGTTATTGCTACATTTTCAATTTCTTAAAGAAATATTTATATTTTAAGTGGCACATTGGATTAAATAAACAAATGAATCATTATTTCTGTGAGGAAATGAAACAAACATGGACAACAGTGAAAACGTCTGCTTCCCAATAGTCAAACTAACTCAATACTCAGAATAAAGACAGGATTTCTGTCTCTATCCATATTATGTAAACTCTGAGGCAGCTGTCAGTAATACTCCCATAGAAATGCACATCCAAATATTGTTTAAAATGGACTTTTTTCCCCCACTCAGATGTGGGAATTGATCCTCTATAGTCAGTGATCCATAAGCCAAGCCTTCACTGGAAAACTTCATGCTAGTTAACCTCTATGAACCTCAGAATTCATCAGGCAGACAGATCCTGAGATGTTCCTTGGGATGTTTTAGTACATTTTTAAGGGCTTTATTATATTTTTTAAACATTGGTGCCAAAAACTGAGCTAAGACTTTCAGATGCTTTAAAATAAATAAATAAAACCTCATTACACTTTAATCCTCCATAATTCTTTTTTTTTTCCCTGCAGCAAAATACAACTCTGCTCAAAACATATAAACATAAATCAAAGCCAAAATGAGAATATGAGAATCTCTTCCTCTCAGGCTCTATCCTAATCCAACTCCCTACTATAGTGCCACAGCTTTCAAGTACCTGAAAGCTACAAGGTCTGATTTGTATGACAGCAGCAAAAGCTGATGCAGAAACCTTCTAATGCAGTACCTCAGCTTAGAGGAAGGCTTCATAATGCCAAAGACCTGATCAAGACACAGTTCAGATCCAGGGAGAAACAACTGCAGCATATTTTCAACAAGCTTAATTTTTCTCGTTCACTGAGTCATCTTTCACATGTATTGATGCTTAAAAACCATAAGGCTTTTCCAGTGCAGTGAAACAGAAGGATCAGTCAAACAAAGTGGCCAGCTAAGAAGCAGCCAAGGGCTCCATGGTCACTGAAGGGCATAGAAACAGTCATCACTCCAAAGAATTGAAGTACAGCGACACAAAGCTATTGAGAATAATGGGATTTTTTCCCTTGGCTAATTAGGAAACAGCTAGCTACTCCAGCAACCTGCACATATGTGCTTAATAAATACTCACAGAGGGCCAGGATATGAAGGGACATTGTTTTTTGCCAAGACTAGGACAGAAAAGCACAGGGAAGATCACAGTTAGATCATCCCTCTCACTGACACTGTAGCTGATGATGCCAGCCTGCCCCAGCTTGGTGAAACACAAGGAACAAAGCCAGCAAAGCTGATTTTATGGTGTTATTCTGCAAGAGAGTTCCAGACAATTTTATCAGCAGTGAAGTTCTTCTTGGGGTTACCAACTCACAGGCCCAGCATAAAAATATCTTCTAAAGGTATTCAGAGTGCCACAGCAATGCTCTGAAATCAGTGACAGTCCCTCCCCCTTCACTGATGTAGTGATACACAGTCATTGCCTAACTGGGCATAAAGCATACTTACACAGGGCATCACTCATCAACAAATTGCCTGTGCTACCTGTTTGATTACTAGAAGCCACAGGAAATGTTAGGGCCTTCTCCTTCCTACCCATCTCTAAATCCTCATCTTTCAAAAGCAATCGTGACAATCTCTCATTTTGATGACATGAAGAGTGCCTACAGACTGAAAAATGACTGATTATGTTTAAATGGCATACACAGTTGAACAGAGGAGTATCAAATAAGCAAATTAAAAAGGAATATTCGTACTTCAGCAGCATGTTTGCTAGCAAGTTACCTCTTATGTATAGCACCCAGTCTTTCTTTAACTATTAGCAGATTCATAACCCTAATGCCACCAGCCACCAAACTAAGACAGAAATTTCTCTAGTGTCCCAATATGCCAGACCACAACATTGCATCTTTGGGATAACGAATTGCTTCTGTCCTTCGATTTAATAATAATTTTTAAAATAGTTTGTAATAACTGTTTCTAAACCTGGTCATTTTTGTTCATATACCAGAAGTATTTTACCTCTACCAGAAAGAGTTACTGATAGGTCCTCTAAAAGCTTGAATGTACTACCAAAAATGCCATATCTGCAAGACAGGAGGGCAGCTATAAAGTGAGTGTTCCTGTATCATTTGCAACAAATTTGAGACAAATTAAATATTAAACTGAAAATTAGTAACAATATTTTAAACATCAGTCACCTGAATAAAGCAGTAATTGCCATATGTGGTACATACAGATCATCTCTTTTCCTTCATAAACAGCTTTTAGGGAAATCAATTTTCAGGATCACCATCTAATTCCTAAAACAAACAAACAAAAAAACCCAAACTAGCCAAAACACCAAAATCTTTACTCTTCATGTGAAAGAAATGACCAACACCACCATTTCCTAATGCAAAACAGCAAGTGCTCTACCTATCCAAACTTATTTACACATAAGACACAGCAGAGAAGAACTTCAGACTTCCTCTAGAATCTACGACGTAAATTACAGATTCAAATCAGTGAACAAAGGCCTTGAGAATTCAGTGAAACCATGCCCTTGGACTGGAGATCTGCATGCAAGCCAGAACTGAACACTTTTTTAATACATACTCTGAGAGAGGAACTCACAGCTTCAACTTGGCAATTGAATAGGCATTGCAGAGACATTCGAGGGCGTATGGTGGTACCAGTTCATTTTAAACTAGTTTAAAAGCTTGTTTCAGATATAAAATTAGAGCTTCAGAAAAAGCCAAGAGCCTTGATGTATTGTATCAGTACACTTACCACAAGTCTAAATCCTGCACAATATTTAAATGGCATTTGAATACTTAGCTAAATGGAAAGCACTCAAATCATGAGCTACAGCTGTAAAAATAACAGCTGCTCCACTTCTTCTTCCTTGAGGATCTCATTAGATTAACACATATGTAACACTTATGATTTATTCATTGCTTTCTGAATAGAAACATTAAGTAGCTAGACTGAACTATAAAAAGCAGGTTAGTATCATTTCTCTTTTTAACACACTCGAGAAATAGCAATATGAACCCTCTCAGCTTGTACAGGCTTTTCTCATTTTAGAACAGTTAATTTATGCACATGACTCAGTTATCACCACACTGATAGATTAGGCCAGGAAAATGCAGCCAGCACCACTCTAGGAGCATCTTGATTCTCAGCTTCTAAAAATCAAAACCAGAACTGTAAGCTCTAAATACAACAAACAGTTATACAGAGAAGGAAGCTTTGGCTTTCTCTTAAGCACACATCTTTTGAGCTGTTAAATAAAAGTAACTAAATAATTTAGGAGACTGATGATTAACACCTAATGCACTGAAGTGGCTACTGTAAGGAAAAGAGCACAGGACTCCCTTAATGCCCTGTTGGCCTCATATGGGCAATCATGTGGCTTTAATATCAGCCAGACTAGCAAGACTTTGATAAATGCTGACAGATGTTGCATTCATGTGGTATTGCTCAAATTTTTAAACTAATGCATAGAATTGGAACCAGAGGTGACAGGCTTCTGTAGAGATGAAATTCCGTATAATAAGAACCCTTTCATACATCAGTAAATTGCTCTACAGCAAGCACAAAGGGCTTCAGTGCACAGAAACGAAAATTCTCCTTCAGTTTCTGAAGTTCATTTGGTAAGGAAAAAATTATTTCATTTATGGAACCATTCTGTTGGCAGGATGGGGGCCAAAAGCTGACAAAAAAAAGTTTTACAACCTTCCTGGCAAAACCACAATGATTTCAGCTGATAATCAGAGACAGCTGGCAGAGGCCCCAAAGTTGTTTGGGCTTTTCTTGGAAGAGGATGAGAATATTCCATGTTCTATTGCTTCAGACCAGATAGTACATGTTTATATGGAAATTCTATCTACAGCCTATCTTATTTTACAAATTGGCCTCAAAGATATTTGAACAGCATATGAAATTTTCCCACAGTCCACAACATGCAGCTATGCAGTACATATATTCCACAGTTCAAAACATTCCCTATGGAAGCAAATATTTTTATTAGGTTTTAGTAGAACAACATTTCAAATAAACTTTTTGGTCACAAGAGACTTGTTTGAGTTACAACTGTAACTCTTTAAGCAGATAATGGAAGAGCAATGGGATGAAGAAGAGTAGATAACCATAATGCAAGTTGGGCTGCATCCACAAAAATGTGCTGTACAATACTGGCCTTGAGTGACCCAATCTAGTGGAAGGTGTCCCTGCCCACAGCAGGGGGTTTGGAACTAGATGATCTTTAGGGTCCCTTCCAACTAAACCATTCTACGAATCTATGAATACACAGAGTGTCACATATGGGGACTGCCCATCACCAATTACACACTCTACCAGTTGGCATTACAGCAGAAGAAAGATTTAAGAATGGATTTTAAAACACTATGGTATCCTTAGTTGATGAGGATTCTCTGTATGGATACAAACTGTTAGTTCAAGTCAAAGACCACTCAATGCAAGCAACAGTTTTTGAACCAGGCTCAATTAAACATCCAGGATGTACAATTACACTGAACAGATGTACAGATAATAAAAAGGATAAAAGCAAAGAGAAATATCATAAAGCAACTTTATACACTGAAGATTATGTCTTTACACATAGGTATTTGCAAGTAAATGAGCCAAAGCCTTTCTATTTTCACTTATGCAAATGCCAAATAAATCCAACAACAATTTGCTTGTTAGGATCCCTAGTTATGAAACTTAAACCCAGAGGAGGACTGCTGTTGCCCACACAAGCCTCCTCAAAAAAATCAAGCTTTTTATTTCTTACTGAAAGTAGGATGATTAAAGTACTTTGGGGCCTAAAAGTTGTCTTCATAGAAAGATAAATTATTCTCTAGTTCTATCAAAAATTATTCATTGAATGCTGCAGTCACTGGGTAAACTGTTAGGGAACAGGATAAATTGTTAAAACCACCTCCCTTTTCTGAAAATCAGCATCACTCTGAATGCTTGGTGCTGTGACATCAGAGCAACAAGTGGCAATTTTCATCACCAGCAGCTTTCAAAAACAAAAATATGAAACGAAAATGCAGAATAAATATTTCTAATATTAACTATTTTTAAGTTATCTTAGTAGCGTCTTATCACACGTAGTAGTATCTTACCATTCAGTACGAGGGCGGTGGGAGTCTGGAATATGCTGCCCAGGGAGGTTGTGGATGCCTCCTCCCAGGGGGTGTTCAAGGCCACGTTGGATGAGGTTTTGAGCAGCTGAGTCTAGCAGAGAGGCATCCCTGCCCATGGTACGGGGATTGGAGTAAATGATCTCTAAGGAGGTCCCTTCCAACTTAAGCCATTCTATGATTCTATGATATTTGAGATCAGATAGATCAAATGTCATCAAAGTGTCCACCTATAGTGGCACCCAGAATGGCAACAACAGAGCGTGTGGGGTTTTTAACTGTTTCCAGAAGTCACCTAACCCCTCCCTTAAGTAGTGAGTTACTACCAATTACATAGAATCAGTCAGGGTTGGAAGGGACCACAAGGATCATCCAGTTCCAACCCTGCTGCCATGGGCAGGGACACCTCACACTAGATCAGGCTGGCCAGAGCCTCATCCAGCCTGGCCTCAACCACCTCCCTGGACAACCCATTCCAGGGTCTCACCACTCTCATGGTGAAAAACTTCTTCCTCATATCCAGTCTGAATCTCCCCACATGCTGCTTCTTTAAACTTGTCTAATAAAACCATTAACTCTCAAGTAGCAACAATTTGCAATTAGACTGAGCACATTTCCAACATTTGAATTTCATGTGCATCTCCCCTAGGCAGTGTAACAATGTTTTCCCATTTTGTATATAGGAAATCTAAATTACATGAAACCAAAACTGCAAAATTGTCTTCTGCTCACACTCTACATCTCATCTGCAACTACAGAGTATTTTTCCACATACTCATAAATATCCCTCTGGAAAAACTGCAATCAATGCAGAAAAATACTGCATGTCTAGTCAAGCAACAAACAATAGCTCTAAGAGGCAAAAAAAAAAATTCAAACAAAAGAAAACCAGAGAGTACAATTAAATATATATTCTGTGGCCTGTTTACTGTATTATACAAAAAAGACTGGGGGGGGAAAAAAGGCAACAAAAAAGCATTTTATAAATTAATGTAAGACTTCAATAATGCCTACAGATAGAGGTATTGCTTAAAAGATTGTTAGCATTAAGTGGAATGATTTTGTTTTCTATATGAAAACCAGTGTATAGATCCATACAGGGTTGGGCTTTTTGTTGGTGTCTTCCCCAGTCTAATCTCCAATATCAGATTCTGTCAGCCATTTCAGTACCAAGGCAAGGCATGGTAAGCACACCAAATAAGCAGGCCTAAAGGATTCCTCAAGTTAGACATGGCTTGAGTTTTCCCCAAAGAATAAGGAATTCACATTCTTCCTCCAAATAGCATAAAGGGTAAACAGCTTTTTTAATTCTGTGGAAAACCAATAAAAGCTGAAGGCCCACACCATTTCTTCAAAAACAAATAGAGATGCTGAGGTACATGGTATACATAGAAAAAAAAAAAAGCTGTAAAATGAGGGTTGTGTTATTTCTTTTAAACAACCACCAAAAAAGCCTATCAGGGTTGTCCCTAGTATTTAAAACACCATGGCAATAAAAGTAGACAATTGGCCTTGAAATCCAGTGTACTCAGAAATGTTTGGAGACTTAAGCCCCGAGTCTTTGCATAAAATCTAGTATGTATATTTACACAGTACCATGCTGAGAGGGAAGTTTTAAATAATGTCAGAGTAGTGCTCATTAAAGTTATAATTAGACTAGATTTCTCTGCACATGATGCCATCAGGAATCTGAATCACACTGAGCAGCTGGGTGCTGGTGGGTTTGCATAGCTGCATTCCACCTCTGGAGGCCTGCATGAACAAAGCCCATCTCAACATGGCACAGCTACCACTATCTGACAAGAACTAAACTGCATCTCTAAATGAATCCGAAGACTGATAGGATTTCATAGAGCTGGGTGAAGTTTTTATGGGTGCTAACTGCATTCACTATATATTAGCTTAATCATCCTATCTGCCTGCAGAGAAATCATGTCTTCAAGAAATTTTAAATATTTGTACAGTCTGTTAAAATGTAATAGTAATTGCAGCCTTAGGTCAGCAGTTTTCGTTCTCTGTACGTATCAGAAGAGCTGTGATAGCTCATACCATTGGAACTGTACTTCCACAGGGCTGAGAATAAAGAAAAGAAACCACATTGACTGTGGAGTAGAAGTGTTACTGTGATGGACTCAAGAAAAGATCTCTTCTACATACCAACAAGGATAAGATAAATTGGTAAAGGCACAGTTCTAACCACAGTAACTAAAGAATGAAAAAGATTGAAGAATAAAATAAAAAAGGCAGCATAATATTCTAAACAAATATTTCTGTAAATCTGAAAAAAACATGCCCTAAAGAACAGAAATATTGAACAATATGTAAGAACAAAAACTCAAATGAAATATCAGAAGTTATTTGTGGAAAATCTTTCCTAGTCAAGACACTGTAAAAATGACATTTTAATTATCTGTGTATATCTCCAGTATAATAACCAGTTTAAATCCTGCACATCTGTTGCTGTATTTTCCCAGTATTTGGACACAGAGCTCAAACCTTACCATAAGGTCATCTCCTACCTGTTAGGTTAACACATTGTTACTTTGCTAAAACTCAAATCACTGCATCTGACCTGGAAAAGCCAAGCAGAGAAAAATCTTCCATTTTATGATCAGCTACATCAGAGCTGCCTAGCAAAGGGACCCAGTGGGCCAGCAAAAATCACACAGCCTGGTAAGAGCGAGCAGGTCCCACACAGCAGAACTGGTCATGCTATTTGGCTGTGCTCTATTACACTGCTGTCACCCCAGCACTTCTTCTATCAGCACATCCAATAATTAAATACCTGACATGCCTGTCACATTATAAGTCATCTGTGCTGTAGCAATCAGAACTCCTGTTCTGAGAAACGTAAATCATCATAATGCAACCTAAGCCCCCTCTCTACAACCAGTCACACCAGCAGCCATTCCACAGCGCTCAGATGTTGACCTCTGAGGCTTCAGGCAGGGCTGACTGTCCACTGACAAGTCTGAAAATGTGATATGACAGACTCAACCATAAAAATACAACAAATAACCCTTCTGGTTTTATTACCTGTCATCTACTGCATGGATTAAAAAAAAAAAAACAAAAAAAAAAACCTAAGCAAATCTCCTCTGGGAGGATTTGCAAAGCTGTGATTTAACAGACATTTCAGCATCTTCAGAAAAGAGAGGTATCTATGTTCTATATTCCCACATGCCATCCCAAAGAGAGGAACAAAGACAGCAGCGACGACTTCGTGGTTTCAAGCAATACTTTACAACTGTTTCCTACAGAAAAACAGCTATTACCTCATCAGTAAGAGCTGATATGAAATACCAGATTTCTGCTCCTACTGCAGTCCATGAGAGTCCTGATACAGCACTCTGAGTTCTAAATTGAGTCCCATTAGGATAGAATTCATTTCTGAAAGATTTTTCTTTTTTGTATTAAAAAAAAAAAAATCCAAGTCACCATGCATTTTTAAAATACTATTACCAGCCCCAGACAATTACAACAGAACCTTGTGACTTTGCAGTACTGACAGATATTCAAGGAGAGTTACCAAATTTTGCAAATTAGCGACAAAGTGAAAAAAACACAATAGGAAAGTAACACTAATTTAGTTCAGTTTAAATTGTTTATGCCACTCCACAATGTATTAGTCAATGTGCTGTGCCATAGCTTTGTTTCCAGCTCCTCCACTTACACCCCTACATGCATTAAGTATTCACCACTGCAGAACAGAGACTGTTGTAGAGAAAGATACATCCCTTCCACTCACTTCTGTCTTTTATAGTAATCTGTATCTATTTAAAATCTCCAGTACCTTTCATTTTTATTTTCTGCATTCACAATTTGTTTTTTGTATTTGAATGAAGCTAAGGGCAATTAAAAAAAAAAAAAAGCTTAAGATGATAAACCAATTTAACTATCAAGAGACCACACAGAAGACATTGTAACTATTTCAACTTACCGCTTTATACTCTTTTTCATGCTAAATGTCTCTGCAAAGCAAAAGATTTTCATTAAAAATGAGGGGTTTGTTTATTTAAGCACGTGAAGTGTCTCTCTTTTTCCCCTCATCCACGCAATCCATAAGAAGTCATTTGCCGGCAGTGCAAATGCAAACTACAAGAAAAGCAGAAATACCAAAATGTCCATAACTCTGTGACTGGTACATGCTGGGATCATTGGAAGCATTTCACCTCCTTTTATTCAACACACAATGGATCTAGCTCAATTAATGTCATACCTACAGTTGTCTTCTCCACACTACTCTGAATGTGGCCTAATCCCTTACATATCATTCCCTTTATATTGTTTATACCTTTCCATACAGACAGATTTCTACTGACTTGAATTGTGTCCACTCAGCAACTGAGAAGCTCAACTTACATATCTAACAAGTAAAAATACATGATTAGAGACAACACATTTTAAAATGTGCTGCTTCTCCCCTTACACAGAAACCTGGGGACAGGGACAATGATAGATTCCAGCTCTCCGAAATGCTGACAACACATCTTCCAATTTTTGTAATACATCAGACAGGGCTTCTACAGAACAGCCTTCTTCATTTCACTGCTCTGATTCATCTGTTCAACAGGGTGAAAATTAAAACAGCACTCATCATATAATTATTATACTACAATGCATATACATAGAGCATTTAAATTAGGCTGCAGACGCAATTGCACTCTTGATATGGCAGTTCTGAAGCATTCTTTAAAAGGTATTCAAAAGTATAACATTTCCAAAGTTCTTACAAAAGCAAATACATGGCAGGAACCTTAATAACTTCACAGATTACTTGCAACTTTGAAAATCGTAAGGTCTGCTGGAAAACCTCCTGTCTCTTGAACAATGGAGGTCATTGTAAGCTATAGAAACTTACTTGTCTGTGCTTTTAATGAAGAGGTGCTCCACAAGCACCTTTACCAAAGCAGGTACTTGAGTACTGCTTCACTTCTGATGCTAGCAATGATGCCACACAGACTTCTGGCATCACAAGTGAAGCAGTACTCAAGTACACGGTGTTGCACTCTAGGCTCTGCAGGAGACTGATCTGAGTCTCTTCTCCCATTCTAGTAACGTCCTTCCTGTGCTTTCACCACACTCCCCGTTTCTGTTTAGGCAGCTTCAGTATGTAACTGGAGACTACAGGTCTCCTCCACAGAGTCAGAGATTTGATTTCCTTTTCACCTAAGCTCCCCAGTGTCAGTCCATTCCTTTTCCCAGGTATCCTTTTCCAAGGTACTCTTGATAGCCAGTTCTTGCTGTGTGTCAAAACAGACAGAGGTTCTTACTTTACTCTGCATCCCTCCAGCAGACAGAAAGCTCCAATGCCATTAAAAAAAAAAAAAGAAAAAAAAAAGGGGGCAGGGGGGAGAGAAGAGAGGAAGAGGACAAAAAGGACATCAGTACCAAAAAAATCTCTGATCCAAATCAGACCAGAATTGCAGCTGGAGAAAGGTCAATTCAGTTCTACACTGGGCAATATTCACTGTATGCAGAACTGCCAGAAAAAAAGAAAGAGGGAAAAAAAAAAAAAGAAAAAAAGCTAAATAATCTATCTACCCACCTCTAGCAACACTTAAATGAGATTGAGCTGTCATTTTTCAGAGGTTTATAAATTGGTCAAAGCAGTGCTGGCTTTCATAGGGACAGTGAAAGGCACTCCTGAGTATGGTCAAATTGACTATATCCACCTTGTCAAATTGAAGTTCTTGCCTCAAAGCATGCAGGTACTAGAGCTATTCAAAAGAAAGGTTGACAGAATTCATTTTTGGTTTAATGGGCAAAAGGATACCAGCCATTTTCTTGCAACGTTTATGCTAAAAGCAAAGTGCATAGTTTTGACTTGAATCTTGTGTGATTTGCCTCTGGCAAACACAGAAAAAAAGAATTACCCTTATTAGCCATAGTGGTTCGGAGTTGGTCACAGTTAGAATCATAGAATCAGTCAGGGTTGGAAGGGACTACAAGGATCATCCAGTTCCAACCCCCCTGCCATGGCCAGGGACACCTCACACTAGACCAGACTGGCCAGAGCCTCATCCAGCCTGGCCTTAAACACCTCCAGGGATGGGGCCTCAACCACCTCCCTGGACAACCCATTCCAGGCTCTCACCACTCTCATGGGGAAGAACTTCTTCCTCACGTCCAGCCTGAATCTCCCCACTTCCAGCTTTATTCCATTCCCCCCAGTCCTGTCACTACCTGATATCCTAAAAAGTCCCTCCCCAGTTGGAGGAAACTGGAAATACAGTGCTGCAAAAGGAAGTGTACTACCAGCCTCAGCAGCAGAGCACTAACAACTCCTCCACATCAGAGTTACCAAACATAATTCAAACATCTCTCTGGTAATTTTGACTGGTTGACACAACAAATGGCTGCAAATAGATGTAAAATACTCTAAATTCTGAAAAAATAAAATGGAAAAAATTGCAAAAACTTTTCATTAATTCTTTCCATCTAATTACAATTGACAAAAATTCGTATTTTCAGATGAAGAAAAATTACCCAAAAATCCCTAACAGATGGGACAATGTATTCTGCATAGTAACCCTCCATCTACTCATGGCAACTAACGAAGTCGAATCGCATCTCACACCTAACAGCCCATGACGCAAGCAGATGGTTTTAATCCCACTGAGGAAGATTTTCTTCTCCACTGAGAACTGTGAGGTGACACGGCCATCCACTTTCATCAAAGTCCTGCATTCCATTAGGAAATCCATGTCTCTAGGGCCACACATGCACACAGGAAGATCCACATTTGAGGAAAAATGTAAGTATTAGTAGAGTTGCACCAACCTTCTCCTACAATGTAAGTAACTGCTGAAACTATTAGCCTGTCCACAATACCAGGAACTTCTGCTACTGCACAGAAAGCAGCCCTCCTGCTCAGCCACTCTCTCCCACAGGAACCCCATCACCTCAAAACAAAATGAGGTCACCATAGATCACCAGCAATCCATGACAGTATCGACTGTGCATTTCACTTCCCCAGAGTCCAAAAGCAGAGCGATTAATTGGATAAAATAACAGCATATGAGTGCACTAAATCACCCTGCAACACTGTTATTAATCAGCTTGTACTGAAAAGTGAATGCAAACCTCAGTGTTCTTTAAACCCTGTGCCTGTTTATGCATTATTTGCTAGCAATAGCTTAACTTCAAATGGAATCTTTAGTTGTTTTCCAAAGCATCCCAAAGCAGTTCTTGATTTCCACTGAAGTTTGCCCTTATTTATTTCAGTTCAAATACTAACACCACAACTACTAGGTAGAAGAGGATAAAAAGGAGAAAATTAAAACACCCTTGTAACTATTTACACTTTTGGAAAGCCTCAAAATATTAGCAAGAAATGTCATTGCAAACCACAACACAGTTCTTACACTAAATCTATACCCTAGGTATTCACTTTATTGAGGGGGTCAGGTTATGGGCCTTAAGAATCAATTTTTAACCCAGGATTCCACTCAAATTCCAGCACTCTGCCTGCCCCCTGAAGAATTCCCATGATTCACAATTCCCAGTCCCCTTACTCATTTCATAGCATTCAGGAACAGCAAAATCCCTGTGGAAAGACTAAACCAACTGTTGATTAGATGGCAGCTAGAAATTAACTAATCTTTCTGCATTTATCTATTAAATTGTGGAGCCATTGGGGATGTTTTAATTTTCAGATGGAGTTCAAACTTCAGTTTATAAATCCTTACATAAGGAAATCTGCATTTCACAGAAACTAACAACTTTATTTTAAGCACATACACTAGTGTGTGTGCAGTTCATAACTAGCTTCTGAACCAAAAAGAACAGAAGAATGAAAGCTCTGGGAAAGCAGAGGGCTAACCCTGGCTTTGAGGTAGGCTGCAGTGGTCCCTTCAGGACTCTGCCTGGCAGAGATAACACACACTTGTCAAAACAAGTTTCCTGGAGCAGATTGCCTAACTATCCAGGAAGGGCAGAATCCAAAGATTTTCCAAGAAGAACATTTTCACATCCAATCAGTCTTTCAGCTCTGCCCAGACTAGCCATAAAAGGCTAGTCATAAAAGGGTTCATATTGCAAGCTATGATCTGACAGAGGGCTGAGAAAAATCAGTCTGGTAGAAACTAGATGAAGTTCAAATTAAATTTTTTGTAGATTACTGAAGGGAAATTCTGATCATTAACCTTCCTTATCCTGTGCCATTTCCTTTTATTTTTTTTCTTTTTAATGGCTGCTGAGATATAGCTATGTTATGCTTTTTGTTGTTGCCGTTCAAATAAATGACGAGGTATTAGCATATGTCTGAGTCAAAGGGAATTTTTTTTACAAATAATCATGACTCCTGAATCCAGTCTGCAGATCTAATAATTACCCACGGGAATGGGACTTAATATTCCCACATTCAAACATCAGAGTCTCATCCTCCACTGACCAGATCTGAAAGGTTACAAAACATATCACAGAGATATTGCAGCCAACCAACTTCTGGAAATTCTGTATAAAGTATTATTTATAAACCATCTTCTGTGCCAAGTAAGTATCACAATTGAAATATTTACATATTTCTGATTTCAAACCAAGGACACTTCCACCTCTTCACTAAGCGTGATAGCAACGAAACATATCTAACATGACCAAACCAAGGAACTGGCAGACTCAGCTGGCAAACAAACCAAAAACCTCCTAACAGACATTGAAAAGAAATATATTCCATATGCTCTGAGATATTTTATAATGGAACCTTAAGCTATGGATGTAGTTGAATAACAAGATGTATGACTATGTGCGGATAAATATCTGAGGTTTCTGTGCTTGGTAGGCAAACAAATAGATCTCATTAGCTTTAATTCAGGAATAGGCTAACAAAGAGAAAAAGTAAAATCAGATAAGGAAGAAGGCCAGATTCTGTTTCATATTCAGTATTACTCAGAAATAGAGGAAAACTTGACAAAAAGGCAGAGATAGCAAGATAATACATTGTTTGTGTGCTACAAGAGAGCAAAAAGATACACTAACCCAACTGTCCTCTACTCCTCAGTTCTTCATTACTCTTTTTCAATAAAATACAAGTAATAGTAGATAAAAAACGGGATTCTAAATAACTCTGGAAAATAAGATTTATGGCTCTCCTAGCAACTGTATCTCACACACTTGCATATATGCAGTATTCTGCATGGTATTTGGTGTGGGCTTTTTGTGCTTTCACAGCAATGAGGTTGAATTATGGTTGCTGTGGGAACTATACCTTTTAATTTCTTGACTTGTGCTATCATCTGAACTCAAATGTTACATTAACATAGGTAAGCATTTGCTGTTTTTTTTCCAAGAAAAGGAAAAAAAAGAACCTACATGGATGGTTACAAAGTTACTAAAAGAAACAACAGGCAGCTCCAAGTCTGGAGAAGTACAGAGCTCCAATTATTCTCATACTGCATGTACAAGGAGAAAAACAGAGCCACATAAAACCTGTGAGTCAAATGTGGCAGGGTACCTATAGAAACAGCAGTATGTGATGATGTCATTAGAAGTTTGGGGGGTTGCAATCTTCCTTTACTTGTTCACTTTCTAACCACAGAGTTTGAGTACGTGCCCTATTTCAGGCTTTGGTGAGAGCAGAGAGAAATACAGATATTATGTGTGTGTATATATATATATATACATATATATATATATATACACACACACACACTTGTCAGATGCTTTGCAGCTCCTTTGTCAGTCAGTGTGCCTTGCAAGTGTGACAGGACTGTCAAAGTCAGCATTGCCTGGCCCCAGCAGCACAGGCACTGCTCTGGGTGTTTTATGAACACGCAGTAAAAGGAAGTGATTTCTGCCATAAGATTATTTAAGATTGACATTTAACATGTAATGCAGGTCACAAACGGCTACAGAGGCTCACCTCAGCACAGCAGAGAGAGACAGCCTTTTAGTGCTGCTAGAAATGTTCTTTAGCAGAACTGATTGTCTCATGGTGGAATAAAGAAGCTCAAACTTTGAGGTCAACTTCCTCAACTCCAAATATTTTCTTACTACGCCCCCACTAGTTCATTCTCTGTTTTGGAAAAAAGGAGTCAAGTCCTTCAACACACCTTTATTTTTGGAATTATGCCTCAAAAAATAAATAGATTAGAAACTGGAAATACCAAGTTAATATTGCAGTACTTTTAAATTGAAATAAATTACATTGCACATTTGCTACTTCCACAAAAGTCAATGTGAGTATTACATTTTAAGTCAGATTTTTAATCACTGTAAAGGAACATACTGAGAAGGAAAGATCTTAAAAAGCAACATAAAATCACAAAGTTCTTGAGGCCTGGTAGCACCTTTCTGAAGAAACATCAAAAAACAGCTACACTCTCAATGCACCTGGGAGACCCACAAGGTCTGCTTAGC
Organism: Indicator indicator; assembly: GCF_027791375.1. Classification (NCBI taxonomy): domain Eukaryota; kingdom Metazoa; phylum Chordata; class Aves; order Piciformes; family Indicatoridae; genus Indicator; species Indicator indicator. The sequence goes on along the minus strand of NC_072032.1, from coordinate 9,285,629 downwards.
TTCCACTTCTAAAAGGTGGGTGTTCTGCTAGGGCAAAAGTCAGCCACCACACATTTCTTCCTGCACAGTACAGAACACATCTATGAACATCCATGGCATGCTAGTCTGAAACATCAATGTTTTAAAAGATTCAGCAAATTAAATAAAAGGGACTGCAATCAAATCAACCAAAGGTTTTAGGGCATTAAACAAATGCAATTGTTAAAGATAAACACTGAACTGGTACTGAAAACTGAAGGAAGCTAAATAACTAAGCTAAAGATGTCCTCAAAAATGAACAAGCTATGAACTGAGTGATGGAAAAGGCATCACATGAAACCTTCCAGTTCAAGTCTTTAAAAAAAAAAAAAAAAAAGTTTTTAAAATAAATCCGTGGGGGGTTTTGAAGAAGACTAAGTTCCAAACTGCTAGAAATTTATGAGGTAGCTCCCTCTTCTGGATCACCAAACAATTGGCAATTCAACTTCAACGGCAAGATGCAGAATTTGGCTAGCAACACCTTTCCCTATTCTTGGGGTCTGGTCATGTACCATTAGGTGATGACACAGAAACTTGCAAGATGAGAGCTACTGACCATTATTTTGAATAAGGAGCTTGTATCTGAGTAGCATACTAGGAGAGAAACCTCTGATATAGTTTGCTATCATTTTGGAATTTTTTCATCAGACAGCACAAATACGAAAAGACAGTGACTGAGTGCTTTAAATCTCTCTGTGTATTACTGCACTTCACAGAAAATAACTGATAAATAAGAATATTAACAGCAGGTCACAATCCCACCTATATGGCTTGCAATATGACTCCTGAACTCATATCTGCAGAAGTTAAGCTTCTGGGTTGCAATTCTTGAAACAGGATCTTATCCTCTTGGAATTTTTTTTAGTGCTGACAGGCAAAAAACGGCATAGTAGGAAAAACCTCCTCTGCACATCAGCTATTCAGACATTCTCCAAGACAGCTAGGGCAATTTTTGCACACGTTTATAAACTGGAATTGGAAAGATGAAAAAATGAGTACTCCTTATCCCTATATAAAATTCAGCTCCATAAGGAAACCTTGGCTTTCTCACTTGACCTATAATGGAAGAGAAGGCTGAAGACCTGGTGATTTTTCTGCATCTCAGCTGGAACCACAGGCAATTCTATACACTTTAAATTGTCCACCACTATTCAAGCTGAATGATAATGTTTGACTCAAATACAAAAATTAGTCTAAAGGGTCAGTTTGTGGCCCCAATGAAATCACTGTTTACTTCATCAGTGTTCTTACTGATAACAGATTCATAACATATACTGAATATTTAATAAGAAAGAGGGAGCATAAAAAATGTCCCTGTTAAATTCTGGACTAGGTAACTTGAAAGCATGATTTTTGACTTGCTAATACCTGCATAATCAGGCATACAGCAGTGAGATTTCATCTTTCATGATATGTATACCAAGTGCACCTCAAAGGATGCGGCCAACTGAAACACCCAAGGAAATTCTGATCATTCAAGCATGGATAAAACCAAAATTGCCAGGAGTTATTTGGATGGAACTGAAAGGATCATATAAAACGGTAAGCCTTGTAGACCTGGGAACAGTGGGAGACTGAGGGAACAGAGCTAAGATTTGCTGTGTGGGCACCTGCTGAAGATGGCAGGCTTCCAGTGACACAGAGGGCACAGCCCTTTGCTATACTCTGAAACAGTCAATAGGCTAAGACCCTCCACAACCCCCTTAGAAGAGAGAAGAGTTGCAGAGGACAATGGGAAAGTCAAACCAAAGCTGGGGAAACCAACAAAAATGAGAAAAGCCAGTGAAGTATCTAAGTAAAGATATTAAAAGGGGCAGACTGGAAGGAAAGAAAAAGGATCAATGGGAGATTAGAGAGTAAAAAGGCAACTGGCTGAGGAACACATCCTGGAAACCAAGATGATGAAGGCTGCAAGTCCTGGCATTAAAGTGCCAGTGAATCAGCTAAACAAGTGCATCATGTTAGAGGGAGTGAGTGGAGTCCTTAAAAAGGGCATGAAAATGTGAAAATCAGGTTTAAAAAAAAAAAGCTTACTCAGTTTTTGGTTTTTTTTTTTCCCCAACTTCATCTAAACAGCAACACCACTTTTCAGGTTACAGAGAAGGAATGAACATCCCCAATCAGATATTTACAAAGGTGAAAACAGTCTCTAGCACCAATATTAAGTCTCAACAGAAACTCTGTGAAAGCAAGGGTTTCATAAATCATTGCAATTAAACCATCTGAATGTACTCAATTTATCCCATAAAAACCAAACCAACTCTTAAGCAAAACACAAAACGTAGGAAGCAACAAAGAAAGAACACAAATAAGCCAATCAACTTTTCCCTTTCCTAACAAGTACATATTTTACAAGTCCAGTATTTTACAAGTCCTTTTTTACAGTAACCTACAAAGCTCTTGCCAGGTCTAAATAAAGACTCCATGAACAACAGATGAAAATATCACCAAATGGACTATTGTGGATAAGTACCACTAGAAGCAAATCTGTCATATGAATAAATATAATTTCAATCAACCTTAATCCTTCCTTTTTGTCTACCATGCTGAACTTTTCATGTTGAAACAACATAAGATTGTGCAGTCACAAATAGAAGCATAATCAAATACCCACATTTTCTTGTAAAGAGCCATTTACTGGATTGGGTCTTACACAGCCACCTATAATGTCATAATGGGAACAAAGTATGATAATATTTTTCAGTCAGGAGCCCTTTCCTGCAACTGCAGCAGTTCCCAGACATCACTGAGAGCGTTCACCAAGCAAACAGCAACACAAGTGCCTGTAACATAAAGAAGGATTAAATACAGGGAGTTACTGAATGTATAAACGAGGTTGTATGAAGTAGAACCAGAATAACAGTATCATCCACATACAAGGATCAGAGGGTATATTACAGTGCACACAAGGCCTATGAGACACATTGCAGTTCTGCATGCAAGCTGGTAGCATCCTAGAAGTATGCTGGGGAGAGACAAGAGGTACACCAGTCCCTTCCAAGCACCTCAGCTTCCTTTGAAAAAAGCCAGAATTGCAGGGTGCAGAAGTGGCACAGTTCACCACGCTAAATCTCCAGACTGGATAAACTGGGAGCCCAGACTGCAAAGCATGCCCATCCAACGAAGGCCTCAGGGAAATACAACATCCTCTTATGATCATACCTCAAAAGAAATGTTGTCAAACCATGAAGTGTTAAGAAAGGCACTGTTACCATGCCTTTAGCCTAAGAAACCAAGGAAAAATCAATTGCTTGGTTTAGTCAAAAAAGGACTGAGATGAGAAAGCATCTACAGATGGAGCCTTCCTATTTAATTAGACCTCAGTAATGATGGCATGACTCACGAGGACATTACTTCAGCCGTAAGCTTGTGCAATCACATTGCTTTCCATGGAATTTCTGTAATAATGGGAAAGACAGCACCAAACCAAATCCACATTTATTGTCTTTGGTTGAAAACTACAGCAAACAAACAGCTATTGGAGATAAACTCGACTGATCAAATTTGCATTCATCAGCTCTCATGTTTTCTGGTTCCTTCCAATTGTGCATTATTCAAATGTACCTTTACCATGAAACAGCATCTTATCCATTTTATCTACCCAATGAATCTCTTCAAATCACTTAGAAACAAGCAATAATATCAGAGCAGCATAAGGGAAGCAACAGGAAAGTTCACATCACAATTCAATAGGCACTAATGTCAACAGGGCTTTCTGCCATGCTTAAGGATAAAGTTACAAAACGGATGAAAAGAAAATTCACACAGCAAACCACTTCCAAGTCTCTGATGAGCTAACTTTAGAGTAAAAACTAAAAGTATGACTTCTTTTTACTCAATCTTTTCATATAATCATTACTGAATGTAAAAGTATCTGGAACAACATAATGCCCGCTTACAATTTACAGCATAAAATATTTCAAGCATGCTTCAGCTCATAGAAAGTTTGCAAGAAGCTAATGGGATTTGGAACTTAAAACAGAGTCTAGAATAAACAGTCCTGTTAATAGTCCACTACATAGTTTGGGCAAACAGTACAAGATTTGACTTTTCAGATGTTCCAAGTTCTTTACTTTAATAGCTGACATTGTTTCTATAGAAATCATATCCTTAACTTTTATATTTCATTTTGCTAGCCTGTAAATGGATACTCTAATACTGTTCTCCATACAGCTTTTGTGTGTCTGAACTTAATGTGAGTAAAGCACTTTCCGATCTTGAGCACGAATAAAATATATTTTGCACTGGACATTAATTATAGAAGCAGCAATATCTGAAACAGAGCTTTGTTCAAGGCAACAAGACTAAATCAAACATGATTATCTTGGCTTTGATTGAGATGTTTTACTTACTATGCTCTATTTTTCCTTGCATTTCAAATGTGCAGCTTTGCTTTTCTGTTATGTAAATGAATGTTTTTCATCTAACACATCTAATTTTAGAAAACGCATAATTTTCCTTCTTAGTCCAAGAAATGTTGCAGAACACAATTCTGAAGTCTAACAAGAGCACCATGAGGCCACAGCATGCGTTCAACAGCAAAAGCAGTGAGAGGTGCCCAGAGGACTCAGAGAACTTCAAACATTAATATGTAAATGTTTATCTATACAGATACATATCTGGATAAACACACAGTAATATTTAATATATAGATTAATTCGTCCTGTCCATAGGTCAGGTGGACCTAACCAATGCAGCTGCAACCATAACAGTTGTGACCTTTCTGAAAAGTAGAAAGAACTGGGATAGAAAAGAAGTAACTAAATATTGGAAGTCATAGGATCAAGGATTCTGTTTAGCTTTGTGTGACACTATTTTAGAAGCAAACTTCAACAAAAGAAAACGTTTAGACGTTACCCAAAACACTGACATGCAAAAGAGGCCAAGCCACCTGCTACAGTGGTCCTTTCTTTAAAACATTTTTCTTCACTTGTATGAAGTGTGAGGATGATCTTGCTGTATGTCTTCCTAAACATCAATGGTATTTAATACACAACATGCAAAATGCATGTCATATTTATATATAATCCTATTAACATAAACAGGGCTCATAACTTGGAAATTACTTTGATTCTATAGCTTGCGTGACCAAATTACACTGCTTCAGCCTGTTTCCTACCCTCTGAATTTCACATATTCCCATGCTGAGTAAAGATAACACCTAAGTTTTCCACTTGTCATGGAGTAAAACTGGGCATCCATAAATTGCAGTGTAAAGAGAAGGGAAATCAAGGTTAGAAAACCAATTTTTAAAATTATGTCATGTGAAAAAAGATGATCCCATAAATCAAAGGAATAAAACATCTGTCAAGAAGAAAATATTCTAGTCATAAAGCAGTGCTGAAAGACTGCTATTTACCCAGCCAAATAAACTTAAGAAGCATATTCTACTCATTCAAATATTTAAATGAAAGTAAATGCCAACCTAAAGCTTGTTTTCAACATTCTATGATGCCTACAAAACGCTGTCACTCACTCATTACACTCCCTCACACGGATGTAATTTCCGCCCCCACCTATCGTCATCACATCTGGTTTGATAAGCAGTTTCACCAAAAAAAAAAAAAAACCATCATGTAGGCACAAAATCACAACATACTTTGAGAAATGCTTTAGTATGCAAGTGTGTGTAATTACACACAGTATTAAGTATGCCTTGAAATATGCCCACCATGGAATAACTGGAGGAGGGGGCAAATAAACTGTAGCTTAGTATTAGTACACTGGGGTTTAAACCACTTCTATAAACAGCAAAACACAAGACATAGCACAAAATTTCACATCCCACAGAATCACAAATTAAGAGAGACCAAAACCTACCTACCTGCCCCAAAGCAAGATCTGTAGCTTTACCACTTTAAGCCTTATTTATGAAACAAACCTTAAATACCTGGAGAGAGTGAGATTTCATTGTCTACCTGCCCTGTATATTCTAGTGCTTCACTACTGAAAAACTTTCTCTGATGTGTACCTGATGCAAGCCTATCACAGTGCCTCACTTCCCTCAATACTGGAAACTTTTTCAGTCCAGCCAAACTTGTGATGCATTTTTAAGCCCTTGCAAACAGTAAATGCCCTTCTCTCAGAAATGCGTTAACACCAGCAGACCAAAACATTGAGATGAGGTCCTAGCTCCACCTAACTCACTGAAAACAGACACTGCAACATGTTCAAGGGCATTGCACATTCCACATCTGGCATATTGGAAAAATACAGGTTGGCACCTAAGTCTAAGCACTCTGCATTTTCAACATCATGTATGATTCAGAGAGGGAACGCTTTCTTGCCTGGGCACCTAAAGGCTGTACCTGTCCTGATCACAGAATACTTACAAATAAAACCTTCTAGGTCACCTCTCTCTTCGAAGTTGGAAGAAGGGGGCCAGAGAACTTTTCAGCAGGTACTCTGCAGCCTCCCTCACACCTACACCAAGGCCAGAGAGGGCTAATGCAGAAGTCACTAGGCTGCTAGCTGCAAAACCCAACTTTAAAAAAAAAAACCAAACAAAAAAAAAAAAACAGCCGAGACAGACCCACAAGGTCCAGCACATGCAAACCATCGGTGGCACCCCCCTGCCACCCCTACTGTCCTGAGTCCACTGCATCACCTTCACTGCCCCAGCTGCCCGGGGCAGCTGCCAGGCTCTGCCACTTTCCCGCCTGCACGCCACATTTCTCTTCACGTTGTCAGCTTGGGTAGTGGCCGAGGGGATGCACCCCACCTCAGCACCCCCGTACTCACCTTCAGAGACCTCAAACTCAGCTGCTCCATTGAGCTGGTAGAGGCACCAGTCAACCGCGCTCTCGCCGGGAGGGCCGCCAACTGGGCAGGGAGGAAAATCAAGAGTCAGTCGGGGGCACCCAGGGCCAGCGGGAGAGGGCTGAAGAAGGGAGATGGGGGAGAGGGCTACGGAGGGGAAAAGCAGAGCCGGAGTGGGAAGGAGAGATGCAGAGGAGGGAACGGAGGGATGAGCAGGGACCAGGGAAGACCAGGGAAAGGAGAGCGTTTCCAGATACCCTGCTTGTGGGACATGGGTGTTGCCCTCCGAAAGGCGCCCAGTGCTCTGAACTGTTACTTGCTTTGCTCCCAGCGCCGGTGGCTCGGGGCGCCTCCTCCTTCTCCCAGCGGAGCAAGCGGCGCAGGCAGCCGGCGCTGCCTCGGGGCGCTCAGGGAGCCGGGGGAGGGAGGACGGGAAGGAGGGAAGGCTCCGCCCGGAGCTCCCGGCGGAGGCGGCGCAGCCTCGCCAGAACCCGCCGCGCCCGGCACCGCCGGCCGTGCCACAGCCCTAGCAGCTATGAGCGGGCACAGGACTGCCCGCTGCGGCTCAGTGCCTTGGGCAGGCGGTGGAGCGAATGCTTTGCCCGAGGCGGGCCCCAGCCGCGACGGCGGGAAGCGAGGCCACAGCTTGGCCTTTCTCCTAGCTTCCCTTTGCAACCCAACACTGAGCCTTCATCCTGTCTAGGTTCAACTTGAGTCGTGACCTCCCCATCAGGTGCTCCAGCTCTGCATTGTCCCTCCACAGTAGTTCAGCCACAGGTGGCTGTGATGTAGCCAGCCCGGCACCCACAGGTGCGTATCCCCAGCTGCACCAGGAGCCTGGCCATGGAACCTTGGAGAGCACCACACATCAGAGCCTCGCCAGTGCAGCTCAGACTGAGGTCCATACGGCCTCTTCCAACCATCCACACCAAGCACCGGCAGCTCTGTTTTCCTCACAACGTTCATCTCAGCTCTCTTACCACCCCTTGGCCATCTAGGGTATCATGTAGATAAAGGCTACAAATGCCATCTAAACTCACAGGGTTTATATTGCTGAAATCACTGCAAGACTGGAGAGTGGTTTTCATCTGGTGAATCCACAAACTGTCTTGATGGCACCCAGGAGAGGAAAGTAAGAAAGAAAGCCTGTAATGGAGGAAGCTCAAGTGCTCTGTAGTGACCTTTTCCTCCACCAGAAAACCTTTAGGGGAGTGGCAAATTTTAAAACACTGCAACAGTCAGCTAGGGAGAACTTATGTTAATAAATGCCTTCATTCTTACAGACATCCACCCCAAAACACAACAAGGGGGAAATGCAAAGGTACATTAATTGTTCCATTCACCAGGTGGCTTTCTTGATACTTAATTTAACACAACTATGACTGTTTAGTGTATGGCTGGCAGCATCCTGCCTACATCTTCTGTCTTTTTGAGGTGACAGTCAAAGGCCCACATATAACACAGCTTGTGTCAAAGAGAACAAACACACTTTGCACAGGCAAATGAGGAAAGCTTAAGAAATAATATAGGAAGACTACAATCAAGCCATACTAAGAGATTAGGAGCCAACAAGAGGATAAAATGTCAGTGTAGGCAGCTGTCATGGCAGAATTAGGTTGGCTTCTTCATCTAGCTGATTACTGTTTGAGAAACCATGGGGAGCACTATTTTCAGCATAAATTCTACTTGATATACCTATATTCCTCCCTTTTTGCAGCAAGTGGAGACCCTCTCGACACCTTTAGGTGTGTTAACTGTGGGCAGTTTGACTCAATTTTTCCTCATAAAAGTATTCTGTTCAAATATTTATATTCTTCTCCACTGCATCCAAGACAGTATCACACTGTGGTCTGTGAAAGAATAAGGAGGCCAGTTTAACTTTCTGAAAGAAACAGGTTTAACATGGAAGTAACATTCTGCAAACATTCTCAGCTGCTTTTAGAAACAAAGCAAAATGCCAACACTTAAGCTTTCCTGGGAGCTTCATCTAAATTACAAAGACCGTAATGCCTTCTGAGGTAAAAAAAAACACCAGTTCATGTAGACAGCATGTGTATATATATCCCCAAGCCATATGTTTGCTGGATGTGCACTAGCTTTCTTGGAACTGAAAAGGTTTAAGCTGATGATTTGAGGAAAAAAAGAGTGACACAGAGCTGTATTAAACTAAAGCTTCATCCAGCTGATTGCAATGATACTTGCTCTTCCTACAAATTACTTACAGACCTTGACTGCTCTTCATAACAATGTATTATCATATACTAAATTAACCTTACCATTCCAGTGTTAGTTTGGCAGGTAATGGAGCACACTTTTTTTTTTCTTTCTTTCCAAAATGAGGAGGTAGATGCAATCACATTTACAGTGTAACCTGTTTCTACAGGTATCTTGAATATTAAGATGAGTTAATTTGTACCCTAGTGCCAGCTACTCCAGTACGAAATTGTCTTTTACTTTTATCAGTGTAAGTCTGTAGATGAACACTCTTAAGTTATTTGTGATTGTTGCCTTCAAAGAGATGACTGGTTTAACTGTGTTTGGAAACTAGTAATGCTAAATCACAGAATCACAGAATCACAGAATGTTAGGACTTGGAAGGGACCTCAAAAGATCATCCAGTCCAACCCTCCTGCCAGAGCAGGATCACCTAGAATAGGTCACACAGGCATGCATCCAGGTGGGTTTTGAATGTCTTCGGAGAAGAAGAATCCACAACCTTGCGGACAGCCTGTTCCAGGGCTCTGTTATCCTCACAATGAAAACACTTTTCCTGATGTTTAGGCAGAACCTCCTATGCTCCAGCTTGCACCCATTGCTCCTAGTCCTATCATTGGACATCACTGAGCGGAGCCTGGCTCCATCCTCCTGACACTCACCCTTCACATCTTTATAAACATGAATGAAGTCACCCCACAGTACCACCTTCATCTGTTACTTCTGCGCTGTTGGAAAGGAGTTTGGTATGGGTTTGGGTGGGTTGGTTTTTTTTTTCATTTCAGGACTGCAAGGTTTGTTAAAAGCATGTAAGTTACTTGAACTAAGGAAGGTAATCAAGCTATGTTACCATGAATTTTAAAGACTCAAAGTTTTAAAAAGTAGCTTAATCTGCTTTTAATAGCATAGTGATATACTGGACAGAAAGTGGTGCAACTGCAGACAAAACTTCTGAGGAGACTGGGCTCCATTACCATGTAGCATTTTTAATTATGCATTGGATTTTTTCTCTTTTTCACAAGGATTTCATGCAGACACAAGAGTTTACCTTTTTGGTTCTCAGCACAGGGTCCACCTCTTGCTAGCAGTAATAAAACCAATTTAAATGGGATCAGAAGGTCAACCACGTGAAATTTAATCTTCCTACAACTTCAAAACTTCGAAGATGCAGACAATAGCCTGCAATGAACTATTATACCCTGAAATAAAGAACTCACATTGAATTCAAAAGAATTCCCTCAAAAAAAAAAAAAAAAACCAAAAAAAAAAAAAACCAAAAAACCCCCAAACATAAGGATCTGCATTTGTCCAAGATGAAGAACTTACCATCTGTGGTGGAGTCACCATCCCTGGAGGTGTTCAAGAGGGGATTGGACATGGCACTTGGTGCCATGGTTTAGATAGTCATGAGGTTTAGGGTGACAGGTTGGACTCGATGATCTTTGAGGTCTCTTCCAGCCTTCTTGATTCTATGATTCTATGATCTCTCTGAGCAATCTAGTTTTATAACATAGTTATCACCAGAGCCACCAGGACCACCTGGGGGCTGTGGGTCTAACTGTCTCTTGCACCCTGCTGTAGGCATCTCAAGTTCCCACCTGGAACACTCTCTTCAGCTTTGGGGCCCCCAACATAAGAAAGATGCAGACCTACTTGAGCAGGTCCAGAGAAGGGCCATGAAGATGATCAGAGGCCTGGAGCTCCTCTCCTACGTGGACAGCGTGAGAGAGTTAGGGTTGTTCAGCCTGGAGAAGGCTGCGGGAACAACTTACAGCAGCTTTCCAGCGCTTAAAGAGGAAGCTGGGGAGACATTCTTCTTTATGCGGAAGGAAGTGATGAGGGTATTGGTTTTAAACTGAAAGAGGGTAGATGTAGGTCAGATACATGGAAGAAATAGTTCCCTGTGAGAGCGATGAGACACTGGAACAGGTTGCCCAGAAAAACTGTGGATGGCCCATCCCTGGGAGTGTTCAAGGACACGCTGGAAGATGCTTTTAGCAAGCTGCTCGAGTAAGAGGTGTCCCTGCCCATGACAGGGCACTAGGGTATCATTAATGTCCTTTCCAACCCAAACCGCTCCAAGAGCCTGTGAATACCTGCGGAGCAGCTCAGAGGCACAAAGTCGTGCCTCAGAATCCGCTCATTTAAAGGCAAAGTGATGGAGTTTGTGTTATATTTAACAACGCAGCTCCCGCCAACGAGCGAGTCCTATAGCTCCGTGCAGTGCCGCTGCTGCGGCGGCGCGAACAGCCGCTGCTCCCCGCCCTGGGCGGGGCCGTCGTGCCAAGAGGCGGTGCCGAGGCGGCGGGACGCGGAAGCGCGGCGGGAGCCTGCGGAGCCGCCATGAGTCCCCGGCTCCTGCTGCTTCTGTTCTGCAGCCTCCCCGTTCTCCCATGGGCCGGCGGCCAGGAGTTGCTGCGGGCCTGGGTAGTCGCCCACAGCCACATGGACGTCGGCTGGATTTACACGGTGCAGGTGGGGCCCTGCGGAGCCAGGCCGGCCGCGGGGGTGGGGTGGGGTGGGGTGGGGGTGGGGTGGAGGGAGGATGACGGCGCGGCCACGGGGGTAGGGGTGGGCTGGCGGGGCTGAGCCCCTCCACTGCCCGGCTGCAGCTCAGCTCCCTGGGTGCATTCAAACGGGCAAAGCTACGCGGGGTCCTGTCACGCTGGCGGCGGGGTCCAGCCTGCATCTGTCCCCACACTTCCCTGGCCGCAGAGATGCGCATAAAGCCTTGCGAGGTGCATCTCCTGCCCCAGGTCTGGCCTGGAGTGTGCTCCAGCAGCTGGTATCTTGGGATCCTGATGCTACTTTAGAGGAGGCATGATTAGATTACGAGCTGGGCCCATGAATTTGGGGATTGCGTGCGCCAGTGTTCAAATCTGGGCACTACAGTATAGAAGAGACATTGAGCATGTCCAAAGAAGAGCCACCAGGCTTCTGAGGGGTATGGAGGGCATGGCATACAAGGAGCAGCTGAGAGAGCTGGGGTTGTTTGGTTTGGAGAAGAGAAGGCTAAGGGGAGATCTTGCTGCTCTCTACAGCTACCTGAAAGGAGGTTGTAGTGAGGCTGGTGGTGTTCTCTTCTCCCCTGTAACCAGCGATAGGACAAGAGGAAATGGTCTTAAGTTCTGCCAGGGGAGGTTTAGATTGGACATTAGGAAAAATTTCTTCACTGAGAGAGTGGTGAGGCATTGGAACAGGCTGCCCAGGAAGCTGATGAAGTTGCCATTCCTGGAGGTGTTCAAGAAGTGTGTAGACGTGGCGCTTCAGGATATAGTTTAGTGGCCATAGTAGTTGGGTTATGGTTGGACTTAAAGGTTCTTTTCCTGCCTTTATGATTCTATGGAATGTTTTGGTTTTTTTCACAGGAAAACCTTCAGTTTGTTTGATGGTGTGTTTTTGTTATGTGGCAGATATTTTTGGTCTTTTCGTTTATCTTAGTACCAAATAAAAAGCCTGGGAAACCTCTGTCTTGGAGAGGAGAGCAGAATCCCAGGTGCTCGGGGTGAGGTTGGAGCCCGGTGTCATGGAAGTGCAGAAGCAAAGTAATTTTTGCTGAGTATGTGAGATGTAGAGCAAAATAAATCAGGTGGAGAATTAATACCTTTTATATTTATTTGTCAAAATCCTGACTTGTTCTTCATCATTAGGAATTTCATTGATGTGAAGGATGTTGTGTCTACTTTGCTAACTTGAGTGAACTGGCATCAGATATTTAAGAGTAACTGTAATAAAAAAAGAGCTTATGGCTCACCAAGGAATCTCTGCTGTCCTTGTATTTTGTCTTCCCTTTTAGGAAACATTGGTGAATTTCTCCTGTAATGCTTTAAAATCCTGTACAGAAGCTTCGTAAGAGAACGCAAACCTGATTTTTATTTTTAGTTAGTCAGTGGTCAAAGATCTTGTCTGAGAAATGAAACACAAAATTTTATTATCGTTCTGTGGGGTTTTGTTGGCTCTTGTTTGGTTGTGTTTCTGAGAAGATGCAATTTGTGAGCACAATTCTTTTTCAATTCCCACCCAGACAACTGGGGTTTATAAGCTTTGTAGGACTGGGTAACATTATGCTGCTTAGTTCCAGCATAGTTTTAGTTGGAATAAAGACTGGCTTGCCTTCATCTCCAAAATACCTCAAGGCCTCATTCTGGAATACAAGTTGCTTTAGGAACCACATGCACAGATTCTGGATGCTTCTACATAAATATCAAACTGGTTCCAGGGTTGGATTTTACTATATCCTAAAACATCAAGCAGAATGGAGTTATTTGTCATGACTGAAACTTTTAGGGCCATAGGAGCTTAATTTAGGTTATATGTATCACTGTACCATACCAGCAATACACACCTGCAGCACAGTTATGTTCACTCTGAGGAAACAATTCTGATAATTCAGGCAATCAGAAGAAGAGCAGAAAAGGAAGAGTTAAGTGTTCAGGTGGGTTTTTAAACTATATTGGTACAAAGACTTATCATTTATGACATTGTTAACTTAAGGTAAATGAGGGACAGGATGAGCTGTTCCTAGTACAAGAGAAGCTTGTGTTGCTGTCTGCAGATCTTACAGGAAACTGCACCAGTATCTAGTGAGGTCCCCAGTCAGAGGTGGTATTTTTGTCACAGAAGGGCTCACAGGCTGTATGTAGGGAGAACTCAGTGTTCAGATGTGAGGGGTTTGTTCTTTGTTTTAAAGCCCAGTCTGTGTTCAAAACAGCCTGTTTGATATTGACATAAGTTTACTTACTACTTTCTTTCTTTGTTTTTCAGGAAAGCATGCATGCTTATGCAGCAAATGTCTACACATCTGTTGTAGAAGAGCTAACGAAAGGAAAGCAACGCAAATTTATTGCTGTGGAGCAGGAATTCTTTAGGCTCTGGTGGGATGGAGTAGCCACAGATAAGCACAAGCAGCAGGTAAATTGTGCTAGGGCCATGCTTCCTGCTGACAAAGAATCCACACTTCTCAGGGAGCAAGGAGGGGCAAAGTGTTTCACCATTTGCTTTTTACCTAGCTCTTGTGTAAGCTGTCTCTGAATCTGGTGGTACTTATGAAAGGTCCATAACTCTAAAGGCAGTTGCAAGAGGTTAAAACCCCAGCTATAGATTAGAACAGTAGGAGGTAGTAACCTTTGCACTGAGGACTCTTTACACTTTACAGTTCTTGTTTCATCAGTGACTTCCTTGTTTGGGGGCATACTGGTATAAGATGTAGGTGATTCTGAAAGAGTCTGCATCAGTATCAGACATCTGAAGCTCATAAACTGCTGCCTAGCAGTGCTCACAAGAAGGACCTTTTTTTCTTTCTAGTGAAGTACTAAAAGCTTGCTGTGCGTAAACAACAACACAGCAAAGAGGTGACTGTAGATTCAACTGCGAGAACTGGGGTTTGCTTATTTATAAGCTGTGATCTCTTTCAGTCTATAGAACTTTAAGGATGGGTTTTTTTTCCATTGTGAAGTTTTGTTTGTCTTTTCTTTTTTACTCTGGCACGAAACAAACATGCTGAGATCAGAGGCTGTGCTGGTAGCCTAACAAACCCAGTGGATATACAGGTGCAGCTTCCCATAAGGACTCACTCAGAATTCCAAGGTCTGTTTCGTTACCAAGGTCCAACCAAAAGCAGTGCATTACTTGCAGTACTTTACACTGTTTCCAGTGCTAGGTCTTTAAAGCATTATGTAAAAGAGACACCTCTTGTATTTGTTTTTTGGTTTGTGGGTTTTTTTAACCTAGTCCTTTACCAAACTGAATGTACAGAATAAAACTTAGAACCTGTGTGCAGATGACATTTGTCTGAGAGCTTTTGCTATGTATAAGCAATTCACTGATTTTGTGGGGGCACTATGCCCCATACTTGCCTGTTGCAAGTCAGTTTTGGGCCTGCATTTAATTAGAAAACTGCTGTTAAGTCTGAGGTGGGGGAATAAAAAATAAATAGCATAGGGACAACTTTATGCAGGTGTGGAAGGGTACTCTAACTTTCTAAGGTAAATTGACTTCATTTCAAGCATGTCATGCTGCTGTAACTCAAATATAAAGGCCTGTGCTTCTGATATCTATTCTAGTTATACTGTGGAATTCAGAAGACTATGTGCATCACATTTGACCTCAGTATATATGATTCAGTCTTTAATTTCCTAGCCTAATTACTGTTAATTATTACTTCTACACATTTTTAGTCAATCCTCTAGTTACTTTCTAGCTACTTCTCTGAAAATTAAAATTATTAAAAACAAATTCCTTTTAAACCCCTGTGTCAAGCATTTTCATTTCTAAGAATATTTAAGAGCTGTGATGGTTGTTGCTATATGGCATGTTTTTAACAAGTTGCAAATATTGGACCTTGAAATTAGGTCACTCTGGTTACTGTCCTGCTTTTTCCACTTGAACACTAGCATTAATGATTCTTCTCTTGCATAGAATCTCTGGGTTTAATTTTGCCTTTTGTTTGGAATACAGGATTTAATTTTAGTTTCTTTTTGAGTGTCTGCTTTGGATTAGAGCAGTAATATTAAAACCAAGTAAAAATTAACAGCCTGGGTACTGAAGCTGATTTTACAATTCAGATGGGAATATATAGGAGTGAAACGTATTGCAGCAGTATTCAGCCAGATATAAACCTCTTAGTTCCCAGTTCATGGTATTTTCTTCTTGGCTTATCCTGGCTTGATGTCTGGGTATTTTAACTAGGAGGAAAAAAAGATGTCTAGCCACTTTTGTCTGGTTTGTAGGGGTGGGTTCATGTAAGGATAGCAGTAGTTGTCCCAAGGACCACAGATATGTCCTACTACTGTAGCAGCTTGCTCCTTGTAGTGCTGCTGTGTCTTGATTTCTCCTTCTTTTTGCCCAGTTCTGGTCAGCAAAAGTGCTTGTCATTAGAGATGCTGGGTTGTTTTGGCTTTTTTTCTAGGGGATGTTATTTAAATTACTTGAATTTTTCTTGTGTTTTCAGCCTGTCAGTGATTCCACAAAACTTACATTAAAAACATTTCCATGTCCCAAAGAGGTATCATTTTTGGACATCCATCCAAATGGGGAATAATGGCCACAGATGCTTTTCATGTAGGTCAGGACCAGTTCTGTGCTGACACCAGATACCAGTTATCTGGTCTCCCAGCATGCTAATCAGTCACCACAGTCGGCTGGAACTAATTTATGAATGCTGAGCCCTGAAGCGTTTTCACAACATTGTGAACGAGAGAAATGATTATAATCAAAATTGACAATCTGGCATCCTATCTGAGCAGACACAGGGGCATTCACTGAAGGTTCCTGGGGAACTAAACATAATAGCCCTGGAACTGGCATCCTACATGACAGTCTCTCTCTCTTTCTGTTTTTCTTTCTTTTTTTTTTTTTTTTTTTTAAAGGGAGTGGAGATTAAAATACGCATTTATATAAACTTTCTTTTTCAGAAGTTTGAGGCATCTTTGAAGTTCTAGATAGTGAAGTTACTATAATAAAAACAGAAGACTCCCTAATACTTCTAGAAAGGGATGCAGACTGTTACTCCCTCCTTCCAAACAGCACTCCACCCTCTCTCCAGCACATTTGCTGGAAGTTGTCAGCATACTTCTTGTTTCTGATGACTGAAATTTAAAGAATAAAACCAAGGAAAACTTTCCATAGCTGAACAAGTCACCATATATTGACAGCTTTGAAACTAGGAAAAAGAGACCAGAAATTCAGGTTAGTGGTAGGTTAATAATTAGGCAGATAAACCTGCTGTGAGTGGAGTAACTGTTTCTTCATAAAGCATTCTGAAGTTGAGCAATCTGTCAGTGCTCTGAAGTCAAGGTAGATGCATACAGCAGAAGGAATGTTTGTGGCCATACTGTGATGGTATATCGTCTATCTCCTGGATCCCACAGATCCATCTCCAAACTGTAACAGAAGTAGCAGACTAAAGGCAACCCTGGGAGCCTGGCCACTGCTGCTTACATGAAGTTGCCTATTGCTCTCACATCCAGCTGCCCAGTGCTTTCCTTAAGCCCAGACAGATGCAGCAGGAGGAAGACTTTGTGAGAAACACTGTTGTCTTCTCTTTTAATTCTCCAGCTCTAGTTGCCTTGAGGCAGGATCCTGGATTGCTGCCAGTGCAGTGTATGGGGACAAATCTGGTGTTTAGATAATGTAAAAGCACTGTAACAGCCCTGCTGAGAAACACCAGGCCAGGCTCTACCTGTCAGTCACCCTTTCTGCCTGCTACCCACTTTCAGTGTGAGCTGGGTAAATCAGTGCACTGTGCAGCATATTAACATGCTTTTTATCCCCTTCTCCTTTTTGATAGCACTCAGTACAGACAGCTTTTTATCCCACTTTTGTTCTGGATGCCTTCTTGACAAGCGTTATGTTGACATAGTGTGCTGTGATCTGAAATTAATTTGCAGCCTTTTTGGGTAAGACTGAAATGTTTATGTTCTGTGTCTTAATTTCGATACCATAGGTCCATCACTTGCTTCAGGAGGGACGACTGGAATTTGTCATTGGAGGGCAAGTGATGCATGATGAAGCTGTGACACTAATTGATGATCAGATTTTACAGTTGACGGGTATGCATACTTGCATTTTATTTTTCATGGCTCTAACTATGGGGATTTTGTTTGGTTTTCATTCCTTCACCTCAAAATTGCTATTATTTTCTTACTCTTTAAAGAACTGATTAAAGCATCTCTTTATTTTTTACTTGCTGGTGGGTTATCTGTATAAAAATCTTAGCTTAAAAAAAAACCCTAAACACTACAGTTCTGCAGTGAGCAGAAGGGTTACAGAAAGCTGACTTGCAGTTTAATCAATGTCAATTATAAACTCCTTTGGAGAAGAGACCTTTGTCGTGTGTGTGTGTGTTTGAGAGGTTAAGCTCCTGGGAAGGTAGTTGTGGTGAAATTGAAGGTTGAAATGCTGTGGAAGAAAACTCCTGGTAGCAATTTAGTGTGGTAAGTGGGTGAAGTCTTCTGCAGTACATGAGCCTTAGAATGTCACTGAGGTCATCTGAACTTAGTTGAAAGACTTGTTTGGTGAAGAAACCTCTATCTGTAATCGTGCTCAGCAGCCTCTGCTAGAAATAGGTGCATGTTTCCAAGCGATGTACCACTTCCAATTTCAATTTTCTGGCTTCTGCTTCCAGCTATTTGTATGTTACACCTCTCCATCTGATGGGTTAAAGAGTCTTTTAGTATTTAGATTTGTCTCCATCTGGTTAACGAAAAAAGAAAAAGGATAAATCATGCCACCATTGTGCTATAGATGCCTGTAATATGCCATGAGGGAGCAGCTTTTTTTTTTTTTTTGATCATGGGAATCCTTGTGCAATTTACTGGAGTTCTGAATAAAATGTGCACCTTAGCTGGTTGGTTTACTTTCATGTGAGTGGTTTATCTGAATTTATTCCCTTGTTTGATCTTTCTGGATTGAGGGTTTATGGTTTTGGAAATTCATTTCAACACAAAATTAGGAACATTGGTTGTGAGTAACATCTTGTATGGAGGTTGCTAGTAACCTTTGGCTTTTTTATTTCTTTACAATTAAGGATTGTATTCATACTAGTTTTGTGTACTGGATGGCTTATTTGTCCCTTTGTCATTGATAGGAGACTGAAGTTTTCTGAAAATGAGTGGCATGATTTGGGCAAACACAAACTAAACCCCAGCTTGTTTTCATGCAGACTCCAACCTGGCTACTAGCCTTAACCTAATCTGTATCTATGTACTTTTTCCTAGGCCTATCTCTAATTATAATTCCTTTTTGCTATTTATCTTTTATGATGTTAATAAGTTCTACTTGGCATAGCGAAATAAATACTGTCAGTGTGAAACTTTCTGCTGTGAATCATTAAATTCCTGAAACTCTAAATGCTTTTGAAAACAGTAACAAAGAGCTATCCCTTAAGCACTTACCTATGCCTATTAAATTTATAAAATGAAGTTATAAAAGTGTTCCTCACTTAAACACATTTTGCTTTGCAGAAGGCCATGGATTTTTGTATGAAACTTTTGGGATCAGGCCTCAGTTTTCTTGGCATGTTGATCCTTTTGGAGCTTCATCTACAACACCAACTCTTTTTGCTCTGGCTGGTTTTAATGCTCACCTTATTTCTCGAATTGATTATGATCTGAAGACTGACATGCAGAAAAACAAGGTAAAAATACCCTTAGGACTGGAACTTACAGTACTCTAAACCATGACATCAAGATAAGCATCTCTCTGATCTATGTGAAAATATACAGGTATTTCTTCTCTAAAAGTGACATGCTGATGACATGTAGTAATGGTAAAACATATTGAGTCTGTCTAATATGGTTAAGGAATGTCTTCATGACTTCTGATCAAGGATAAAGTATGATTGAGCCTGAAGAAGACAAAATATGCAGGCAGTTGGGCAAGGTCTAAGCTGACATTGAATTAGGAGTGTTGGAACTAGAGGCATCCAGACTGGGTTTCAGCTTCCCCTGAGAAAATCTTAGATACGCTGGGTTTTATGTAGACTGTTTTAAAGTGGAGCATGTGTGCTTGGGCATGGTGAATGTCATGCATGGAGGGTTTATTTGTGCCTGTAGAAGTGATAAGCCTAGGTCAGTTAGAGTGGCAGCTGATTCAGTGGTATGAGCTGGGCATAAGGCAGTTTTTATGAATCTTGGGTGAAATTAAAGTGTCTCTGATAAAGGCAACAGAATTCCTGTTGAATTTGTGGAAGCCAGGACCTACCACTTTTGTTTTCAGTGAATTGTGATGCCTCCTTTCTGCTAAAACCTATTATGAAGTTTTGACAATCTTTTCCCATCTACTTATGCTTAACTGTCTGTAGGCTTCTAAAACTGTAAAAATTCTGTTTCAGTTTATTAAACACGGATTCCTACTGCCCTAGTGCAATCCAGAGTAGATCTGGGTCTTTCCTAGCTTAGAGGTGTTCAGCTTCCACTGAAACGAGTGAGGTATGATGCCTGTGATAAATGAGGCTTAGAACTAGATTTAGCAGCTTGCTGGCAGCATGCTGCCTCCTCTCCAACTGGAACAGAAATAGGCAACACTGTAGCTTCCTATATATAGTATGTGACCTCACTTGGGGTGCCATTTGCTGGTCTTAAGTAAAAGCACCTAAAGTGATGGAAAGTCAGATGGGTGCTCTGAAGTTGTTACTGAAGGTATTTCTGTGATAGTCACTAAGGGTAGCAGCTTCTTACCTATTTTTTTTTTCTTCCCTATTGTTTTCCAGAAGCTTCAGTTTGTATGGCGAGGCTCTCCTTCCTTATCTGAAAGACAGGAGATCTTCACCCATGTTATGGATCAGTACAGCTACTGCACCCCATCACAAATACCTTTTTCAAACAGGTCTGAAGATTTCCCAAATAGGCAGAAATATTGATCACTTCTGAGAGCTTATACTGTTGCAGTTTAAGCACTTTCTTTGACTGTTTTCTTTCGGCAGTACTCTACTGCTTTCTCCTGACCTATGGTAGGTCAAGGAGATGTCTAGACTCTGTAGATCTGAGTAAGGATTATTAAGCATCCCCAGCTACTCACCATAGCACATGAAGTTTACCTCAGTACCTAACAACTGAATGCTCAAAAGTGACACTTACTACTGACAGGCACTAAAAACACTTCAAAATATTGACAGACTTTAAAAATAATATTTTTTTAGCACCAGGAGTCTTGGAACACAGGTACTGTTTTCATCTGTAGATGTATATCTCATGTAAGACCTTATTAAAAAAATAAAAAAACATAATAAGAATATGAAACAAATCGATTGCTGTAAAAAAGAGAATGTCCACAGAAGGACAGGGGTTTTGTTTCTGTGCTTGGAAAGTTAACATTTAAAAATTCCAGGAAACTCAGTATGGACTTGCCTATTGGTAACTGATTTTGTATGGGCTGTTTGCAACACTACATTGGGCATGAACGAAAGCAACTAAAATTCTCTACTTACTTTGTGGAAAAGAAAAAAAATCCAAGAGCTTTTGAAAATTATTTTGCTCACTGACTGAAGAAATACTGAGTAAAATACTCTGTGTAAATGAAGTCTGCTTGGAGGAACATCCTCATTGTCACAGAGCTTGCTGTTTTCTCCTATGATTTCTTTATTCTATGCCAGCAAGCAGCGGGGACTAGGAAAGATGCACAGTATGAAAAGAAAACTGGACAACCTTCCCCCTACCTCCACCCCCAAATAAACACTAAACCCTAAGTACTAGCAATGAATACAAACTGCATTTTTGGTTTTTTTGCTACTTTCTGTGTGTTTGTGTTTTATCCCTGCACTTTTTGATGTATTTGTTGTAATTGAATAAATTCCTGTTTATAGCCTATTGCTTTCTCCTTCTACGCAGATCAGGATTTTATTGGAATGGAATTGCAGCTTTCCCAGATCCACCAAAAGATGGTGTATATCCAGACATGAGTGTTCCTGTTACAGATACTAACATCCATTTGTATGCACAAACCATGGTGGCAAACATTAAGGAGAGAGCAGCCTGGTTCCGAACAAGTGATGTTTTGTGGCCGTGGGTAAGTGAATGATCAGCATTTGCTTTAGAAGTTGCAGGTATATAGATAGATGGTACTTTGCTACACCAGCTACTGCAAAAATGCAGGCACAAACCACATGTTGGTAAAATTTTATGGGGTCCAGATGTCTGATTAGTGATGATTTTAAGAAACTAGAACTTCCTTGCTCAGTCTGCCAGCTTTCTACCAGGATATCAGGTATTAGAGGAAACTTCTTCCCTGACAGGGTTCTCAAACACTGGAGCAGGCTGCCCAGGGGGGTGGCTGAATCCCCATCCCTGGAGGTGTTTAAAAGACACAGAAATGTGATGCTGAGGGAGATGATTTAGCACCAGGCTTGCTAGCATGGGAGAATGGTTGAACTCAATGATCTTAAAGGTATTTTCCAACCCAAATGATTCTTCGATTCTACTGGCTCATTTACCTTACTTAGTAGAAAGAAATGTGACAAAATTGTAAAGATAGCTTCTTGTGGAACTGTATAGTGCAATATTGCTTCCTTTTTTGTCTCCTTTTGTCCATTTAAGTGATGTCTTTGCATAACTGCTTAGATCAACATGACTCTGTTGAGAAAAGTGATAGTGCTACAAGAACGTGTTGTGTCCTAGGCAGGCAAGATCTTTTCTAACTGCTGTGTAATTGCTTTCTTATTCAGTCTGTATTTTAGTTACAAGCATGAGCATTTCCCAGCTTGGTCATCCAAAGTTTTTTCATCAGTAAACTGTATTAATTATGCCCTGCAAGTACACATAGCACTGATATGCTCTTGCTATTTTTAAGTCCTTAGGAAACAATAACTTTCTCTAAACTGAATGTCCAGGCTGTTTCTGAATTTTGATGGATTCATCAGTTAAAGGTTGGGCTGGAAGATGGGATTGCGAAGTAAACAGAGCCTCCTTGGCCGTTTTCTCAAACGTTTACTAAACTTTGAAGGCAAATTTCTGAGGGCATCTTCATTTTGAAAGCAAGATTAGGACTGACTTGTGCAGTGTTTTCTTGTAATTACAATATTAGGGATGATGCATACTCTTAAGGTGACTAGTTCACCACAATACCTGTTGTTGCAAAGAGAACAAACATTTACTGACTGATGCAGCTTTGAGTCACTGATTTGTTTTTCTCCTGTGTTTATCAGACTAGTGCTTGTGTTGATTTTTTGGGGTTTTGATAGAGCTCAAGGGGAGAAGTAGAATATAATGGTGCATAGTAGTGCTGTAATGCTGGAATGGGAAGGAAGGAAGTTTTAGTACAAATAAATTCCAATTTTCTACATCCATACCTGCAGTTTTGCAGTAATGTAAGGAAATTTCAGTCTCCGATTTCCTGATTTGGTTGCTTGTGATGTTTTCTTTCTCAAGCACAGAGACATGAAGCTGAGGATGCATTAAGCTGGTATTGGTGTTGGAAGGCTTCAGTTAGGGCATTTTATGTGGAGAAGGTTTCTTAGCATGTTACTATGCTTCAGATTGATGCCTAAACTGTAATACTGACACTGTAAGAATGCATGTGGTGTCATGGCTGGCTGACTCATTTTCCTGTTCAGCTGTTGCAGTTGAACAGTGGCATGATTAGTTACGTTGGGGTTTTTTTTTTATGTTTGTACATGCAGATAATCTGTATTCACATACCTTCAACAGAAAACAGAAGTCATGAAAGCATGCTCAAAAAAAAGCGGCTTTAACACGCAGTGTATCACGTCTCTTAACTGTTTGGATGAGCATCAGAAATATTCAAGTCCCCTGTCACGATGGAGCATCAGCAACACATTGTGTGATGTTTGTGCTACAGCAATCTCTGTCCAGATTGTTTTGTTTCACATCATGTCCTTAACATTTCCTAAAGCTGTAAAAATTCTTAAAAGCAGAAAATAAGAACTTTGTTTTCTGCTAAGTGGGAGAAATACAGTGTGAAAAGTTGTCTTTACAGACACATATGGATGCATTTTCTGTTTGCTCCCTCGGCATTTTGTGCTCTCGTACAGTACAGTGTCTCCCTGTCTGTAAGGCTGGTTGGTTGTCAGCTGATCTGTGCAAGTAACCCAACCCATTCTTGACATTTGCTAACAACTAGCTGTTCGATGGGCAATCAAGATCAGGAGAGATACCACTTCAATATAGATTAGTGTTAAAAAAGATCCTGCTGTATTTCTGACCCAAAGTCATTTCACTGTTCTGTTTCTGGAATTTCAGGGCTGTGACAAACAGTTCTTTAATGCATCTGTTCAGTACTCCAACATGGACCTGTTGTTGGATTATATTAACAAACATTCTGATGAGTTTGGAGTGACTGTCCAGTATGCCACTGTTGGTGATTACTTCCAAGCACTTTATAGCAGAAATCTTACCTGGGAAGTTCGGGACTCTCAAGACTTTCTTCCGTATTCAACAGGTAATTGAGTTGACAGCTGCAGAGTGGATACCTCAAATGTACCTATGTAACATGTACGTATAGGGAAATTGAGAAAAGGAGAAATAAAGTAAGAGGAAATCCACCACCCGTTTATAACATTTACTAACACTACCAAGTGTTATCAAATAGACAAACTGATCCCAACTTCTTGGCATAAGAAAGATGGTAGGGTAGTGGTTGGAGTATTTCTGTGGAACCATTGGATGCAGTGGGTGGAGGAAGAGACCCTGGAATGAAGAGTATAGAAACAGGCAAACTTGGCAAGAGATTTTTGTGCACTGAATACCCATTAATGCTTATTACATACCATCAGGAATCCAGTTGGTGAGCTCCTAACCCAATCTTTTGTGTAAAGCAAAGCATACTAGGTAAAGACAACTAGTAAATGCACTTCAAAAGCATGATTCTGGTCCAAACACTAATGTAGTCTCTTGTAACTTTAGGAGAAAGTCTTATATTTTTGTTAAATAAAATAGTTCTAAGTTCTAGGGAGGGGGAATTGTGTTACAAGTGAAGTCTCAAAAAGTAAAAATACTGCCTGTATTTCTGATTTCATAGTATGATGTGACAGCTGCTTGGGAATAGCTGGCTTTGTACTTGCTGCACTACTTCAGCTTTTCAAGCAGAGCTGAAAAGTACTGGGAAGATTTAAAAGAAAGCATGCCATACCCAGCATCCTTTTAATCCTCTTCCTTAGTAAATTTGGCCTCTTCAGCCATGTATCAAAGCACACAGAAGTCACAGCTAAATTTTTCAGGTTTTAAACTCATTCGTTTCATTGCTTGGGTTATCATTAGAATATCATTGATAGCATTAAGATAACCTTTCTGTATAATTGTAGCTGCCACTACTTCATCATTTTGCATCATGGATGTAGAGCTCAGATTTTTATAACCCAAATTCAACTTATATATGTCCAACATTCTACAACAACCTGTTAATTTTTAAATTAATAATAAAAGAACTATTGCTTCCTGTGAGTCACAGCATGAACTGATCCCTTACTCGCCTCCCTCTAGGGATCACATCAGCAACGTGCTGATAAATGCACTGTTTGAAGTGCTATATCCTTTTACATCTGGGCTCTTACCTGTATCTTTTGGCATAATTTACAGGCAGTAGTTGACTGCCATTAGCTTGCATAATAGCAGCACCTTCAGTGTTCCAGGTAGGTGCCCACACGTAGGTGCAATTTCTTCCCCAAGCGACTTACTGTGCCTTGCAATTGTAGGATAGCTTTGAGTGCACTTTCTCCCACATAGTATTTTGCTTCTTGATGATTAATCCTCTCTCATTCTTTCTATGCCGTTTTATTATGAGTCACTTACTGGGCTCAATGTCACTTCTGACATATGCCTTGGAAACTCAAGTTTTAAGTCCCAGAGAAGTGTTTCCTTTTTCCAGTCTTAAGTCCCAGAGAAGTGTTTCCTTTTCTTAGTCTACATTCATTGTACTGTGCTCGTATGCATAGGTGACTCTTCTGCTTGTAACCTTGAAAACCGAAATGGAATTCATCCTGTTCAAACTTCTACTATTTTTCAGGCCAAAAAGAATTTGCCTTGGAGTTTTTGAGCAAAAGATCTCCTTTCCTAATTGTTGCCTTTGATGATAGGCTGGTAATAGACCATTATAGTTGCTTATTTTTCACTTTATAAAACACTTTCTGCAACTTCTCTCTGGAAAAAAGTGTTTATCAGTGGTACATTAAAAAATAAAAAAACAGAAACAAACAAACAAGCAAACAAAACCCAAACACAACCCCCCCCAAGCACTAATTAAGAGATTTGGAGGGTTTAAAACCAAGTCTTTTTTTTTTCCTAATTTACTCTATGGGGTCCTGCAACATACTAGCACAAATTAACTATTGAAATACTTTCCACTGACCACTTGAGGGCATCTTTTGATGTAGTTTGAAGTGCTGCAATAGTTTGAAGTCATCACATCACTGTTTCTGCTCCATTTTGAGGAGGTGAAATTTAGGATAAAACCCCTTGGCTAAAAGGGGAAAATCTAGAGAGCTTGTATTAAACAGTAAGCAAGGATTATAATCCACATTCTTTATTAATGAATAACCAAATATTTCAGTGAAACTTCTAAAGTTGTTTTGTGCAGATCCACAAAGAATAAATTTCTGTAAACAGAAGTGATATCTGAAATGGTATTTTGAGATGTATTGGATCTGTTCAACTCTTAACAGAGCCATTTCAGGCATGGACTGGGTTTTACACTTCTCGGAGCACATTAAAAGGAATTGCAAGGAGAGCAAGTTCACTGCTTTATGCTGGAGAGTCCTTTTTTACACAGTATGTTCAGAAACACCCAGCAAGCTCTATTTGCAAGTGTAGAGCCTTAAAACAACTTCAGAGCCTTAGATGGGCAGTTTCTGAGGTAAGGATTGATTTATTTTTTAATTTGGATGAAAATGCGTATTGCTCAAAGGCAGGGTTTTGCTTATGCGTTTCAGCTGCAGTATTTTTGCTTTTTTGTGTTTTTAGAAATCATTGTCCCCTTTAGCAAGCCACAAGTTAAAAAATAAAGCAGTTTTTCAGAAGACTGTCTTGAAACATCATGCATTCAAGACATGGTTACTGGCAAATGTTTTATTCAGCTAGTAAAAGAGAGTGTAGTTTCAAACTTTGCACGTGAATTTCCTTTTTTTAAAGTTAGTTTTATTATTTACAAAAATATTTCTAAAACTGAAATAAAAAGTGAAGTAACTGAAAGCTACTGATAGTCTCCTCTTCTGCAAGTTAGAAGACAAAGGACAGATTTTTTTTTTCCTTCAAAGTTCAGCAGCTCTATAGTCAGCTTTATACCATTAACCGCTTAGAGGCTTCAGTGCTTTTGCTGTTAATAAATATTTTGTCAGCTCTGTTACAAGAAGTTAGAAACCTGTCTTCTTATGGTGTTTTTGCTGCATTCTTGTTTTTAGTAACTTGGGTTTTTTGTTTGTTTCCTGTAAGTATGTAACTTCAGTAATTTATAAATATTGCAAGAGGAATACATAGAGAGGGAAATTTGTGTGCATCTCATCTTTGACCATTTCATTCTATATGTAGCAATTTGGAATAGGCAAAACATGAATCTGTGGCTATAGCTGTAATTCCTTAATATTTTAAGTCATGTGTCTGAAGGTTAGTGGCCCGTGTTAATTCAGATGCAAACCTGTCATCCTGTTGCATTGTGACCTTTCAAACTATTCTTCAATTCAAGGTCCAGCACCATGATGGTATAACAGGCACGGAGTCTCCCAAGGTGAAGGACATGTACATGAATAACTTGATGTATGGAATGTTCAATGTAAAGAAGCTAATGGCTTCCATAATCTTTGACATGAACAATGCAAAGAAGAATGGAGAGGTCTATTCTTCTGTTTACAATCAAGACTCAGGAATGCCAGGTACTTTTTAAGAGAGCTTTTCAAATTTTCAGGCTCACTTACAAAAGCCATCATGTTTTCCTCCAAAACAATCAAGATACTATATACCACTTAATGTCTGTTCTAAGCTGGAAAATCCTGTTTGCCTTATGACACCTGCTTGATCTGAGGTGAACTCAGATGAATTTATGATCTCATCTACCTGAAATCAGGACCTTTAAACTGATGCTAGGCAGAACCCTGCCCCAGTGCATATGTTGGACCTGGCTCCTAGATTCATGCCTCAGCTACATAATGGAGGGGAGGAAGAGGTGCTGATCAGGGTAATTACTAAGCTAACCTTACTACTGTGCAGCATAAGATTACATGGTAGGAAGCACAGCAACAGTTAAGAAAAATGTTTTTGCTGTAGTGTACTGCCAGCTTGTATAAAAAATGTAAAGGAATTTTTAAGGAATCTGTTCTAAAGGCTGTACATTCCCTTTTATCTTTACTTTGGAAATTTTTTGAACTGTCATGGGCTGCACAAGAGACTGATTGGGGTTTTTACAGGGTTGCTTTCAGGTTAAGCTTCTCATTTGATCTTCTATATAACTCTGATAAAGTTAATACTGCATGACAATGAGCTGTGGTAAGCTGCTTATTTTCACTAAATGCATTTACATTCAACTCAGGTGTCATTTTCCGAATACAGAATCTGTTTATTGGGTAAAGAGTATAAAATAAAGCAGAAGTGGCTTTTTGAAGTACTAAAAAAGGTTTTCCTTTTCTCAATCATGAAGTTTTAGTGCAGGATTTTATGTTGAAATTTTGTAAGATAGTTGTGCCTAGGCAGATCTCTAAAATATTTTTAATATCCCATTTTACAAATGCATCATTTTAGTGACTGATAGCTCTGTGTGTACCCACAGGTGCTACAGATGTTGATCAATACGTTGTTGTCTATAATCCACTGGCCTGGAACATCACTACCTTTGTCACAGTTTCTGTCAGTGACATGGCAATGAGTGTGTATGATGAACTGGGACGGTCTGTACCAGCACAGGTACTTCAACTTTATTTCTTTTTGTTCCTTTTCTTGTCAGTTTGCACTGGCTTGATCCTGCCTCTTGTCAAAGTGTGGTAATACTTAGTATTACAGTGAAAACAGTATTAGTTGGAATTGGGATTTTCCTAGTCCTCCTTCAGTTAATTTTTCTTATTTACTTGCCTGTTCTCTCAGCTAACTTTTTGGGTTTGGTGGTGTTTGTTTGTTTTGTTTTGTTGGTTTTGTCTTAATGTCCAAAAAGGCTTCTTGTTCTTGTGTGTTTGGTTTGCTCTTTGCATGCCTGTTGGGTGTGACCTGCCACTTCTTACCTTTCTTTTTCTTCTCTAAAAACCACTGTTCCAAATGAAGATGGTTTTGATTGGAGCCCAGCCCTGCAATTGACAGTCCTGTCTGTACAATTGGCAGATTGGCTTGGGGAGGACAAGAGAGTTAAGAAATGTAGGTCTTATTTACAAGCTCAGAAGAAACTGGGGACAGTTAGCTGCCATATGACATATTCTGTCATAGCCAAGGTCTAACACAAGGACAGCTGTTTTTTGGGAGAGAGGAAAGTGACTCAGGGCTTACCACAGATGATTGATTATTCCCTTCCTTACTAATTCCCTCTAATGTGGCATTGTTGTGTATGTTCACATACAGATTCAAAGCCCTGTGGAGTCCAGTTCTACATATGATCTCTATATTCTTGTTGAAATAAGTGGTCTGAGCTACAGAAAATACTATGTTAAAGCCTTGACTGGTGAGCAGTCTGCCTTTATTGGGAGATCAGTCAAGTACAAACGAAAAGACCTCACTCGTGCAGGTCGAGAACGTCGACAATTGCTTCCTGTGGTTAACAACTGCTACCAGGTCTTGTTTGACCAGAGCACAAATCTAATGCACAGCATTACAGAGAGGTGAGATTGCCTGCTTGTTTTTAATCATGTTTCAGATCCTGTAAAACCCTTTGTACAAGTAAATCCAAGGACTGTACCATGTGCCTTAATTCTGAGATTTAACTAACGAAGTGTTCTTTATGATTATTCTTTTTTAGCTCCAGTCCCTAGTCCTCCTTTCTAGAAGGAGCATCAGCACTAGCCCAGATGTGATTCCGTACTGTTTCTGTTGCCCTAACCATGCAATCAGTCTAAGATGGCATATCACGGTATTAACCAGTGGATCAGCCAAATCTCATTGTACTTTAGATCTAAAGACAGTTATGAATGTTTGTATTGAAAACAGTAAAAAAAAAAAAAAAAAAAGCATGGCTATGCTATACAATGAGCTGTGAATGATAAAGCAAGAGCTTTCTCTTTCTGATCATGGTTTCCATGGAAAGAAACTGCTAAACCTTTTGAAAGACAGCATTTAGCTAAGGCAATTCTTTTTAGTCAGGTAAATAAAGTGGAAGAACAATTAAGACTGAGGTGAGATTTGGAGTTTGCAGGTTGTCTTTCCCAGATGATGCAAACTGGCCCAATTCCTCCAGCTTCAATGGAGTTGTGCTGCTTTTTGCCTGCTCAGGATTCAGACTGTCAGCTCTTCGCTGATGGAAGATTTGACCTCTTTGGCATTAGCCTAATGACTGCAAGACGTCTTTCACCTTCCTGGTTTTGTTCATAATTCTGCCTCTGAGAGCAAGAACTTTTTGTCCAATATAGTTAAAATCAGCTTTTAAAAGTAAAGATACATCTTAATCAAGAGTCCTGTAGTAAGTACTTTCTCAAAGTGCCTCCAGATCTGTTTCCAGATTCTATGAGGAATACAATAAACAAAGTAAGGAAGAACAAAAACCTGAATTCAAATCCCATTTTCTCCATCCTGTTCTGGCAAGCACCGAGAGCTGGAATTCAGCATGTAGGAGGGATGGGATATTTACTTTTTTTCACAAGCCCTCAAGCAAGCCTAGAACGTTCTGAGTTTCAGGAAGTTTGTTTTGGGGCAATGGCAAAGAGCAGGGCATCAGTTCAGAACGGGAGGAAAGGTTAAAAAGCTGTGAAGCCTTGTAAAGTTGGCTGCAACAGGTCCTACCCCTGCATTGAAAATGCCCCATAACAGGAGCAGTAGATATGTTTTGCTCCTCATTACAGTTTGTAGGTTGCTGTATTAACACTGGCTAAAATGGCAGTTTATATGTCAGACTGAGTGGGTTTTCCTGTTTTGCTAACAAGGCTCCAGGCTCCAAAAGAGGAGCAGAGCAGGTAGCTGAAGGCAATAATATCTTAAATTGTCTTAATATGACTCTGCAAAGATTGTGATGCAGAGTCATGAATAGCTGAAGTGTAGGCTTCAGTGGAGAAAGGAAAATACAAAGTACATACTGAATGAGATTAAATTTTGCTATCCCATTGCCATTATGTTCATTACCTGTGTTAATATAGAAACATGTCATGTTGGTTTACCTAGCTACACAGTTAATTAAGTGAACCTGATTATTGATTAATGTGGTACAATGTACCTATGTGCAGTGGAGTTTTGATCCTATATCAGCTCTCATGTCAAAACACTGAGCTAATGTAAATGCTGTTTCTCTCTTAAGATGCTTCTGTTTTACAAAAGTATAAAGTGACATGGAAATTCCATTTATTTACCCACTGACAGATGTCTTGATGGGAAGCACTCTAATTCTCTGCTGTCCTCATTTCCTACATCTTATAAAACCAGTTATGCACTTTGAGTAAAGAGATTTATTTCTTTTCTTTCCTTGCATTCCCAGCCTCACTACTATTGCAGTTCAGCTTTGAAGCTGTTATGTACAAAACGTGTTTGTAAGTAATGTAATTTTTCCTTTTATGTGGATTCACAGGCAGACTAACCAGACTGTCCAGCTGACCCAGGAGTTCCTTGAGTACCATGTGAATGGAAATGTGACAAAGGGACCCATTTCAGATAACTACTTATTTGCCCCAAATGCTTCAGCTGTTCCAGTATCAAAAGCAGTGGGATTGGAAGTGGTTTTTGGCAACTTGGTGACAGAGATCCGTCAGTATTTCTATAGGTACAGAATTCAGCTTCCCTTCACTGTGAATTTCAGCTTCATTTCACTGGAATGTTTAAGTCTCTAGATACGTATGAGATTAATTCTGAATAGTTACTCCTAAACTGTGAGCTCTGTGTACTGTTTAGGAGTTAGACAAAAGGACTAGCATGCATCTGCTAAATGTAGTGCTGAGGGAGCACATCCTTTAAATAGCACATATTGCTGCAGGGAGGGAGGTGAAGATGGTTCAGATTTATCTTCTCTGGTTTGCTCTGTAGTGCATTGTCTGTTGGGATCTGCTTCCATACAGTTCAATGAAAATTACAGCTAATTTCTTCTTATGTGGGTAGAATTTGGACTTCGTGGTTCATTTTTATAACTGTGAATGTCTTCCTTACAAGCAAACTAGGGAAAGGAAAATGAATCCCACACAAGGACACTCTGCTCCCCACGTGAGCGTGCAACCTTTCTGTGTTGAAATTGTATTCCTCTATAAGCTCTTTCTCCTCTTTTAAATCTGGTGATTTAACTGAAGGCCTTTGCTTTGCATTGTGTAAAAACTGTGGTTGAGAAGGACCTTGGGAAAATGGTGGAATTCTTGCATCAAAATTAATGTTGCCCAGATTGAAAAAATAACTATATTTTGTGGAATGTAAATATGTGCTAAAGGAGTCATAAGTATTCAAAGTTTTGGGTTGTTTGTTTTTTTTTTTATTATTAATTCAGAGAAAACCAGAACATGTCTAATCAAATGAGGAGTTCTCTTTATACTTGCAACACTAAGGAAAATTGTAGATCATTTACTCCAGCTGGATATCATTACATTTGAAAACTAAATTGAAATTAACAATAATTGTACGTGAAAGATATAGAGAACAAGCAAGAATGTTGTGTGTGTGTAGAACAACATCATGAATGATTTGTGAGTCTTGACATAACCTATCAAGTCCTGCACTTTACAAACTCTGCATGTCTTCCCTCTCATTTTTTATAGTAACATGACAGCTCAGGACTACACCTATGCAGTGTATACCAGGATGTATACAGTACCAGAAGGCTACGATGGGAAATTGCTTTGCCATAGGATAGAGCAGGAGTACAGCGTTGGGCCTTTGGACTTCAATCGTGAAGCAGTTCTAAGAACCAGCACCAATTTGAACACCAGGCACCTACTCTACACTGACAGCAATGGATACCAGATTCAGAAAAGACCATTCAAGGCATATGTGAATAACACAGTGGCTCGGGTAGGCACAAAGGTTTTTTCCAGAGTCAGTTGTATCCTATCTTTGTTCTCCATTACTGTTTTCTGATGTTATCGCTGCATAATTCACTCTGTGTTTTCAGAACTATTATCCTGTGGTCCAGACTGCCTACATTGAAGATGATACCACAAGGCTGATGCTCCTTGCAGAAAGAGCTCATGGTGTCTCCAGTCAAGGAAATGGACAAGTGGAGGTAACAGTTTTATTTCGCTTTTTGGGAGAGCATCATTTCATGATTGCTGATAATATAACTAAAGCATGATGCCTGATTACTGTTAACATCTACCTTCCCAATACAGGTGATGCTTCACAGGAGACTGTGGAACAACCTTCAGTGGGATCTGAATAACAATCTCACTTTGAATGACTCCTCTGTGGTTCGCCCTGTGATTTGGCTTATTTTAGGATCCAAGGCTGTCACCAATATTTTGTATCGGACGAGTGGACTGCTGTTGGAACACAGGCCAGTGGTAATGTTTGGAGCATTACCAGGTAACTCATTCCATCCCCTGTGCTATCTTTAGCATCTGAATGGCTTGTTTATTTTGCTCTGACTTAGACTGATAAAACTTGTAAATGCAGGCTTGGAGGCTCCTGTGTGGCAAAGTTAGTATACAGTGAGGTAGGAGGCAGTTTTAGAGCCTGATAATTACTTTGCATTAATTTCAAACATGCATGTTGTCCAAGTGTATGAAATGTTTCTCTTATTATCTCTGCTTTCAGAGGAGAATAAATTCTAAAGCCTCTAATTAGGACAAAATGTCCACAAAGGGAATTAGTGCAAAGTAGCTAGTGCACGGTATATCAGTTTCTTGGATGTTCTTAATGACCATTTTTGAGTTGTTATTTTAAAAAATACTTGTTTGACTTATTAACTAAAACTCAGGCCTGGTAGTGGAATAGCAGCTTAAGCTGCAGTGAAATTCGCTTTATGGAAAGCTCCAATACACTTCTCCAGCAGTTAAAATCATGCTGCTTTCTGTCTCAGAAGGAGAAAGCACAACATCTGCTTTTCATCTGCCCTGGCAGAAAAAGCAAAAGAGAAAAAACTCTTCCACAGTACCCTAGCCAGGCTTGTGTGTATGATGGATGTTTGATGTTTACTTTGCTTCACTTTTCATGCAGGAGATAAACCATGGCTACCCAGACAACATCAGCAGAATTCAGTCCACAGTTCAGCTGTAACTCTCCCACCTAATCTTCACCTTCAGACCCTGAGCATTCCAGGGTGGAGATACAGCTCTAATCATTCTGAACAGGTCCATGACATCCACGTGGGTAGGTATCTTCAGAAGGGTGACTGCATGACTTTCTTTTCTTTATACCTTCTGTGGCTAGTACTTTTATTTATGGAAAGTGTTAAATTCCTCTGTCAAGGAAGTTAATCAGCCTACATGATTTCTCCCCTCAAATAGTAGAATATTTCTCCTGTGTGAGACCATCATGCCTGTTAGTGTGTTCTTGTCAACAGCTGGAGCTGGGTATTTATCAATGTTAGTCCTCTTGCTCAATTTGAAAAATGGGAATTAAGTTCAAATTATTAGGGTGTAAAGCTTGAAAGAAACCTTTAAGAGTTGGTTGTATTTTAAAAGTAAGAAAATCGTTGCATTTTGTTTTCCCTTAAAGGTAAACAGAAGCAAGGTGATGCAGACTTCAGTCGTGTTCTGCTAAGAATTAGGCACTTGTATGAAGCTGGAGAGGATCCTGTGCTGTCTCAACCTGTGATGGTAAATCTCAAGGTAAATCTAATCCTTTGAGACAGAATACCGCTTGTTCCAGAGAGAACTGGTTCTGGAATGAAACACTCCGCGTGCTAGAGACTCCATAAAATATGGATACAAAAATACTGGTATAACCTTTACCTCAAAGGGAAGCAGATGTTATTTTTACTCAGCTAGGCAACACAGAAGCTGTTGCTTCAGATTAAGTTGCCAGAGGCACAGGGTGAAGATCTGTATAAATATTGGTAGGTCTGGTTGTGTAGAGTTCTTGGTGACATAACACTTTCTGCAATGCCTTAGCCAGAGCAGAGAGTGGGATGCTGTTTAGCTATAGTTAATGTAATGTGGACAGGATTAAAGGAAACAAACTTTTTTTCTTTTTAACTCTGTAGTTGATGTCTGTGAGTTGCTGAAACTTTGGTCACTTCCATCATGTACTGTGTATTTTCAGTTTCTTGTGCATTTGAAGTTCATACAGAAGTAGATTACCTTATAATACATGGAAGGAGGTTGTTGATTGTGATGACAGAAACATGGAGATCAAGGTGTAGGGTTTTCTGTTCTGTTTAAAACAATGCAGTAGGAATTTCAGTTCTTGAATGGAGAGGTGTTTTTAACTTTACTACAAGACAGTGGAAGCTCTCAGCACCTCAGCTTCTTAGTTTGAAGCCTTGGAGGATCTGCAGTTGCCCTTTTTTAATATGACCTAGCAGATTTTGAAAGTTTCTACTGCTCTGCTTAACAGATCAGTGATAGAGCTTGGAGTTCTAGTCTGTCTGACTGTGATGCTATTCTCAATAAACTGTTCTCTTTACTCAGTCTTTGCTAAAGGGATTAGGATCAGTGGTGGCAGTGGAAGAGCGATCACTCACGGGCACCTGGGATATCAACACTTTGAAGCGGTGGAAATGGAAGACTGCACAATATCCAAGCAAAGGTGGGTGGAATAAGGTGATTGGTGTCCTTATTGTTGTTGACTGTTGGGGCTTAATGAATAGGCACATTAAAAACATAAAAAGATTTGCAAGATGGAAAATAGGATGTTGTTCTGTATGACAGAACAGTGGCATTTAGCAGAGATTCCCTGCAAGTACTAGACTGCTGTCTTTCTCTGATGGCTTGCTTTGACTTGCAGTGCTAAAAAGCTTGAAACTTTTCTGGAGTTGTCTTTGTACAGATAGAAGTGGCTACTTTTTGAATTCACACTTGTGACACAGATTGATTGTGTTTAAATGCTGATGAGTTGTGTTAATCTAAGCTTAAACCAGTGCTGCAGAAAACCAGCCAGCTGCAGTTAAAAATCCCCACTGTAATCAGCTTGAAAGACTGTGTGTATGTGATTAAAGTTAGGGCTGACACTCAAGGCAAATGCTGTGGGTGACCTGATTTTGTTTCTCATTCCAGTTAGATCCTTGGACATTGTCCTTACTGTCACTTACATGCATGTATGTGCCTTCCAAAAAGTTCACAGAGGTTTTGAGATGGACTGGGTGAGAGTATAGGGCTCTGCTTGACCTGTAGCTAGGAACTTGCTTGCTGTTTACTCATGATGAAGAAAAGGTGCATGACAGGGGAGCTGTTTCATGTTTTCTGTGTGAGTCAGTGTGTGAAAAGTAAATGAATTGTTGTATATTTTAGTATTATGTATGGGTGTGTCTTAGGCTTCAAACTCCTTACAGCTTTAAGGAGGAGAATCTGCTCAAACACCAGATTCCAGGAAGACATGAGTTAAAACTGAGATAGTATAATAATGTACATTTGATTAAAGATTCTTTAATGGATTATTAATGGGTTTGTGTTTTACAGGACTCTTCAGCATCACAGAGACCACAGACAACTGCACAGTAACTGTTCACCCTAAGGAAATAAGGACTTTCTTTGTGTATTTTCAAGGTCAATAAAGTTCCATGTTGTATTTCAGGAGTGAACTTGTCAAAGCTTCCAATTTTTGTTTCAAGACAGGAAGGAGTGATGATCTTGAAAAACATTGTACTGCTGTTAATGAAATAGTCATTTTGGAATAAACTCTAAATTTAATTAAACTATTGGCCTGAGTTGTGGGTATTTTTATTGGTTAATTATTCACAGCTCCTTTTTTTCTATGAAATGTGTGTAATTCAAATGTGACCTTGGTGTTGCAGTACAAGCTTAATAAAGGTTTTCGTGCTTGCTGTGGGTGGTTTTAAAGTCATTGCTTCCATGCTGCACCATGGAGCACTGATAAAGTCATATTAGTCCTACAGTCTTGAATTGTCTTCCTAATTAGTAGTGATCTCAGGAGTCATCTCTTAAGGTTTTTATTGTTAGAGGGGATGGCTTCCAAATCACAGAGTAGTGGTTTGCCAAATGAGGTTCTCTTTCTCCAAGCAAGGAGGAATGCCTGTCATATGTTTCACCTTTGCCTTTTGAGCAACAACTGCAGTGTGCTGCTTTACTGTAAGTGAAATTGAATGCACTATTTGCATTCCTTTGCTGTAAGTTCATTTAAATTGTGTCTCTTAAGGATCAGGATTGATTGGCTTTGCTTCATAGTATTCTGACCCTTAATGTTCTGGGTAAACTGGAGCTAGTCTGTTGACAGAATATATATTGCCACATGGCCAACAACCAACTCATATAACCTGGAGCAGGAATGCTGTTCTTATGACACTGTGAACTTTCATACTTCTAGGCCTGAAGAATGTCCAGAGTGGCAGCAGGAAATGTTTCATCAGCATCAAGGTGAAGTTAATTGTGGAGGACTGTATTGAAGGGTTAAACTGGTGGTGAGTGCCAGTTCTAAACAGATCTAGTTGAGAAGCAGCAGAAGGAAAAACTTGGGCAGCAGCTGGCTTTCCTAATAGCTGTATATATTTGTCTCCAAAAGATAAGTTGCATTTTTTCCTTTTTCATCATGGCTCCAAACAGTGTAGAGATTTAGAATCTGATTCTATTCACATGCTGTTGGGTATCTCTAGTTATCTTACTCATTCACCATGAGAATGGACATGGTGAGATGAGAATCCAGTTAGTCACTTCACTGCAGTGGCAATGATGAGTTCCACTTGCTGCAACACACTACAAAACTGTTTCT
Organism: Indicator indicator; assembly: GCF_027791375.1. NCBI lineage: Eukaryota > Metazoa > Chordata > Aves > Piciformes > Indicatoridae > Indicator > Indicator indicator. The sequence goes on along the minus strand of NC_072032.1, from coordinate 9,248,280 downwards.
GAACAACAAAACAAATATGTGCAAGATTAAATATAGAGGTTTAAAAGAGGAAAATAGGTGTCTTTTCAGTCAGCTCATCATTCCAGATCTAGGCTCAGGCAAAAGTGACATTTTACTGTTGTAGTTGTTCTCATTTACTTGGGCTGTTCAGCAATAATTTCCTTTGTGTGGAGACACTTTCAAGAACAAAAGAGGCAGAGTGAAAAGGCTCTCCCAGAACAGCTATTGTGACAGTTCTGCTGGAAGAGCTGTGCTGGTGGTCAGTTTTTCTGCCTAGGCAGCTCTTGTGTACTAGCTGGTTGCATCTCATTGTAGTAATTTGAAAAATTGCCATGCTCACTTACTGGATGGAGAAAGGTTGTTTGCTGTTTTCTATTGGTTATTTTTCATACTTGGCTGTAAATACTCAGTGATGTGCCAGTCTAACCTGCCCTGCTGCAGTGAAAGCCATTTTCCTGCAACATTAAGCCCAAAGAGGAAACACAAAGCACTGTAACTAGGAGGCACCAAAGCATGATGGCAGTTATTTTTTGTTGGCTTTTGTGTATGTGCTTGGGAAATGAAATCTGTTCAGCTAAGTCATTTTCCTTGCTTGTACATCTCTCATTTCCTGCTTGGTTATGCACTGTAGTATAATGGGAATCCTGTGTGGGTTACACAATGATGTGATTACAGTTCTTATTTTTGTGGCTGAAGTGGCATTCACTCATACAATGTGCTGGTAACAGCAAGCTATGCTGGTAAATGATAAAATAGAGCTGTATCTTCAGTGGGCAATTGCATGGTTGATCCTGGCCAAGTCTGTAAATGATCCTACAGCTGCTAACTCTGGGCACTGCTTTCCCAGATGTTTCTAGTAGGCTGTGTTAGAAGAAATCCCACAAAAAGACTTCTCTTTGCAGGATGCTACAAACAGGAATGCCTCGTTACCAGCTGATCTGTGTGTTGGGAGGTTTTCTACTTCAATTTGTTAAGACTTTCTGATGTAAAAAGAAAAAAACCCACAGTTATTTCAGTGCAATTAGCCATCAGGGAATAATCTGCCAGAGTCAAATCTTGCGTTGCACTGAAGGCATCTAAGACTCTGGCCTGTAAAGTGCATGGCATTCCTGCTGGAAGATGTCATGGCATATTTTACATGTTCTTTTTTTCTGAGAAATGCCAGACCAAGCAAATAGAAGCCTGTAGGCATTCAAATCTGGGTAGAGGGACCTGTTTAGTAATCATCCTTTTTCTTCCTTCACGTGTGTCCAGATAGCAAGGAGAAATGTCACAGTGCTCCATCAAGCTTTCATCAAAATCAGGCCACTCTGTACTTCAATACTACTTCAAACCATACATCAAATAAGACACACCAAAAAAAGAAAACAAAAAAGGTGAATGTAATGTTAGAAGCAGAGGAAAGAGACATGCATGTGGCACATCTGTGCTATGGTCAGTAGGCTTTAGGTTTGGTCGTGGTTGGAATCCAGGAAGTAGCAGTTATGAAGTGTAGGAGCTCAGGCAGAGACAGCAGAGCCCTTGGGTATTGGGGAAGCAGAAGATGTGACAAGCAGAGTGAAACCAGTATAAGAAGTCTGACATGCAGAGCCCTCTGATAACAGCTTGTCTGGTCCACACCCTCAAGATACTTCAGTTCTGCATCTTGATGGAGAACAGTTCATTGTTGCCCTGAAAGTTGAATTAGATTAGTTCTGTCATTCTGTATATTTGAGCAGTGGAAGCATGAGTGTCCTTGAGAGCTGGTGGAGTCCTGTTTGTGTCCAGGGACAAAGAGTGGCTCTTACCAAACCCTGTTTTTCCAGTGCCTGAGGCCGGCTTTTCATGTTTTCTATGCTGGCTCTAGTGTTGCTTAGCATCTGGTACAGCTTGGGCAGCACAAACACAAGCCTCAGTTACCAAGTAGAAAGGAAGCTGCTTCTAACCACTGAAGTTGGCAGGTTTTGCCCCTTCTAGGTTGGGTTTGTTATATTGGTTTGTTATATTTCCTTCCCACTGCTTTGTTCCATCTCAGATACATTGACATTGCTGAAACATACAGATTAGTTGCTTGGGCTCACAAGGGAAATAAGTTGTTGTGTTTTTTTTTTGTTGGAGTTGGGGGTTTTGTGGGGATTTTTTTTTTGTTGATGTTTTGCTTTCTAGGAAAAGGTAAAACTTCTGTACTTTAAGCAAGGTGCAAACCTAAATGAAAGCTAAAGAAAAACAGTTCCTCTTGCATGCTAGCATTTATCTTGAGGTAGTCCTGCTGATGAATGCATTGGTGGCACTACTCTGACCATGTTGTTCCATTGTGGAAGAATTACCTAGCTGCTCTTTAGAAAGGAAATTTTTGCAGGTGGCTTCTTTAGTCACTAGATCAGGTAAAAGAATTACTTGCCCTCTGAAATTAAAACAATTTGAAAATGAATTGTGGTATCCATAACTGGTATCTGTTTGTCAGTCCAGTTGTGCTGTGGAGCTGTTTTACCTACTGAGACAATTATTCACAGCTGGAAAATCCGTTATGGATGTCTTTTCTATGCTAATATGTGTGCCAAGAAGAGTACTAGAGTCAATATCAAATTAAGGTTTGGGTGGTTTGGCTTAGGTTATAGCTGTACAAAATTAATACTGTGGATATATATATTGTACAGAACCTATGGAACATACATCTTATTGCAGTGCAGTAGAATTACAATTTCATTTGACATCCTCAGGTTTCACACACACTCTCCTCAGTGCTACTGTAGACTAATAAACTTCTCCAGGTGACAGTAACAGCTCAGAAATGCTGCTGTCTCCTTCTACTTGTGTTACAAACTCTCAAACAAGTTTGATACATGAGTGAGGAGGGGGGGGGGGGTTTAGTTCCTCTTTATTTAAAAGTTTCCAATGTATTTTTCAGTATGCTCCAGCAGTGTTCTTTGAACACCACCAAGAAAAGTCTTGGGAAGGCAGATTCCTGCAAAACATCCAGAAGAGACTGGCTGTAACTCTCACAGCCTCTCCAAGAAGAGAGAACCTCTGCAGAGGAGCTGCCCTGGAATCATCTCCAGCACACAGGTCAGTGAAGTTACACATTTACAGAATCCAGATTTGTTGATGCAGAGTCCAAGGTTAATTAATATTCAGTTCATAGAATCACAGAATGGTTTGGGTTGGAAGGGACCTTCAAGATTATCTTGTTCCGAGCCCCCTGCCATGGGCAGGGACACCTTCCATTAGACCAGGTTGCTCAGGGCCCTGTCCAACCTGACCTTGAACATTTCCGAGGAGAGGGCACCCACAACCTCCCTGGGCAACCTGCTCCAGTGTCTCACCACCCTCACTACAAAGAATTTTTCCCAATCTCCAGTCTAAATCTTTCCTCTTCCAGCTTAAAGCCACCACCCCTCATTGTACCACTACAAGCCCTTGTAAAAAGTCCCCTGTGAAAGCTGCAGAAAGAAAACTTCAAAGGATCCTTCTGTTGTAGAAGCTTTCCTGACCCACATAGTTGATATGGGTGATGCATTTATCCTGGCAGCAAGGCTGGCTTAAGAAATTCTGACACCATATTTTTCCACCCACTCAGTAGTGCTGTGAGGAGTGTTTATCGAGTTGTGTGGTAAAACGGTGCACTGAAGTAACCACAGCTAAAAATAAACCTTTTTTCCAACCTCTTTTTCTGCTTGCTCTCTCATTTCATCTCTGACAGCAGATACTTTGGATTAGGACCAAAGCACCTTTCAGCATAAATATAAGCTGCTCTCAGCACTATTGGAAAAGCTTCACCTAGTTTCTAGACAAAATACTCTGTGACTGCCAGCTGCATAACCTCACAGTAGATGCACAAGTGCAGGTACCTGAAGAGAAACCTGACTTTGCACATGCATACTTCAATGTCTGTGATGGTTTGAAACTGTCTTTTTAATTTTTATCTTGCAAAGTTCAACTAAAAGAATGATTTCATATCATTAAATCATATCCTTAAGTACAAATTATTTGCTTTAATATATCCTTTCATGCACTTGCATTTAAAGGTATTTGTTAGGTCCTCACTGGCTCCATCCAGGGAATAAATCTGGGTAAGGTGAGAAAACAGGAGCAATAGTTTTTTTTCCACTTACCTTGCCAGGCAGTGTTGGAGCCAAAAATCAGTACTGGAGCACATTAAAGAGCACACAGTTACCTATTTGTAGAAACATTTTTAGTAATTTAAGACAAATTAATTTTAGTGTGGCCCTTAACTGGATCATGTAGCTGTAGATTATTTGATTTACCCCATGCTTATTATAATCTTGCTGAAACAAGCCTTAGGTGGCACTGGTGTTGCACTAATGCAGCTGCAGCCATAGAGGTGACAGTGGGATGTGTTGCATACACAGTGCACTGTTCTGGGTTCTTTCCCAGTGATGTTGCAGGATGCTGGGGGCACTGTGAGTGCAATCTTCCAACGCAGCCTGCCTCCATTGCTCCAGCCACAATGGAGCTGTGCTGCTGCTATGGAAAAAGCACCTCTCACAGGAGGGAAGAATTTAGGCAAGATTCCAGCAAGATGACAATGAAAACTCTGATAAGGAAAGACAGGAGTAATACTTGCCATCACTGTGACCTGTGTTACAATCGTTGTCACTTTGGATAAGAGTCATTGGGTTGGCTGGAAGAGGCTGCTGACAAGTGTGTACATGGTAGCTAAAGTACTCTCCTCTTCATGAAGTGCCTTTGAATGAAGGATTGCAGAAATGCAATGGCAAATGTTCACATGAGAGCACTGTGAGTATGGCAAAGCAGTTCTGTATGTCCTATCAGAGAAGAGGCTAATTAGCATTGAACACTAGGACAAATTGAAGCATAAAGAACAAATGTTCTGATTTCAGACAGGATGGCTGGAGTCCTAAACCAGACACATCTGTGATGGCATTTTCAGGGTGTACTGAAAATCTGGGTTGCATTTAGCTGTCTGTCACGTGATGAGGGCAACAGAAGAGGAAGTTAAGCTGTGAATCTAACACACTTTCATTTGTTGCTTTGCTCATCTTCAACAAAGACACCCTGATGCAAGTACTAATAATATAAATGCTAGGAAGAGGGAAATCAGAATTTTTCACACAGCATATGAAATTAATGCTCTCATTAGTCATGGGGTTAGATTTTGTTGGATTGTACTTTTGGGATGAGCATCAATGGCATTAGAATTAAAAAAGTTATCTGTTAGCCACACAGTTTCACTTCAGAAGAAAATATTCTATACAGTATTGCACAACATCTCATGTAGAAAACTTTGCATGTGGACAGTGAGTGCTCAAGAGATTTCAAAGCAGGAAAGAGTAAAAAGTTTGATTTCTTCTCATAATGTCCAAGTCAGCCTTAGCTAAAAGCCAGACAACAGACTTGATGAGGCAGCTGTGGTCTGCATGGCATATTGTGTACTTAACTGAGGAAGCTAATTTGATGCTATAAAGTACTTGTCAACAAAAACTTCATGAAAGAAGTTTACAGATTTAAAAACAAAATAAAAAATGCTGTACATTTATCACTAATTAGAAGCAGTGCAGGACAAGAACTCCTACATGGTGACAAAAAATGTAGGGGATTTTTCTTTCATCTTGATGAGTCTTTCAGTGTTCACTGATGAATCATTCTGAATTACTTCTTTTGGTCTTTCTTGATCTGGCAGACGAAGTGTTTAATAAGCTTCAGACTCAACCTCTGTTCTAAAAGGTTTTTGTTGAAAATAAAAAATAAGCACATCAGTGAGCACACAGAAAAAAAAAATTCTTCATTTATTGCTCACAAACAATGAGGGAAGGCTTTAACACACCAGGTTAAAGGTTTCCTTCAGCCAGAATCCAGTTCCCATTGTTCAAGGGAAAAGTGGGTAGTAACTAAGCTTAAAAACTCACCTCATGATTTTCCAACATTAACATGATTTTAAATACTGTGATTGTAGACAGCTGTAATGTCATCTCTTTGCTGCTTTAACTTATAAATCTGTATGTATTTCTCCACTAGCTATGGGTCCAAGTAATCTAACAGTCATCCAAAAACCACCAGAAGTACATCTGTCAGTTGGAGACAGCAGTGAAATTGCCTGTGTTTGGGAAAAATCTGTTGAGAGGTATAGATTAACCTGGTATCTTGTTAAAGAGAACATCATAAAAAATAGATGATCCACTATTTCCTACATGTCCAACAACACTTGTGAAAATAAGGCTGTGCTAGAGAGAAAATCTGCCAGTGTAAATGGTGCTGGAATTTACGCTTTATAGAGCTCTGATAGAGAACAGAGTGTGCCTCTGGAAATGGACAGTAAACAAGTAGTGACTGTGACTTGGCTTTTGCTAAGGTTCTGCACAACTTCCTGTGCCAGCAGGAAAGCATCAGGAGCAGATGCCTGAAGCTGCAGAACTTCCTAGGAGAAATGAATCTACCAAAGAAGTAGCTGAGGAAAACTCATCCTTGGGTTCTGCTGAATGGGTAAGTGCTCCATAAAAGGACTCTCACTGTGAGAGTCCTTCTGACTTTCAAGACGAGGCTCTGGGGCCACACTGAACACAGCAAGCTGCTGTTTCTAGGATGGCATCTCACTACACGTGAGAAAAAAAGATGTTTTCTTGCAAGAGAGAATACTCAGAAATTTGAAAATATATATATTTATTTATGTAGCAGAGAAGTACTGGATTCTGTTGTTCTATTTAATCACAGTCTAAAATTGTCTAGAGAAGAGGGCAGCAAAAGTGATATTCTTGATACTGAGAATGAGTGAAAGAAGTGTAGAAGTGAAAAATGGCAATAAAATCTTATAACATACAATTTTATACCAAGCTCAAGGGGCCTGGATGAGCATCAGCTCATGGGGTCACTAAAGCTGGCAGCACCTGCTGAGAGCAGTTAGCAGATTTCAGGCAAGCTCCTGTTCCCAGGCAGTTATTATTTTTTTTAATTATATTAAAGCATATAGTGGGCAAGGGAGAGAAGCCCTAATTTAACTCTTGCATAGGCAGGTGCAACTTCTATTGCAATCAACTGGACAGGCTTAGTCAAACCACACAGAGGTGATGTGAAATGCTAAACCCCCTGGTCACAAATGAAGTAAAAATTCTAAAGCCCTTGGTCTCAGTAACCTTAAAGGCCTTTTCCAGCCTTAGTGATTCTATGATTCTTAGTGACTGGTCACAACTGCAGATATTAAGTTTATAAATTCCTGATTTCTCCTGTTAGAGAACCTGCTTTAATCTTGAATTGGTCATACTGGTACCTAGCTCATGGTGAGAGAGAATGTCTGGCTGCAGGTAGTAAAACAGTGATGACTATTTTTGTTGTGCAATAGTCATCATTCTGAAAAAAAAGAAATTGTATAGCTGAGGAAAATTCATTCCCTATAGTGTTTGTAGATTCCTACTGAAGATAAGAGATTTACTTTTACAGGTGATGTCAGAGTAGAAAAATTTAAAAATAGAAGAGATGGTCTGGTCATGGTAATAAATCTAATAACTTTTCTACTTGTTAATATTTAACAGAGACATAAGAAATCAAGGTTGATAATGAGAAAACGAGTGTCAGAGGTGGTGCAGAGGGTTCCTTAGTAACCTCTAACAGGTCAGGGTTTGCATGGACAAGAATACTCATCCAGAAGATGTGTGAATGCAATTATAAAAGACCTTTTGTTGTTGCTTTAGAATTCAGCAGCTGTTAGCCACAGGCACATGCTGGGATATAGATTCGGTGCTTTCTTTCCCGTAGCAAACATTTTTTTTTTCTACTTTAGTAAAGGACAAAGAGTGATTTAATAGTGGTAGCATTTTAAATGTCCAAGGCAGAATTAGATCTTACAAATCACTAAAGAGATCCAGTAATTAGTCAAGCCAGTACATAGAGCATGCATGAGACTGTATTTCAAATACATTAAGCCAATGTAGCTGCACTCATTGCCTTTCAATTGTGCTGCTGAAGATGGTCAGTGTAATGCATTTTCTTTTTCTGTCTGTGCAAAAGTAAGCCTCTAAACATTTCACACAAGCATTTTACAATGCTTACCCCTGCTTTTTTTTTTTTTAACCTTGGAAATTTGCTGTAGATTCTGCGTAGGTTTGGGCACCATTTCTAGAAGAGCAAACATGAAGGTTCTGTAATGCCTCTGCAAGGCTATTTACAGTCTCCAATTTATGTAATTTTTTTTTTTCCCAATTCTTGGGGTTTCACAGGCAATCTTGTATCACAGAACCTGAATCAAGGCATGGATTTTGCTCTCACCTTTATTGTCTGTCAGAACAATTAGGTCAGGTGACAACACCTAGCTCCAAAAATCGGTCTGGAAATTCATCCCATATGAGTTGAGATGCTCAGGGAGTGTTTCCCAAACAGTTCTGCTACTTGCAGGGAAATTTAGCTTTTGA